>NW_024080772.1:173599-648791 GCF_003009895.1 Hyaena hyaena | reverse complement strand
AGTTGGGGGAAATCTATGGAAATGAATGAAAATTGAGGATGCTGAAAAATAAAGATGAATAAACTAAAATTTTTCAAAGTAAGTATAAGAAAATGCTTTTCAGAAACAGTAAATGAAAATATTTTTTAACATATAAAACTACTACCAGAGTAAAAACAGTTAAAAGTATATAAACTCTGACCAACAGTCACTGAAAAGACTAAAAAAATCAAAACTCAAGCAACAGAAAATAAGCAGCTTTTTTAAAAGCAATGGTATTACAATGGCAACTTTTTCTGTTTGATAATTTAAATTTAAGTTGGTGATAACAAAGGACAAAGACAGTCATGCTCCTGCCAGGAAAATTACGCAAGTCAGAAAGAAACAAATCAAGCAGGGTCTGTAAGAGCAAGTTATCTACGTGTACCGCAATTTTCAGGGAAGGGGTGGAGAAATACGCAAAATACAAATCATAACAGCTCAGAAGTGCCAAAGTCACTCCAACACAATAAAAAAAATAATAATAATAAAATATCAAGAAACAGTGAAACAAAACCATCTAACAGAGACCAACTGAAATACAGTAGAATCTCTTAGAGCACAAGGGCAAACTCTAATAATATAGAATCTAATTATATTCTGCCTTGAATACATGACGTAAAGGTGCAATCCATCATGGCTACCCTGTCATGAAAGCAGTGCTCTTTTATCCAGTAACAGTGTTTCGGTGGGGTTCTAGAGCAGCTCTCCTCAGAACAATGTTAACTAAAAGATGTCAACAATGAATTGGATATTCTACTAAATGGTTAAAACCATCTGAAATTTGCAGGATTCCCAGACTCTTCTGGGTACATTGAGATGTGGAGCATGTAATCCTTCACAGAAACAAACCGGCTTGCATGTGGCTGGTGGCCAGACCCCTGGATGCTCCAGAAAACAATTCTTTTATATAAGTCATTCCACCATTCAATTAACAACACTTGCTGAGTCCTCAATGTGGGTAAGGGCCCTCTGAAGCTCCACAGCTAGAACTGGAGAGTTGTCCCCCCTCCCCTCTCAAGAAGGCTGCTACTTAAATCAAACTCCCTACTCTAAAAGGTAGGAACCCTTTCATTTCCCAAAACCACAAGCAGCTCTAGATATCTGAAACCTTAAGAGTCATGTTGAGATTCAGAACTCATAAACAGAGAGCCACAGTGGTCTGAGGCGCTCCTCTGCGAACAATCACTTTTACTCCTTCTGAAGGGCTCAGAGTGCTCCACACTGACAGCAGTGTATGCTAAGCTCTCTTGAAGAAGGGAGGCCATAACAGTAAAAGTGCCATGCCTCTCTCTCTCCTCACAAGATTATTTGCTGAAGGCAAGGAGCTGAAATATTTTCTTCAGTATTCTCCACCAGGCAACCAGGCCCCTTCCAGACATTCTGCCTCTAGGTATGTGACGCCAACTCATCTCCATACAAAACTAAAAACAGGGGCACCTAGGTGGCTCACTCGGTTAAGTGTCCAACTTTGGCTCAGATCTGATCTCACCGTTCTGAGTTCAGGCCCCACGTCAGGCTCTGTGCTGACAGCTCAGAGACTGGAGCTTGCTTCAGATTCTGTGTCTCCCTTTCTCTCTGACCCTCCCCAACTCACACTCTGTGTGTGTGTGTGTCTCTCTCTCTCTCAAAAATAAATTAGCATTAAAAAAATAAAATAAAAATAAATAAATATATTCAAATATATTCATATTATAATTAATTAATAATAAATCATCAGGGGGCGCCTGGGTGGCTCAGTTGGTTAAGCGTCCAACTTCGGCTCAGGTCATGATCTCACAGCTCATGAGTTCAAGCCCCACATCAGGACTTGTACTGACAGCACAGAGCCTGGAGCCTGCTTCAGGTTCTGTGTCTCCCCCTCTCTCTGCCCCTCCTCCACTCACACTCTTGTTTCTTTCTCTCAAAAATAAATGTTAAAAAAATATTTTAGGGGCGCCTGGGTGGCTGAGTCAGTTAAGCATCCGACTTTGGCTCAAGTCATGATTTCACAGTTCATGGGCTTGAGCCCTGCATCGGGCTCTGTGCTGACAGCAAGCTCAGAGCCTGGAGCCTGTTTCAGATTCTGTGTCTCCCTCTCTCTCTGACCCTCCCCTGCTCACACTGTCTCTATCTCTCTCCCTCTCTCTTTCTCTCTGAAATAAATAAAACATTTAAAAAAATTTTTTTAAATGTGCATTCCCCACCCTTTCCCCTGAAAATGTACCCATTTCCTTTCTAATTCTTTGGTCTTTTCCTGCCTCCCTCTGGAGGCTGAACCTCTAAGTCTGCTCCTAGACCCATCTCTTCCACCCTCCTACAGGTTCCTGTTCCAGTCCTGTTCTCCACTGTCTATGTTCTAATTACTAATGTTACCTGATAAACTACCCCAAAACTAGGAGGTTTAAATCAACAACCGTTTTATTATACTCGCAGATTCTGTGGGTTAGAAATACAGGCAGAACACAGATGGGTGACTTTTTTGCTCCTCAGAGCACCGACTAAAAGCACTCAACTAAGAGCACTAAGTCGCATTCAGCTGGTGGACAGGGTTGAATATGGTTCCACTCACATGTCTGGTACCTGAGCTGCAAGAACTCAAAACCAAGAACTGCCAACCGCATGCCTACAAGTGGCCCCTCCACCTGGCACAGCTCCCTGGCAGAATGGCAAGCTCACAGCAGCCAGACGTACCCTTATGCAGAGACACAGGGCTCTACGCACAGGTGTTCCTGCTAAGGAGTCAGAAGCTGGATAGCCTGCGACATTATGTGCATGACGCTCTACTGGTCAAAATCGTCACAAGCCTACCCAGATGCAAGAGGAGGAAAACTATACTCCAACTCCTGAAGGAGGGGTGGGAAGGTCACACCCCGTACAGCAGAGCACGTGGGACAGGAGATTCAGCTGCAGCCACCTCTGGATAATCCATCCATCACAGTCTTCTACTTCATGGAATTTTTCATCTAAAATCATGTGTGGGCTAATCAAGTCTTTTTTAAAATGTCCACTCTTTGTACTGTCCATAGGAGGCCGAGATAAAGAAACAGCAGAAAGTAATTACAGGCAAGGGTAAAATAATTAGCAAAACTTAGGGGGCAGAAAATCATGTGCCCCAGGAATGATGAGTAGACAGCACGATAGGAACAAAATGTTCAGAAGGGAGAACAGCAGACAGAGTTGAAAACAAAGGGTAGGGAACAGACTGTCAAAGTAATCTGGCTTGGGAGAAGAGAGGATGCCGGAGAGTTTTGACAGTGCCAAACAATGGAGGCCCTCCAACATCGTGCTTCAGAATTTGGACTGGGTAGGTGCTCCAGGGCTGGACGGGTGGGGTGGAGAAGTGGTAAGTGTTCTGACGTTTGTGGATTCTTTTCTTTTCTTCCCTTTCTGCAAAGACGGCCAACCCTGCTAAAGCAGGTTAAAAAAAAATCTGATGTCTGAGTGCAATTGCCTGGAACCGGTCTTACCCTAGTATAGTGAAATTACAGGAAGGAAAAACGCAAGGATAAGAACACTAAAACGAAATAAATAACTGGGGAAGAACAATTGCTCTACAATGGCTCTACATCTGTACTGCTCTACTTTAAGACGACCAAATTCTCGGATTTCCACCTTAAGCAGCATTCATTCTTTAGTGATGAGACTTCAAGCATTCTGTCAAGCAACACATTTTATGTCTAACGAATCATTTCATGATCTGCTTACTGGATCCATTTCAAAGACAGAACCAAAAACCCTGCTACTCCTGGGACCGATTCAATTTAATTCTTTTCTTCTCAGTTTAGTACTATAGTCACCTTTCTATAATAAGACATTAACCTATTAAGATTTGTTCTTTACAAAGTAAAATTATTTAGTCCTATTCTAGCCCAAGTGTGGGTAAACTACTCTTGTGAGTCTTTTGCTGGGTACCTTCTAAATATGCACATCAAACTAGTGTATCTATATAAACATTTCATAGTTATTTCTCCTTTTTTTCAATAAGGAAACTATGCTGTTCTTTCTCAAATCCTCTGATATCCCCTTGTCCCACTGAAAGGTTGCAAAAATTAGTATCCTCCTAATTCAGACTTTCCCCCATGACACATAATCTTTCAGTGCCCTGGTTTTACTCATTTAATAAGCAAACATTTCCTGATCAACTACTCCGTGGGTCATACATACCTTAGAGATCAAAGGGGTTCCCACCTCTCGAGTTTAACAACTTACTATCTCAGGAACTACAGATTTGATTTGACATAAATAATCTGGATACCCACTTCTCCCATATCTTGAATCCAAATTTCTTCCTTTACACAACCCTCAGTGCACTGGCAGGATTTGGGTTGCTTCTCTGAAGATGCTGTCTAATGCCCGTACACTGAACATCAAATCCATCCTCACAACATTCACTTTTTTTTTTTCTGTAAAGCAGCACAATTTATCTTTCCTTTCCCTTCATTCATCTTAAGAACCAGAACACAAAGGAAACCAAGAGCTGCACTAATGATGTTGCTGAACTTCACAAAAGATGGGGTTTTTATAAGGATGAAAAAAGAATCAGTAATAGAAATGGTCTGTACCACAACAGACTGTTAAGGGTACCATGTAAAATAACTCATGCATGAGTTTGCATTCTCTTTACAAACAGGTTCTTCTTCCAGATGAACTGGGCTAAAGGAATTCTTGTTCTACATAGATAAAATCAATTATCAAAATGTGACCACTGAGTCATAACAAAGGAGAAAATTTGCTCATTTTCTAAATTCTACAACACAGTTCACCCTCTGGCATGATAACTTGGAAAAACGAAACTGATACTTTTATCTTAATATTAAGTAGTAGAGAAATGGGACTTAAATATCTCTGTGTTTCATAAGGTTTGAAAATCCAATGCAATTACTCAAGTCATACCCAAAGTAAATAGTCTTAATGCTTCTGATTACAGGAAGAGAAAAATCACAGGTTCTTTTTTATTTTCTTTTTTTTTTTTTGATCTATTTATTTTTGAGTGGGGTGGGCAGAGAGAGAGGGAGACATAGAATCCGAGGCAGGCGCCAGACTGTGAGCTGTCAGCACAGAGCCTGATGAGGGGCTCAAATTCACAAACCGCCAAGATCATGACCTGAGCTGAAGTCAGACACTTAACCGACTGAGCCACCTAGGAGCCCCAAGAAAAACCCTACTGTTAAGGGAAAGAAACACAAAGAAATAACTACAGCAATAGCATGGCCTAAGTAATTAGACTACCCTTGAAAATCAACCCAAAACAAAACAAATTATCCTGATGTGACTCTCTGAGGACTTCAGCATGACTTCATTTGCTGTGGGGGGAAAACTAATACATGCATCTGTGTTATGGAAAAACCAGATTTACAAATGATGTCAAAGATCACTCAAGTTTTTGCCCTAGATCAACCAAACAGAAAGGGTAATTTCAAACTGTACAGGGCACTTTCGGAATTTGCCAAAGTTTGAAGATTTTTGTTCTTTCAAAGGAAGAAAGCAGCAAATGAGTAACAATGGTACACTTCCTGGCCTTAGGAAGAGGGAGACAGGACTGTGTGGCTGCACTTCCTAGAAGAGTCTGCCAGCTGCCTTCTGTAAACTGAGATCAAATTGCCAAGAATTTACAGGATAGCAGTTATGATAGATGACCTAAAATACTGATCTGCTGCAAAGAGGATGTAGTGCAAACCACACAGGAACTGACAGGAAGTCAGCCTTTGGGCTGGCACTTACACATCCAAGAAGGCTGGGGATCCTGGACCTCTGACAGCCAAATTTCATCATCTTCCTCTGTAGGAAGAGTTATCCTTCAGAGAGAACAGTCAGAAAAATCTTGTACAAAGCTTTTCGGTGACTATTTCTATTTAATCACACTGCCCCCTGCCTGAACCAGCGGGTTAACATGTGCTCAAAGTCCGACTGAGGTCCTACAGAGCTTCTTGACCAAAAAAATCACATGTTTGCTGGCACATCCCTTCATTCCCTCAGCCATAAGCCCACTGAATGCCATAAATGATTCACAGCCTGTGATGATGGAAAGGAGAAAAACTAATATTTGGAGTTCACCAAATAATGAGTCACCCTCCTGGAAGAAAAGAAAGACTTACTATTGGCAGCGCTATGGGACGAAATTTTAATAACCATTTTCAACATTAATATTAATGCCGTAAAAGTTGGCGAAAAGAAAACAATTTAGAAACATGTGAGATTTGGTTTGCTTATGCCTTATAAAAGTCCAGTTCATGCTCCAAGAAAAAGAATGAGTAGGATCTCTACTACCTATTCCTAGACTTGCCTTCTGGACTCACTGCTGCCAAGTTACTCATTCTCCCACACAACACTTTCCATATTAATTTTGACCCTTCAGAATCAAAAAGAAGTCTTGCCTTCTTTGCACCCAAATGCCAAAATGGAATCTTTTAGTATTTCACCTTTATAAAGGGAATGTTTGAAAACAGGCCTCTTTGGCTGTGACATCAGTGAGTTACTGAGGCCTCCAAGGGCCGGAGGAAGAATTCCCAGTCCCTCGCAGCGCGGCTCTACTCCTACGGTGCAATCTGGCAATGGCCAGGGACCAAGTCTTTAAAGCTGTTTTATGGTATTTAACATATGGTCATAAATTGCTCAGTGCTCTAAAGAGGGGCTAAATTTGCCACCCCTATTGATGAGAAATGTTCTTATTTATTTAAATTTAGTGGCAAATTGGCACTTCTCCAGATGGAGAGGTTTCGGCATAAGTACAAGAGAAGAACTAACTGGAGAGGAATTGTATGTAACTTTTCTATACACTGAATGCAACCACATCAACTTAGGCTTACAGCACGCTCAGACAGGCTTCACCACACAGCATGACAGCACGAGGAGAAGATTCTAATTTCTGAGGCCCAAGCAAGGGGAAAACACAAATTTTATTCAGATTTGCATAAGAATTTTTCTGTTTTTCAAAATAATCCTCTTTCTCCTCAAGCTAACCCTATTGCCTCCCTTGGTCCTTCATTCCCCTCACAAATGAGACGTATCTGGTCTTCATCTGAAATCCCAAATCTACATAACTCCCTGGAATGTCCTAAGCCCTCTAGCCACCACCTTCCTCTTTTGCCATATTTTCGGTGAAGTCGTTTGTTATTTTTTTAATGGCTCTAATTCCCCCTCACTAAAGACATGATCCTGCTAAAACATTTTGTTCCCTTCCTTTTACAACCTAGCCCTGTAGCCAAAGGCAGAAGAAAAACAAGGATTTTTGTTTTGTTTTGATGGTGTTGTTACTAATGGTATTAACGTGAATGGTATCAAAAGGGAAATACGAAAGGTAAAGCCACTACTGTCTTTCTTTTTGTATTGTCTTAAATATGCAATACAGTACTTATTATACTATTATATATATTATACACTATATATATTATACTGTCCTGTAAGAGAAGTACAGAAATAATAGCATCAAATATAGATACAAACATCCTTAAAAGAATATGAATGAACCAAATCCAGCAATATATAAGAAGGATAATACATAGGATAATACATAATGATCAAGTGGGATTAATCCCAGGAATGCAACATGGTTCAATATTTGAAAACCAATTTATTCATCATATTAAGAGGATAAAAGAGATAAACCATGTGATCATCCTAACAGAGAAAAAGCATTTAGCATATTAATATTCTTTTTATAATAAAAACTCTTGGCACGTTTAAAGAAATGGCAACTTTCTCAAACTGATAGAGGGAAACTACAGTTGACAATTATGCTTAATGATGAAACACTAAACACCTTCCCCTTAGGACTGGAAATAAGGCAAGAATATCTGATTTCATCACTTCTACTCAAACACTGTGCTGCAGAGCCCATTCGGTGCAATAAAGTAAGAATAAGAAATATAAATCCGACAGACTGGAAAGGAGGAAGCACAATTCTTTTTCACATGCGATATGTTTTTGAAGAAAATACATAAGGAGACTAAACAAAAGTTACTAGAACTTATGGGGTGCCTGGGTGGCTCAGTCAGTTAGGCGTCCGACCTCGGCTCAGGACATGATCTCACTGTCGTGGGTTCGTGCCCCATGTCAGGCTCTGTGGTGACAGCTAGCTCAGAGCCTGGAGCCTGCTTCAGATTCTGTATCTCCCTCTCTCTCTGACTCTGCCCTGCTCACGCTGTCTCTCTCTCTCTCTCTCTCTCTCTCTCACACACACACACACACACACAAACACACAAATAAATAAAAACATTTTTAAAAAGTTACTACAACTAGTAAGTGAACTGAAGGATGCAGAAGCATACGAGGTCAAGGTACTAAAATCAATGATACTTCATGAGATTAACAACAAATAATTAGATAAAGTTCAAAAAATCTATATATATGCTATAAATTAGCCTCAAAAATATGAAATACTTAGAGGTAAATTTAAGAAAATTTGTCAAGACCTGTTCACAAAAAAACTCCAAGATGCTGGAAGAAATTAAAGAAGACCTAATAATGGGGAGGCTACCATTTTCACCTCCTGGAACACTTGATAGTAAGATGTGAATTCTCTACAAACTGATCCGCAGATTGAATGCAATTGCAAGCAGGACTTCTGCAGACCTCTGACAAGCTGATTCTAAAACTTCTATGGATATACTAAGGGCATAGAATAGCCAAAAAAGCTTTGAAAAAATAAATTATAGGACTTATACTAACTAATTTAAAGATTTACTATAATAATCGAGGCGGCATTATAGTCAGATGAGGAGAGACATCTCATTGGAATACAATATGAAATCCAGAAACAGACTCATACTCAAATGGTTAATGAACACACTTGTGGTCAAAATTAAGTCAAAATAGATCACAGACCAAAATGTCAATGGTAAAAATATAAAACTTCCAGGATAAAATCTTCAAGATCTTCAGGTAGGAAAACATTTCTTGGTAAAAAAGTCAAAAGCATAAGCTATAAAAGAAAAAACCGTCAAACTGGACTTAATCAATATTAAAAACTTCTGTTCTTGGAAAGATGTCATTAAGAAAATAAAAAGGGAGAAAATACTGACAAAATAACAAACAACATTTTTTGAGACTATATAAAGACTATACCTGTAACTCAACAAAAAGCCCGACAATCCAATCAAAACGTTGAGCAAAAGATGTGAATAGGTATTTCATAACAAAAGATATATGGATAGCCAATAAGCACATAAAAATGCAAATTAAAACCACAATGTACACATCCACTAGAAGGGATATAACTAAAAATAAGAACACCATCAAATGTGGGCAAAAATAATGAGTAACTAGACTGCTCATAAATTGCTAATAGGAATGTAAAACAGTACAACCACTTTGGAAAACAGTTTAGCAATGACTTATGAACATACACTTAGCTCACAATACTACACCACCACCCCTATGTACGTACCCAAGAAAATCAAGACATATCTCCACAAAAGACACGCACAAAAATATGACAGTAGCTTGATTCATAACAGTCAAACCCTGGAAACTCAAATGCCCTTCTAAGATGAATGAATACAAAAACCTGTGGCACTTGTATGGACACAATGCAATACTAGGCAGCAATAAGAGAAACTAAGTACTGATACAAGGAAAAATATGGATGAGTCTCCAAACATTATGCTCAGTGAAAGAAGCCATATACCAAAAACTACATAGTATACGATTCTATTTCCATGAAATTCTAAAACAGGAACAACTGGTTTACGGTGTCAGAGAGAAGGCTCAGGGATTGCAGGGATGGTTGGGGAGGTGTTCTTTATCTTGGGGGGATGGAAATGTTCTGCATCTTGACTATGGTTTAGTTACTCGAGTATTTACAAGTGACAGAATGTACTGAACTGTGCGTACATTATATGTGAATTATACCCCAATAAAGTTAATATTTTAAAAAGGAATATACATTTACACCACAGAGTTACCATGTGATTAAATGATATCATGTATATAAATAAGCCACAAAATAAATGCTCTACAAAATAAATGCTCAGTAAGTTATTTTAACAATTCTATCAGCTATTTTTTAATAAACTATAACCAGAAATTTTTCTAACATTCCATGAATTCCAAGAAAATAAGATGTTCTGAAATACCAGGACAAAGGAATCCTCAAAATCTAAGGGAGAGATAACGTCTAATCCACAAAATTAGCACTTCTTACTTGCCTTTCATGAGCATTTTTTAGAACATTCACTACATCAAAGGTGACCTGCCTCCCTAATTAGCCTCTAAAAATACCCTGAATGCTAGATAATAATAATCTTTAAGTAAATGAATCTTTTAAAAAGATAAAAATAAAAGTAAAATCAACTAGGCTACCAAGGAAAATTATAATGCCCCTCAGCATGATACAAAATACTAAGTCCCTGGACAGAGTGTCCAAATTTTTACTTAACTCAACTGTTAACAAGTCAGAGTGAAAATGGTTAAGGCCTTCCCTCCCTGCAGGTGATCTTGGAGGCAAGAAGAGAGGTGGCCAAGGAAACTCACAGACAGCGCACCCAGTAGAGTGGCAGATTTGCGTATGCACGTGAAGAACCAAATACGCCAAAGAAACAGTCAGGATGCTTTATTACTTCCTTGGTCCATCCTACTAAAGCCAAACGCTGTGAACAAAAGCTGAAACTGGAAAGGGGAGGTATTTGAGAAGTTCAATGAGCAAATCGGTTGTATAGGCTCTTGACTGAGTGCCAACGAGGAGGTAGAGAGAGGCAGGAATGTAACAGTCTTGAATGCCAGGCTGAGGGATTCTGTCACTAAAATACAGAAGGCGAGGAGGACAGGGTTAGCACAGAAAGATTTCTCAGTTAACATTTTCCGAACCGATTATATATGTTTGACAATAATAACTGTCAAAAAGAGGGACACCTGGTGGCTCAGTCAGTTAAGCATCCAACTCTTGGTTTCAGCTCAGGTCACTATCTCACAGTTGGTGGGTTTGAGCCCCAAGGCAGGCACAGAGCCTGCTTGGGATCCTCTCTCTCCCTCTCTCTGCCCCTCCCCAGCTCATACACTCTCTGTCTCGCACACACGTGAGGGCGCTCAAAATAAATAAATAAACTTAAAAAAAAAAAAAAAAACAATGTAAGAAAGAAATCACACTGCCATCCAACAAAAGGGCCAACAGCTACAGCCACTGCAGCCAGTTTATGGATCTACTGGTAACAATTCAAAATACAAGGTATAGAAACAAACCAAACAAAGCGCAAAATTCTTACAGATAAGATTCAATCAACAGGACCTAAATCTCTTGTTCAGCGGGCGCAACATCCGCCACAATACCGCTGGGACCTTCAGGTGCTACCTCTCTGGTGTTCAGTTTCTGTTTGGCAGCCATCAGTGTCAGGACCCGGAGAGTCTCTACCCAGTGCTGCATAAGAAAGATCATACAGGATGAAGAGCAGGAAAGAAAGGGCATCCTGAGTTTACAGCGCAGCTGGCTACAAAGCAGTATGTAACAGACCTGAGCTGCAAGAAGCGCTGTGTAAATGCTCGCACATGCAAGCCACTTAAAGGGATGGAATAAGAAATGAAGTTGAGTTTCAAGATCCAGTAAAGGAGAAGTTCTGGAACACTATTTGCCACGTGTCTGGAAGAATCTTTGTATATGTTTCACCACTGTTTAATAAAACATTCCATTGAAAAAGCAGTTTAAGGTTCCTTTCATTTTATTGCAATCATTCCCCCAAAACTACATATTTAAATTCAGTGATGCTAAATCAAAGCCTTGGAAATGAGCAGTCCTTTGACAATGTTCCTCTGAGGACATGGGAGAGAATGGAGTATCCAAATCATAATCTTTTTTTTTTTTCCCTCACTTTTTTCCTCTGAAAATAAGGATTTTTCCCTGGGAAAGTCTTTCCACTTCAAAACCTTTGGAGGTAATTTTTTGGCATGACTTCTTCACTCTGTTGCAAATGGCTTTGAAATGTTCATCATTCCTCTCAAATGATAAACAACTGTACTGCTCCGATTGTTAAAGACAAAAGGAAAATGTCTATAGTTTCATTTGGAACCTCTTTAGAAAGAATTCCTGTAACGGTGTAACTGATGCCTCTCTGGGTACCTACCCAGCTCATGGTTACCTTGTGCTATAACTGTCCGCTGGTAACCATCACCCAGATCTCTTGGCCAAACCACTGGGTCAAGAGTGGGCACTCGGTCCAAGCTGCCCATCAGACCCTCCCTCCCAGGAATTTAGACTCAAAGACCACAGGCTATCTCTGGTGGCCCCGAACTGAGTCACCACACAGGGGCTCAGCCCTTTCTACTCAATGTGAGGGGAAACAGAGAAATCTTGGGAAAAAGAATAAAGTGAATATAATGACAATAGACTCTGCTGCAGGAGAGACAGAAAGACAAAAAGGACAGATGCCAACTGCCTCTACAGTGTCTACCTCTTGCTAGTCCCAGGTTCCAGCCTCTCTGAGGTCTGGGCTGTGTGTGCTTCCTGCCCTTGGGCACCATGGAATTCATTTAATCCCTCATAAAGACAAATGCACTCTATGCTTCTTTCAACAAGTTTCTTATAACCAAACAGTCCCTGATGAAGAAAAAATTGTTAGTATGAAAAATAGAAATTTTAAACAAAAGATAATTTCATATTTGAAACCAATGCTAGCAAACAGTTTAATTTACTGGCCACAGACTTGTTCAATATACTTAAAATGTTTCAGTAATCTCTTTATATAGTTACATAAGTAACTCGTAAAAATGAGAATACTTCAAAGTTCTCTCACTTCTTCATCAAACCTCGCCACGGCCAGATCCAAAGAATGAACACAGTTAATGCGTTCCACTAACATCTATTAAATGAGCCCCTCTAAATGCCAGGCAATAAGCTAGGAAATGGAAATAAAATAGCAAAACAGCCTCCCTCCCTGCCCTATTTATTGGGTCCACAAAAACACAAACACAGTAATTTCTTCAAGAGTGTTAAACAGAGTGACTAGTGCTGCTATATTTACAAATATGTGTTTATATGAAGCTCATTGATCTTCCTCTGAGTTCTGTTCTAACTGGTAGATTTTCACTCAGTTTAGTGGCATCATCCTAGACCTTAACATATATTTTATTTAACAGTCTAGATCACTGAAGATTTCACTTTTCCAATCCTGTTTAAGTACCAGTTGTCTCTTCTACAATCGTGAAATTCAAGGACTTCTCTTTAATTCAGACATCTTTTGATATCTTGCATGAGAATCTTACACAAACTGGCAACTCTTTCCCTGCCCAACAGTTGTCTCTTCACATTAAAAGAGCTAAAGAAACAAGAACACCACTCCTAATGTACTGTAAGCTTCTGGCCTTTTTTATTTCAATGATTTAATTTTGAATGTGGGTAATTCTGTAGGAATCCATTCACGAATTCATGGGAGAAATATGTCCTCTCTCTTGTCTTTCATTCTCATTATCGTTAACTGCAGTTTCCTTTGTTCAAAGAGGAAACATTTCTACAATAACTGTTTTCTAATATATAAAATATTCTGAAATATAAATTTGAGTTACATGTTTTTTTCATTAATCTACTTTGCGGACGAAGTGAAATATATAAAGACAAAACCCAAATCTACAGAGTACTCTATTATCCTCCCTTTACTCTGAATTGTTAAGAGCACTGCTCCAATTTAAAAATTCCTTGTATAATCAATAACTTCTAAAGACTGAGTTTCTGTTGGCAAAAGACAGATACAAGTGACAGAATGCCACATTCTTTATAACACAGTACTTCAACCAATAAAAATCTAAACAGCAAGCTTAATTCATGCATGCATGCATGCATTTACTCCATTCCTTCAACAAATATTGAACTGAGTATCTTTACCATGCTGGGGCCTAGAGATTTCATTTAATAAACAAAACTGTGCCCATCTCTAACTTCACTGAACTTAAAGTTACAAAATAAAATTACTAGAAGCTCCAAATACCTCGATTCAGCCTTGGTTAAAATTATAGTTGAAACCACCCACTACAAGTTGTCAATAGGATTTAATGAGAAACTTTAGATAAAGTTGTTTACACAAATGGCTTTGAGACTGTAAAGCCCTGGGTTAGCCATTACCCTGTGCTTAGAAAGATAAAGGTAAAAGTTAAAAAATATTTATTTAGTAGTTACCATAGAATACTAAATCTATACTTATTTGTCTCTCACTGCCACAAAATTAAGTTTCATTCTGGATCTGTTTCCTAAACAAGGCAAAGAGCTTTTCTGTTTGCAATGACAGTTATTTTCCAAGGATTGTTAAATTACGTAACTCTTCAATGGCGTATATTTGTTCTAGAAAACTGCATTTGTTAAAATATTGGTTGTACAGAGTGAGAGTTAATTATGTAAAGGTTAATACTGCGTTGGTTATAGAAAGCAGAATTCAGTCACAGGTCTTGTGATAACTAACCACTGTGACCTTACTGATCTTGCATATATATCTGAGGTCATAAAAACTGATGGAGCAAAAACATATGTAGAAAGCGTTGCTTTGCCAGGTTTTTTAAAAGTAAAATGAAGGAGTTAAAAAAAAAGAAAGAAAAGAAAAAGGAGTCTAACATTAATTTTAAACCAATGCAAAATCTTAGTGTTCTCCAAGAGGGAAAAAGATTCTTTGTAAATTCATGATTTGCTTCAAATGACTTATCCTTTTACAGTAAATTTGGTTGATGCAGTAAATTATCTATTTCCATGAACGTCAAAGCACACACAGAATAAACCTATACTAATTATCGAGATTAATAAAATTATCTAAGTGTTCTACGTTACTACTACTACCAACACATCATGTCTCAACAAACTCCTCTCAGAAACATTTTATATTAAAAAAAACTCGAAACAATTAACTTTAAAATATTGTAATTTTAAAGTACAGTCACAAAGACTTTTTTCATTTTTTAAAATGTATTTATTTTAATTGAAGTTAGTTAACTTACAGTGTAGTATTAATTTCAGAGGTAGAAACCAATGATTCATCACTTACATACAACATCCAGTGCTCATTCCACCAAGCGCCCTCCAGCAACCCTCTGTTCTCTGTATTTAAGAGTCTCTTATGGTTTGCCTCCCTCTCTGTTTTTATCTTATTTTTCCTTCCCTTCCCCTATGTTCATCTGTTTTGTAGAAAGACACTTTAAATAACTATCGTCTAAATATTATACAAACTAAGGAAAGTAAAATAACCTTGCTATGTAATCACTGACACGAACAAATTTATGTGGGTAGATTCACAGAACACTAGTCCGGTAAAGATGGTTCTGCTGATCATCACTTAAGTTTTAACTATCTCCAAGGGTTTGTTTTGATTTTCTTCGTGTAAATTTTTCCATTTTTATACTGTCAGAGCACAGTGACTTATGTTTCATAATTTATGTCGTTGATTTATTTTTGACAATTCTATCACATTTTCAACAGCTATCAAAAAAATGATTTCCATCTGGAAATTTTAAAAGGTTTATAGTTTGGCTTCCATACTGAAGCACTGTGGTACCTCAAAGTGTGCCGCTTTTCAAGTTTAAAAGATAATTTTTTTTAAGCAAGGGATTCTAACATTAGCTTAATCATAAGACCCACATCCTTCAGAAAGCCTTCCTAAATAATATCAAGAATTTCAGAAGAAAAAAAACTTGTTCTTTAAATTCAATGAACTTTTATAAATATAGTTCATAATCAACTGTCTTTCCCTTCTATTTGGCTGTGGGCTGTTTTAGGCTAGAACCTTGATTCACCTTAATGTGGAAGAACCTCAATACACAAGTTCATTTTTTATTCAATTATTACAGAGCAATCTATGGCCTAAATTAAGTCCCTAGTACATAATGATTATATAGAGCCAGTAGCTTAACAGGACATAATTAACTTATATTGGGTATTCCAGTCCAAATACCCTAATCATCAATATTATAAGAAATTTCCTGGGAAAATCTTATAGTAATGAAAGGGTATAAATTAGTAAATGCTTCCTAATATAAACTCATACAGCCAGTAAGTTCCATTGTTTTTGCCTCAAGACTGTGGACTAACCACACACATTTATTTCTTCTCCCTTCTAAGACCCACCCTTCCATTAAATGATAATGAAACACAGAAAATAAGAATTCAAAACAACATTAAGTGAACAGGAAGGGAAGAGAATAGCAATGAGTAGACAAACAATTTCCACAAATTCCTAGAAGACAGAATGCAGATGGAAGAGTAGTAATTGATGAGACAAGGCCGAGAAAGCTTTGACTGCAGTAATGTGAGGAAGAAGCCACTGGTGAGGGGGAAGCCCTCTGTCCTGGTGAACCCATAAAAACTTGTAGTCATCTGGGGTGAGGAAAGGGAAAAATGAAAACTGGGGCTTAAAATGGGGAAATTAACTACAAACTCCGTGAGGAAGAGTCTATGATTCCCACCACCCAAAACTGGTATGGTGGCCAGATGTATATGCCCCCCCCTTGAAAAAAGATAGGGAATTTTCTAAAGAAACAGGATGATTTGGGGGAGAGCCAGAACAGCTGAACTCCATAATATGACACACAGGACTTTCTCATACTAACAGCTAGTCCATCACTAATCCACCACTCGGTAAGCTCGGTTAACCCATAAAAAAGTCCTAATCAATGTTTTACTGTCTGTCATAAATATAAATAGACAACTGAAACTCATCTTTTATTTAAGGAAAGACTCCAGAATAGTAAAGAGGGGGAAAAGATGATAAACAAACAAAAATACAATCCCGGGGGAAAATTTAAATAATTAAGAAAGCTTTTAAAAAATCCACATTCTTTGAAAGCTTTCAAGATGTCGTATTCATAGAATAAGAACAAAATGTTGTGAAAGAAGAACAGAGAGCAAAAGTAAGAAAGAGCTCTTCAAAATTAAGATACCAAATTATGACTATGGTAAATAAACATGATCAGAAGGACTACAGGAAATGGAGGAGAGTAGAGAGAGGAGTGAAAACTGAGTATTCCTAGTTTTCACTTCCTAATACCTTCCTAAGCAAGGTATTTGACTGTGTTCAAGCAATCCTGTTTTAATTCTACAAAACTAGAATTTTCAATACACAGACTACAATACAAGGTCAAATCCAAGAGAATGATAACAGGAAAATCCCACAGTGATAACTGTACAGAAGCATTCAAGCAATTTATAAATAAAGCACAGAAGACAACTCTAGGTTTAGAATAAACGATAAGTTATTCATTTTGACAACACAAAAGGAAAAGAATACAATACCTGGGAGGTGAAAGAAGAGGCAGGGAGGGAAGGGCGGGAGCTAATACCTTCACCTCACAAAGTGGGGACCCAAGACACTCTCTATGGTCAGTGGGAAAGTAAATAAATGTATACCAAGTAGCTGTCACGAGTGCACGGAGATGGGGCTAACTGCATGCCAGGCACTTACTACGAATGTTTTAGGGGCTGTTCATTTAGCTGTACCATACAATGCTTTCGGTGGTCCTTAAAAAAGAAAGGGAAAATGTTTAAGCTACAGCGTAACCAACACAGGAGCCAATAGTGATGATGTAACTGCACTGAAGAGGAAGAAAGAGAAAGATACAGTGTTCAGCAAAGACAGGCCAATGCTTCATGTATCAGAGCACAGAGTCCAAAGATAATAATATTTAAAATTGGTAAGTCAAGAAACAAAGGCATAAACATTATTTAGATATATGGAGAACACCCCCAGAACTACATACTGAAACAATTTAAAAAAGAAAATGTAAGTGGCTCCCTTAGGAAACAGGACTGGGCTTGGGAAGAAACCTAACAGAGGACTACAGCTTTCATGTGTAAAAAATTCTGAACTTTTTTACATTTTTAACAACGTGAGTAATTTAGTTTGATCATTTCTTTTAAATTTAGTTAATAATTTTTTCAAGAACAATCTAGAATGTCCCACTACCTCAGGCAGGTGAAATTCTTATGTATTTTAATGGTTTCCAGAGAATGATCTAATAATAATGCCAGGTTAACAAGTCAGCATGTCCTACATTTTTCACTTAATGTTGCATCCGTGATGCTACATTAAGATGTAGCCCCTGTTGGCCTGTAACTTAAAAAGAGTCCACAAGGCACTATTTACTCATCTGTCCCATCTTTAACATTTATGTTCTTTATTCTTCTGTTTAAGACCAAAGAGACTTCAATGCCCTGTTTACCACAAGAATAGGCTCAAGAGAGAAAATTCCTGATGAGACTTGGACTAACCCACCAAAGCCCCCACCATCTCCACGCTGCACTAGAACGTCAGCACTGGTAATAACAGCAGAGAAGGGCTGATACAACATAAGCAGATGTTGTAGACAGTGGACTAAACCCAACAACAGGTCTTGCCTACTCTTCATCAAGGTCACAAATCAGTAGTCGAAGAGCTCCAGCCAGACCCCATGCACATTTGGTTTGACCTGCTTCGTGTTGGCCCACACTACGTTTCTAATTTTTGAAAAAGTCGTTGGGATCCTAAAATGAAAGAATTTATATAAAAGTTCAGATTTCCTCTCAATAGAGGCAGTCCCATCAGAACAGGGTAGCTGTGCCCCAATTTGCCATACCTAGCCTGCTCCTCTCATTTCTGTTACTAGTCTGGCCGTGGTAGCCATTTGCACTTCCAACCCTTGCTATATCAGAGGTAACCTGTTGACAATCCTAACCTATGCCAAGAGTCTCTGAGGTAGGACTCTTATGCTCAGGTGGCATTCAGGAGTATATCAGCAACACTTGGTTCTTGGCACCCATAGTTCCAGAAGGGAGTTAACAGCCATTCCTACCTAATAGTCAGGTCTTATACAGCAATGGACTCTCTTTGTTTGAGAATTACATAAGCTCTGTCAATGGGGGAAAAAGAATACAAGAATTACTACATAGACCTAAAAATTAAGAATTTCGGTATATGCCTATTTGACCACAGATTATTCCCTACCAACCGCCTTACTTTGAATAGAACTTGAATTAAAAGACAAATTTTTAAAAATGGTAAATCCTAGGGGCACCTGGGTGGCATTGGTGATATAGTGGTGAGCATAGCTGCCTTCCTAGGGACACCTGGGTGGCTCAGTCAATTAAGCATCTGACTTCGGCTCAGGTCGTGATCTCACAGCACGTGAGTTTGAGTCCTATGTCGGGTTCTGTGCTGACAGAGCCTGGAGCCTGCTTTGGATTCTGTGTCTCCCTCTCTCTCTGCCCCTCCCCTGCTCACACTCTGTCTCTCAACAATAAATAATAAACATTAAAAAAAAATTTTAAGTGGTAAATCCTAGTGATAATACCTAATAGCCAGAAATAAAAACTGAAACACAAAGTCTGATAACTAGCACTGTAATGTACATTTTCAATAAAATAGGCATCATTTACTTACATTTTAATGTCTCTCCAGCATACGGTATGTGCAGTTTAAATCGGTCACAGTTAGGTCCAGGAGTCAATGAGGTGCAGCTTTAAAAAAAAGAGAGAGAGAGAGAAGAAAAGATTAAAAAAAAAAAAAAAACTCACATGTTTATGGTATTTAATAAAGTAAATTAAAAAGTGATCCTTATAGAGAAAAGATTAAAGCACTGGCTTGTAAAACAAAAAAATAAAAGCCCTCAATGGTCATCGAGGCCAAGAGAGAAAGACCGGACTTAAAACAAATGATCCATTTATCTCACAATAGAACTTATATGCCTTCTTTTTTTTTTCTTAATTTTTTTTAACATGTATTTATTTTTGAGAGATAGAGAGAGATAGAGCATGAGGTACTGGCAGAGAGAGAGGGAGATGCAGAACCTAAAGTAGGCTCCAGGCTCTGAGCTGACAGCACAGAGCCTGAAGCAGGGCTCAAACCCACGAACTGTGAGATCATGACCTGAGCTGAAGTCAGATGCTCAACTGACAGAGCCACCCAGGCGCCCCAGAATTTACATGCCTTCTAACAACAAACGCCAATAAAGCTCAAGTGAGTGTATCTGGACTTTTAAACTAGGTGTTATCATCCCAAACAGGTCTGTAGTCTTTGATGCCAAGAATTGTAAAGAAGAGTCGTTTTATGGACAGATTTTAAATATAGACTCTTAGCTTTCACCCAGTACTAAAAAGAGCCCACATCTGGCCTTTTTTCCAGACACCAGGTCATTTCCTCTTTCTCTCTGAAGGGAAGGTGCTTCCTCTAGATCTGGCACCCCCTTGTCTTCCATCTACAGTGGGGCACAAGGCACTGCCCTCAGTTTCAGATAAAATGCAAATTTAAAATGGGGTGAATCGGTCACTCAGGTGTTTGGTTTCTTTTCAATCTATTACTTCACAAAGTTAAACAATATTCTTTGTTCTTTAAACAAGCTTACAAAATATCGTTCCTGATCTCACAAGTCCTAACTTCAACGGCATAAGGGCCGAACTGGCTTCATTAATTAATACCAATTTGAAGTCAAGTAAGGAAATTATATGTCTTCATTTGATTTTAAAAACTGAGGTTTTTCAATTATAAAGTAAAGCAAAAAATACTAAGTTCCCTTCATAATTCCAAAACTGACTATGAGGCATCTCTGAAAAGAGTATTTTAAGGAATGGAAGCATTGTTGGAATTAATGTACACCTTCCTTGGATGGCCACTCTGAAGGCAACAGTCATTTGAAAATAAACTTTAGAAATGTGGACTCTACACGTGTACCCCAATGTTCATAGCAGCACTCTCCACAATAGCTAAAACATGGAAAGAGCCTAAGTGTCCATCAACAGATGAATGGATCAAGAAGATGTGGTTTATCTATACCATGGAATACTACATGGCAATGAGAAACAATGAAATCTGGCCATGTGTAGCAACATGGATGGACCTTGAGGGTGTTATGCTGAGCGAAATAAGTCAGGCAGAGAAAGACAAATATCATATGTTTGCACGTATAGGAGGATTAGGAGGAACTTGACGGAGGAACAAGGGGGAGAAGAAGGGCGGAAATGGTGGGGGAAAGGGAGAGAGGCAAACCGTGTGAGACTCTTGAATGCTGACAAAAACTGAGGACTGATGGATGTGGGGGGGAGGGGGGGATTGGCATGGAGGAGGGCACTTTGGGGATGAGCACTGAGTGTTATGTAGAAACTAATTTGACAATAAACTATTTGTAAAAGAAATGTGGACTCTGAAAAACTAACTCCGATCTCATATTAGATTTACCATAACGTTTTCCCAAAATGGAAAAAGAGTAAACAAAGAACCAGACAGAAAGCTTAACTTAGATGTATTTTCACAAATCAATAGGCTGATTTTTTCTCTTATCTTTAAGGGACAACAAAAAACACCAGTTTATAAACTAAACAACAAAGCTGCACTAGTGATTGCAGAGTAACTTGATTTTAATTTCTTATAGGCTTTAAGAACACATTTTCCTTTACTGTTCAATATAAAAAAAATTCTTCAGGGCATATCTTATTAAAGGTACTAAAATATTTCCCTTATAGTATATCTTTTCTAGACCACAGCACAGCAGTTATTTGAAAACACTTACGGAAAACACATAAATTAAAGCATTACAAAATATAATCTAATGAGAGAAATGGCCCTGCAAACAACACTAAGAACTTCTTCTCTTGCATATGTTCCACGAACAATGCTTTAAAATTACTTTTTAATAAAAAATAAAATAAAATAAACACCATTCACAATCATGAATATCAAATTATCCACCTATCTTATACAGCTTAGCAACCGAAGTTATTAATAGCACAAGAAATTCTGAGGATTAATCTGATTCTAGTTTGTTTGAATAACTAGTCTTTCTTCAATGTGAAATTAGTTTCTCAATTGTTACATTCACTGTGGGGCCATGTTTTATATTATTTCCTTTATGCTTTAACTTGGGCTAAAACAGTGTTTTGTGCTCTGTCCCTCCTCCTTCCTCCCTTCCTATGTGAACAGCTTGGCTCAGCCACCCTAGGGTGTTAAAAAGCACATTTCTCCACCTGAGTGATTCACTCGCTGGGGTTTTTTTTGTTTTTTGTTTTTTGTTTTTTACTTAGGTAAGATATACTGAGCATTGTTCTATGTGTTAGGAATACAGGGTGCACAGACAGACAAGATCTACAGTCCCATGGAACTTAAATTCTGACAAAAGAAAAAGAAGTGATAAACAAGAGAGGAAGATATAAAGATGGTCCAAAATTGCTAAATGTTATGAAGGAAATAAAGTGGTGTTGCAGGGAAACGGGGGCTACATTGCACTGGAAGACTGGGGAAGACCTCAGAGGAGGTGAAATCCAAAACCTGCAGAACGCCACGGGGCCACCAAGGCGAGTTCTGGGGCAGAGCACTCCAGGCAGAGGAAGCAGCTGGTGCAAAGGCGTGAAGGCAGGGATGAGCTGCATATATCTGGGGGAAGAAATCTTGGTATGTCTGGGCGATGCAGCTAGACCAGAGTGAATGAGGGAGAGAACAGCAAAAGATTAGGACGGGGGTAAGCAAGGGACAGATCGCACAGAGCCCTGTAGGTGGTGGCAATTAATTCAGGTTTTATTCCAAGCTCAAAGGAGGGTTTTAAGAAGAGTAAGATTATCTGATTCTGTGCTTTTTAAGAGATCACCTTGTCTACTTTATGGGGAAAAAGGCTGTAAAGAAGTCAACAGAAGCCAACAGGAGACCACTTCAGGAAAGAAAGATGATGGACACACTAGGGCTAGGGAAGCTGCGGTACCAATGGGAGGCATGGATTTACTGACTAGGGACGACTAGGTGACTAGTCGGAGAGGAGCCAAGATGCCGGAACAGTATGAAAGTCTTTTTTCTGTCTTGCATACATGAAAAATACAGCCAGATCAACACTAAGCCATCCTACACACTAGAAAACTGACTAGGGATGACTAGAAGGAGAGCAAGTTTAGGAAGAAGGGGAATCAAGAGTGTAGAGTGTGAGATAACAGCCAAATCGTATATGGAAACACAGCCCTAGTAACGGAGGGGCTAGCCAGTCCATAAGGGCCATGAAAACATCACAGAAAAGACAGAAGAAAAATTTGCCAAAACTCACTTTAGAGTGCTATATACTGTTGGAAAGATCACTTACTTGGAGTGGGGATGTGCGCAGGGGTCAAACTCCCCAAAGAGCATTCCCAAGTTAAAATGGCTAATTTCCAGTTAACTGCAGGGGTCCCGTTTTGCTGAGAGGAATATACAAATTTGGGGCCAAGAACTTAATTATTCAAGGCAACAGGGGAAAGACTAAGTTGCCATTAGCAGGCCTCTGTCTCAACAGTGCTCAGCTTCTCCAATGAAACACTGAGCAAATTATTTGTAATATCTGTTGTGCTCTATCTTCCATATTACCTAGGATCATCAGCTTTACGGGAAACAAGCCAAATGTCATGTTACCTGAAGGTTCTTTTAGGATTAAACTAAAAATATTTCCTCTTCTTAAATTACCTTGGTTTTGGTCATGTTATTTAATTTACTATGAAATTTCAAATCACATTAAAATAGGGCATTAGCTTTTCTGTTACTTAAAAAAGGGCATGAGTTAAAAAAAGATGGAAAAAACACATATGAACAGTATGCTTCCACTTATAGAAAAGACAGATCTATATGTATGTATGTCTATGCATACAAACAGATTTCAGAAGGAGAGTCACCAAATGTGGCAGGATTTGGAGTCATTTTTACAACTTTCTTTGACAACCTTTCTGCATTGTTTTGATTTTTGTGATGAACATGAACTATTTTATAATTACATAAATATTTTTAAAGTTAAGTAGATTCTTTTTATATTTGAAAAACTGCCAGATAATCAACTGATGAGGACTCTTCAAGTAAAATATGTATGAAAGTCTTTATATTATGATATCACAAAACTTCACACTGCTAATATTTATTATCCCTTGCAGTTTCTCTGTGTCAGGTTTTGGGAACGGCCTGGTGAGGCAGCCCTGGTATAGGGATGCTGCAGTCAGATGTCAGTAACAGATAACTAACACAGTGGAGAAGTTCATTCATCTAGAAAATCATTTCCTTTCAGGAATATGAAAAAGCTACTGAAAAGCCACTGGCTTCATTAAAATTCTATTTTTATAACGGCAACTTGTCCTAACAGTTAGATCTGAGGTTTAAAAACCAAAATTCCAGGGGTTCAGTCGGTTAAGTGACCTACTCTTGACTTGGGCTCAGATCATGATCTCACAGTTCTGTGGGTTCAAGCCCTGCGTTGGGCTCCATGCTGACAGCCTGCTTGGGATTCCCTCTCTCTGTCCCCCTCTCCCATGCTCGCTAGCTCACTCTCTCTCCCCTTCTCTCTCAAAATAAATAAACTTTTAAAAAAAACAAGCAGTATTCCAAATTGAGTATCTTTTAATAATAAGATAATTTGAAATCACTAAAAACTGTTGACAACAAAATATAATTTCAAATTTGTCCCTCAACTATATTTCCTGAGTGCTTACCATTTGTCAGGCACTGTGCTAAGTGCACAGAACTCAGCAGTAATGAGAACAACAACAAAAAAAATCTTGGCATTATATTGGGAAAAAAAGTTTTTAGATGAAGAACTATGTTCTAAAAAATGTATTTTTTACTAAATTCTAATCACCTCAATATGCTGGGAATACACTATTTTAAAGTTTAACACATGGGAGAACAAAGGGAGTTAAACTACCACATTCTGCAGAGTATGCATGTGGGAACTTTCAAGTGGGAATTCCTGAAAGCATCAGAGCAAGCAGAATAGTGCCTGTTACAGAACTCAGAGCCAGCTAACCACACATACAGTAAAATGCTAAGCATAACAACCCCCACATACTCTCGTCCCTACCACCTCTTAGCTTACATCTAATCACATGACTCCCAAGATTATTATTTGTCCACTTTCCAATTGTGGTTTGTCTTCCCAACCAGGTGATAAGATTCTTGGTGCTAAAACTGTTCTATACTTTTTGTTTAAATGTCCTAGTATAGCATCTAGCACATGTGTACTAAGCATCCAGCATTTGATGACATTTTAGGATATACTTATCATCATAAACTAAACTCAGCAACTGTCATTTTACAGATGGTGACAGTGAAGCCCAAGGGTCTCACAGTTACTCAGTGAGTGCACTGGGACTGGAAAGCACTTCCAGAGCACTCTGGCCACATCTTAGTCTCCCTGACCCAGGCATCCTTCAATCATCTGTAAATCTCCAGCATCTAGCACTGGTGTCTAGGATGTGGATACTCCAATAACTATGTATGGAGATAAAGTTTTGCTGAATGAATCTATAAACTGACTCCCAGTTTTGTGCTGTTTTCATGTCAAAAACTAGTGATTTAACTGGAATTAAGAAGATACTCTTATCCTCACTTCTAAGATAAAAGTGTGATTATTTGTAAGAGGTCCTCCCTTTGAAGAGATGTACATGTGAACCAGAATTTATATTTAAAGTCACTTCCTAAAATTACTCTATTTCACAATAAACAGGGGCGCCTGGGTGGCTCAGTCGGTTAAGAGTCCGACTTCAGCTCAGGTCTCATGGTTTATGGGTTCAAGCCCCGCTTTGGATTCTGTGTCTCCCTCTCTCTCTGACCACCCCCCCCCCCCCCCCCCCCGCCGCTCGCTCGCGCTCTCTCTCTCTCTGCCTCTCTCTCTCAGAAATAAATAAAACATTTAAAAATAAATAAATAATAACAACAAGCGCTAACATTTGTTGAGCATTTGCTATGTGGCAGGTACTATTCTAAATTCTTTAATTAGACTGAACTATTTAAACCCACAGCAACCTCCAGAGATAGATGCTATTATTACCTCCACTTTACAGATGAGGAAACTGAGGCACAGGGAAGATGCATATCTTGCTAGTTAGGGACTGGATCCAAATCCAGGATGTCTGGCTCTGGGGCCCATTTCCTTAAACACCACTCCAAATCATCTCTCAATATTTAAAGGGGAAACCATCAGATTTAGTAAAAAATGTGAATTATAAATCTGTCAGTAAATGCCATCTTATTAAGTGCCTAAAATAATCAAAAGTAAAGGCTAAAAAACTGTTGCCAAAAACAGTGTTCTACCCTACCAGCTTTAGTGAAAAGAAAGTGATTTATCAGGAATAAGTATAAGAACTGTATACATGTAAATCAATGATACAAAAGAGGGAAAAGGACCTAACTGGATTTTAAAAGGCTCTACAATGGTAACACTCTTGACTTATTTAGCAAACTCTTTAAATGAACAGTGAAAGTAAATTTGGATTTGAATCCTCTTTATTACTTGCTCATAGCTCCTGAGATCTGACTCAAATTATTAAGGTATCACTATAAACAGGAAAAGTTGGCAATTTCCCTACAGTTTATATGATTTTAGTGACAGCCAAGAATTAATCTGGATTAACAAAGTTATACAAAGATATTCTACAACCTTGAAGACATTAGCATTTTTAAGATAATGCAAAATGTAAGTAAAATACATGCTTTGCAATATAACACTAACCCTATTATTTGATCTGCTTTCCGGGTGAAAAAAAAGAATGATTTAAACCATTTCTACTCTCTAAGCCATCTAAAAAGAACAAAGTAGATGAGTCCAAGGTTCCTTCCCTGAGTCTGCTGTCAGTTTCCTTTACAGTATTAATTTACCATTTGGCACGTTCTCCTACATGGCTTCCTGTTTTCTTGATAATGACGTTTGTGCTTAACCAACAATATTCAACATCAGCTGAGAAGGAAGTCTTCAGCTTTGGCAACCTAGAATCACAGGTGACTGTGAAATAAAATAGGCTCAAAGACCAATAACTGCTTGGTAAGTGACTCTCAAGTCACAAGGCAGAGTGAATTCCTGGTAGCTCATATTCACCACCTCTTCATTATACAGAATTTATTTTCTCTGAATTAACTCTATCATCAATGATTCCATTCAGACCAAAGCAATTTCAAAATTATCATGGCTTACAGACTGAAAGGCAGCAGCAAAGAAGCTAGAAGACTCCCACACGCTATGTGAACACCTACTAAGTAATCTATAAAACAGGCATTTTATCCACAAAGGCATCTGACCTTCTGATTCACAGACTTTTACACCCTCATCCTTAAAAGGGATTATGCCCCATCTAGTTGACTACATCAAAACCCACTAGGTCAAGCTGAGGCCTTTCTACAAGGAGACTCATGAATTAAAATTGGTAAAAGAAGGCAATAAAATTGCACTGAGATAGATTTTTTACAACATTCAGAAGAATGGCACTATTTGCTTAATGACATACGATGTTCTCGATAAACCACATATATCCTCTATGCCTCTAAAGCCTGAAATCTATTTCTAGGTCCTACTAGAAAGTGATGGATCCAGCTCTTAGCAGAGGATTCCAAAATGCCACCACCAAAATATGTGACTCAGATCCAAATGTTTTAAAAATTATAAAACTAAAATATTCAAAAAAAACATGTATTTGCCAGTTCATGTGGCATCAATTGCTATTCCCAATTTACATGCTAGATCTCCATTTATAAATGATAGACTTCAACTCTAAAGGAGGAAGTATTTTTAAAAGTTAGTAGGTGTTCCTTTAACAAAAATGTGGTTTAAATTACAATATGATTCCAGTAGGAATGATAGCCTCACACACTATTTTCAACAGAGAACTAGGAAGGGGGAAAATCTTAATATTCTGAGATGATGCTTTGCTCATTAATGTTCAACCTTTCTTTTCTATTCGGTGCTTTTAATTCACTCTGTTAACAGAATAAAAGAGAAAAATAATAGGATTATCTCAATTAGTGCTGGATAAGTATTTGATCAAATTAAACATCCATTCGTGATTTTAAAAACTCTTGGCAAATAAGGACAAAAAATAACTTCCTTAATATGATAAAGGCCATCTACAGAAAAAAAACACAACAATACTACATTTAATAACAAAATGTCATATTGTTCCCTTTGAGACAGAGAATGAGATGACACCCACTCTTACCACTTTAATTCAACATTGTACTGGCAGTCTTATCAAGTACAGAGTAGCACAGGGAAATCAGGGTATATATATTGGAAAGGAAGAAATAAAACTATATTTGCATGAAGATAATATGACCCTGCATACAGAAAACTTTTTAAACCTTTATAGGCATTATAGGAAATATGCGAGCTTATTAGTAAAGTTGCTAAACAAAGGACATACACAAAAATCAACTGTAGACTGTGTATGTACATCTACACACCATCAACAACTGGTTAAAAAAATAAAAACTTTTAGAGAGATGCCATCAAAAGTAACATCAAACTATCAAGTATATATAAAATAAATGTCACAAAAGACGTGCAAGATCTTTATGTAGAAAATTATTAGTACAAGAAAATAAAATGAATAAACAAACACAGTTACGTCCATAAATTAAAGATTACATAACGAAAAGATGTCTGTTCTCCATTATTGATCTGGAACCTGAAAGGTAGATTTTAAAATGTAAATGGAATGCCAAGAATCAAGAATAGACCATATTCTCTTGAAGAAGAAAAACTTGACAGGATTATACACAATAGCCAAAAACTGGCAATAACCCAGTGTCAATCGAGACTGACAAATGGATAAACAAAATGTGACATAAACGTATAATGGGATATTATTCAATAGACTTAAACAGGAAAGAAATTGATACATACTACAACATGGATAAACCTTGAAGATATTATGCTAAGTGAAATAAGCTGGTCACGAGAGGACAAATACTGTACAATTCCATCCATATGAGGTGCCTGGAGTTATCAAATTCAAAGAGACAGGAAGTGGAATGGTAGTAGTCAAGGACTGAAAGGAGGGCGGAAGTACACAGTATTTAAGGGGTACAGAGTTTCAATTCTGCAAGAGGAAAAGTACTGAAGATAGATGGTGATGGCTGCACAACAATGTAAATGCACTTAATGCTATGAATAGTACACTTAAAAATGGATAAAATTATGTAAACTGGTACAGCCACTCTGGAAAACAGTATGGAGGCTCCTCAAAAGATTAAAAGTAGAACTGCCCTACGACTCAACAACTGCACTACTAGGTACTTATCCAAGGGATACAGGTATGCTGTTTCGAAGGGGTACATGCACCCCAATGTTTATAGCAGCACTACCGACAATAGCCAAAGTATGGAAAGAGCCTAAATGTCCATCAAAAGATGAATGGACAAAGATGATGTGGTGTATATACACAATGGAGTATTACTCAGAAGTCAAAAAGAATGAAATCTTGCCATCAGCAACTATGTGGATGAACTCGAGGGTATTATGCTAAGCAAAATAAGTCAGTTGGAGAAAGACAAATATCATATGACTTCACTCATAGGAGGAACTTTAAGATACAGAACAGATGAACATAAGGGAAGGGAAGCAAAAATAATATAAAAACAGGGTGGAGGTCAAAACATAAGAGATTCTTAACTATGGAGAAAAAACAGAAGGTTACTGGAGGGATTGTGGGAGGGGGGAATGGGCTAAATGGGTAAGGGGCATTAAGGAATCTACTCCTGAAATCTTTACTGCACTATATGCTAACTAAATTGGATATAAATTTGAAAACAAATTAAATTTTTAAATAAATAGAAAAAATGGTTAAAATTATAAATTTTATATATATTTTACCACAGTAAGGAAAAAGCTTAATAGGAGAAATTGTTCTACTGGATATCAAAAATTATTATAAATCTTAGTAATTAAAATATTAATATTGACACAAAGACTAAGAATGAGATGAGAGACAGATTCTCACACATCTGGATACTTAATTTATGACAGAGGCATCTCTGCACAGCAGTAAGGAAAGGAAATTGTTTTCAACAGATGGTGCTGAGTCAACTGGATATACTTATGGGAAAAATATGAAACCTGAGTCCTACCTCATACCATTGACAACATCAAGTCCAAGTGAACTGGAGCTCTGAATGGGAAAAGCAAAAGCAAAATATTTTTAGAAGATAATGGGGGAGGGTTAATTGGGTAAATAGAATATCTTCAAGAACTTGGTGGACAGGGATGCCTGTGGTTCAGTCAGGTAAGCATCCGACCTTGACTCAGGTTGTGATCTCATGATTCGTGAATTCAAGCCCCGCATTAGGCTCTGTGCTGACAACTCGGAGCCTGGACCCTACTTCAGATTGTGTCTCCCTCTCTCTCTGCCCCTCCCCAGCTCACATTCTGTCTCTCTCCCTCTCAAAAATAAAAAATAAACATTTAAAAAAAATAACTTGGTGGACAAAAATTCCCAAAATGTACTACTATGAAAGGAAAGACGGGTAATCGGATTATATTAATATTAGATTTTCTGTTCAACAATAACAACAAAAAAACCATTAAAGAGTGCAAGGACAAACCATAACATAACCATAATATTAGATTTTCTGTTCAAACAATAACAACAAAAAAACCATTAAGGAGTGAAAGGAGAAACCAATATTTACAACATATAAAATTGATATTAAAATGTATAAAGAACTCCTATAAATTTATAAGAAAAAGACATGTTAGTAGACCTGAAGGAATACTTCATAAAAAGGGATTCAAATGGCCAATAAACACGAAAAGGCACTTAACCTAATTAATCACTAGAGAAATGCAATTTAGATCTACAATGAGGCACCACAACACACCCATCAGATTTTAACCATCAGGGTGGGTAAAATCAGACCAACACTACCAAGTGGGATTGAAAACTGGTCTTATGGCATTGTGTATAACAGTCAATGTTGCACTTCCTTCATTAGTATCCACATATTTTTGCAAATTTCTTTTTCAGGTATGACAGGTGAAAATACCCTATTACACGTAATACGAATCACTTTCACAATATTGCTTATTTATCTTATCTCATTCTTTTTCATTTTTATCATATATGTTTTATAACATATAAATATATTTTATAATTAAGTATACATGTATTGAGGATTCATAATTAAACTGAGGTGCATAATAGAAATAAGTTTACCGATCACTGCTATCAGAGTACAGAAAGGAATCTCTACTCTTAAGAACCTCCAACTATAAATCAGAAGACAAAAATCAAACCCATGAAAGTCAAATAAGCACAATTTAAATAACAACTCAAGACAACAATAAATACAAGTCACAAAGCAATTAACATGATTAATTGCCAAATTAGTGGTTAAAGAAAAAAAGCACAACAGAAGTTGCCAAAGCTGAGAAACCACTTTCAGCCAGGGTAATCAAGGAAGGTTCACTCGAATACAGCTGGCCTCTAAGAATGAGTTAGATCTGGGGGCGCCTGGGTGGCTCAGTTGGTTAAGCGTCCGACTGCGGCTCAGGTCATGATCTCACGGCTTGTGGGTTCGAGCCCCGCGTCAGGATCTGTATTGACGGCTCAGAGCCTGGAGCCTGTTTCAGATTCTGTATCTCCCTCTCTCTCTCTGACCCTCCCCTGTTCATGCTGTCTCTCTCTCTCTCTCTCTCTCTCTCTCTCTCAGAAATAAATGGAAAAAATATATATATTTAAAAAAAAAAAAGAATGAATTAGATCTGGTAGGTAGGGGAACGAAAATATTTACCTACAATTGTCTCCAAATGGGGACAAAACCAAGGAAGACAGATACTCAGCTAGACTGAAAGCTCTGTAATGAAACTGAATATATTAAACCTTGAATCCCTCAGTGCCCACAGCCCACCTGCTGGCACACAGAAGCACCTGATTACTGCCCCATAAATAGTACAGGTGAACAAGTGGGGCTGGAGATGACAAGCACACTCCAAGGTCATGTCAAAGTGAAAACAAACTACATAAATATCCTAGACTGATTCCAATTCCAATTGTGGGAATGTTGGTAATTCTTACTTTTTTTTCTTAAGAGAGAGAAAGACAGCACACACGCGCAGGAGAGAGGAGCACAGGGAGAAGGGTAGAGAGAGAGAATCTTAAGCAGGCTCCACACTTGGTACAGAGCCCAAAACAGGGCTTGATCCCATGACCTTGGGATTATGACCTGAGCCGAAATCAAGAGCCAGACACTCAACCAACAGCTACCCAAGTGCCCCAGTAATTCTTCCATTAATAAATAGTATAAGAAATCTCTAGGAACAAGACCAACTTACATACTATTTCTATACATTTAATGTACAACATAATTTAATGAAAAGTAATTTTTATACTAAACACTTCAAATTTCTTCAGTAAAAATATTCCTGTAAACGTTTTAGGTCACCATTTTCATTCCTTGACCCAAAACATGTCCTAAATGGATGTATTCCCAATTCTCTAAATTCTGGGGGCTTTATATTTTATACCATTTGTGTATTAGGTATCTAAATCCCAATCTCAAAATTCCTGCTCCTTGCAGGAAGGACTGAAAAGCATCTTGGCAAGTAGCTCAGATTCTCAAGGGAATGAAATAGCAGAGTTGTGATCATTCCCTTACTGGCTTTCACGTTACTTGCTGCATTTATGTTTGTAGCTCCACAATGCCTCACACTAAAAGCTCAGTATATGCTTTCCTTTTTTATTTATTTTTTATTTTTTTAATGTTTATTTTTGAGAGAAAGAGACAGAGCACAAGCAGAAGAGGGGCAGAGAGAGAGAGAGAGACACAGAATCCACAGCAGGCTCCGGGCCCTGAGCTGTCAGTACAGAACCCAATCAGGGCTGGAATGCATGGACCATGAGATCCTGACCTGAGGTGAAGTCAGGTACTTAATAGACTGAGCCACCCAGGGGCCCATCAGTATATGCTTTTCTTATGAAAAATATATTTGAGTGAATATAAGCAGTACAAAAGCACAGCATACAGAAAAGAATAGATAGAAAACTGACAGACGTGGGAGAAAGAACAGGGAGAAGAAAAAAAGGTGGAAGAATGAGCTGTAGTGGAAACATGAGAAGGTGGAGGTAAAAATGGGAAAGAGAGAATGAAGGAGTGGAAAAGAAAAGAAGGGAATTAATAGATTCTCTTTCCTGTTGGTAAAAGGTGCTTTCTAAAGATGGAAGAAATATTGTTTAAATCCTCAAATGTATCTACTTAAGTGACTATGAAAAGACATCTGCTATATGAGCATATCTGGAACTATAGGATAATGGGATAAATAAATGTATCCATGTATTTTTGGGTTTTCAGTGGTCTTGGGGGATAGTTTTCTTAGATTGCTTCTTGAGATACTATTGTTATACACTATGAATTTTCTAGTCTTGTGCTAGTTAAAAAATTTGTCTCTTCTTTAGCTTCTCATCCATAAATGGAGGTCATAACCCCACTTCATGGAGTTGTTTTAAGGAATCAGTGACTTGGTACACCTCAAGTATTTAGAACACTGCCTAGCACACAGTAAGTACTTACTATTATGATTATTCAAAAGCACAAGCTACAAAGTCAAAAATATGGAAGACAGTCCATCTCAAATACTATGTTCACTTGGGCAATAACTTTCAATATTAACAAAAAAAACCACTTCCGACTGACCGCTCACCACACTGCTATGCTTTCTTCATTCCACAGACATAAATTCTCAGAGGCAGTCCAACCAACAAGAGATGGAATCTGGCAGTAAAATGATTTTCCTAGGTTCTAAAGCAAACCTAATGGAGCCCATACTGCTCCTTCTGTTGCAGAGCAGGAGACCCCCAGGAGAACAAAGAGAACAGTATCACGATGGGTTATCTAAGTGTGAGACAGAGCAAGAAGAGCCTGGAAGCAGGTCAATGTTTTGTGATGGTGAGCTGGCATAAAGCTTATTCTTTAAAACGACACTTTCGGGGAGCCTGGGTGGCTTAGTCGGTTGAGCGTCCGACTTTCCCTTAGGTCATGATCTCGCGGTTGGTTCGTGGGTTCAAGCCCCGTGTCGGGCTCTGTGGTGACTGCCAGCTCAGAGCCTGGAGCCTATTTCAGAGTCTGTGTCTCCCTCTCTCCCTGACCCTCCCCTGTTCACACTCTCTCTCTCTCTCCTAGAAATAAATAAAAATATCAAAAAAAAAAAAAAAAAACAACACTCTCAATTTAATTTGTTCTCAGGATCTGCAGAATTCTAGATTTTTCTTTGCATGTAATGGGAAATGTTCTTTAGATTTTTTCCCAGAAATGTATGCATTAGCCTGCTGTTTGCTTTTCTGATTACTAACATTTCTTCAAGTAAACCATACAGATCCTTTCCTTTTTATTTATTCTCTCTTTTTTTTCTTTTTTTTTTTACTTCATTCAGTTCTAGGTGCTACACTTTAAGGAGGACAGAGACTAACTGGGTCTCACTGAAAAGCCAGCAGGGCTGTTGAAAGGACAGAAATTACACGGTTATAAGCAAAAATTCCATATGAGCCTGCGGAAGAGAAAAATACAACCCATGACAGCTATCTTCATTTACCTGAAGTGTGATCACAAGGGGGGATTGATTCAGCTTGTTCTACATCGCACCGTGAGGCAGAAGTGACACAAAGGTTTCAGTCCATACAGAAGAGCCCTTTCCAACAGTATCAACGGCCCAACAAGCAGCCCCTGGGAAGACAGGGGACTTTTCCGGAACAAGATACTCAGGAGCAGCCTCGACAATCACTTGTCAGGGCAGCCTACAAGGGGCTCACCTAACACATGGTGTTCATTAGAGTTGAATGCCTCTAATCCTGAAATTCTGTAATCTCAGCTCGATTAAGACCATGTTATACTATACTATGAATTCTAAAGCCAACACCAATTCTTTATTACATTTTTAAAAAGAAAACTAATTCTACCATGAACTACATAAAACCAACTTGAGAGGGCAGATGACAACACTTTAACAAAAACAACATAATAAAATTTGACCTAGTGCCTAGCACAGTCACTAAATCTTCATCAGTTACAATTACAGGAAAACTGAAATGCCACCCAAGTCACACCTGATATAAGACGTTCACCAACTTAGAAATATAAATCTATATACAGCTCTAATAAGCAAATAGCAAAACAATGTTTGAGCTTTAAAATACATGCATGAATAAGAGCCCCTGGGTGGCTCAGTCTTAAGCATCTGACTTCGGCTCAGGTCATGATCTCACAGTTCATGGGTTCGAACCCCGCACTGGGCTCTGTGCTGACATCTCAGAGCATGGAGTCTGCTTCCAATTCTATGTCTCCCTTTCTCTCTGCCCCTCCTCTGCTTGTGCACACTTGCTCTCTCAAAAATAAGTATCTTGGGGCACCTGGGTGGCTCAGCCAGTTAAGCATCCGGCTTCGGCTCAGGTCATAATCTCACGGTTCATGGGTTTGAGCCCTGTAACGGATTCTGTGCTGGCAGCTCAGAGCCTGGAGCCAGTTTCAGATTCTGTGTCTCCCTCGCTCTCTGCCCCTCCCCTGCTCATGTTCTTTCTCTGTCTCAAAAATAAATAAAACTATTAAAAAAGTTTAAATAAATATCTCTACTCAAAAGTAAACATTAAAAACAATCAATGTACATGAATAAAGGGAGAATGCCTACCCAGCAAAGACTGTACTGTTAACATTCTCTCCTTACTCAAGTCAAGCTTCTTTGGTATACAAGCAGATTACATAAACAAAGCAATGATGCTCTCTCAGTTTTTACTGACCCAACCTAACTGAAAAGTTTAGTAATTCTGAGAGAAGTCTTCATTCTTACAACCATCTACCATATTTTGTTCTACCACATTTGTTCAAAAAGAAAAAAAGCAATAGCTCAGATTATCCAATGTGTAGTTAGGAATTACTTATCACTAATGTCCTGCTATCTCTACTCTCAAACAAAATTCTACAAAGGCCAACTTCTGTACTGTTAGAATGTAGAAACCCTTCTAGAATAGTGCTGTTCAAAGTAGGATTCATGGGCTAGTGCTACACTATAAGCTTTTAGTAATCTATAATAAGATAAGCAGAGAAACCGAGAATAAGAAACTTCCACAGCAATATGTAAGACCAATTTTAAGTCTGATGAATCTAATATTTTTAAACCCGGCCTTGTATCTCATGTCTTTTTAATTTCATTTCTCTAGTAATTCATTTCTAGCATATTTTACAAAAGTATCAGTTGATAATAGATTAGAAAAATCTTTAAACTCTTATCTTTCACCATAGATGATTTGAGAAAACTTCTCAAAAGATCCTTCAAATGTTTAAGGTCCTTGGATAGAAAAATAAATTGCTTTACTTTGATGTTCCCCGTTCTCCCTATTCACCTTGGTCTCCCCACCACAGTAACAAACCCTATCAATTTGTTCAACTGTTCTTTTGATATCTCTGCTAAATTGTCAGTAGTATCAACACAGTTCACTGCTTAAAATTTATCATCATCAGATTATCTGACTGCTCAGAATTCTCAACACTACATCATCTGCACCCAGATGTAGCTCCAGCTTATTCTTGGACTCATTCTTTGTAAGTGGATATTAACTAATTTGATGATCTGGTTGGGAGGGGTCACCCAATCTTGCAACAGGACTGCTGGCACAATCCATGGCAGTCAGTCATAATTTTTAAAGAAGTCTAGACATAGTACAGCACAGGTTTAAATGCCAGGCCACCAATGATGCTTAAAGACTGCCTATCTCAGCAATTCCACCAACCCCCCCCCAATTCTCCATTTGAACTATTTTGGTCCCCAGAATTGCCTTCAGACTTACACATTCTTTTATTTCTTACATAAACATGTATAAAGAGGGACTTGACAAATATATTTATAAAAACCTGCCAATAAACAATTCCTAAAGATATTTTTATTACATAAAAGCATTATGTGATATTCTTAGGAAAAATTAAATAAATGCACAGTGATGTGCTGTAAGAAATTATTCCACAATGCCAATAATCATATGCTTTCAGTTAAGATTTGCAACATCATCCAAGCTTCCAACTCTTCAATGACTTACATAATGTAAAAATAAATAAATAAATGAGTGTGATAATTTAGGTCAAAGAGTTATTCAATGGCAGCCTGTAAAATAAATACATGTGTTGAATTTCTGTCCCAGTATCAACTATGAAACTGTATCACCTCCCCTCAGTCTTTAATTTGCAGACATCTACAAACTCTTGTCAAATGATCTGTGATCTAGCCCATTTGTAGTAAATTATTGCCTAAAAAATACTGCTATTTAGATAGGTATTTTTTCTGAATGAGCTCTAAAACTGAACTATTCCTGATGTGTAAGTTTTAGTCTCAATCGCCTAACAAATTTCTATCTAAATTCTAGCCAGTTGACTGAGGCTTTTTTTATGTCCATATCTAAAGATGTTGCACAAATATATATAGTTGCACAAAACTCATTCCACAGTATTACTGTATTAACAAGTGACTCCTATCATTTCCTGGCCAATGCCATCTACAAAAACATCTGGTAGAACAGACCTGGAATCCAGTCCTGGGATCCAGTCCTGGCCTCTACCACTTGACAGCTAAGTAACCCTGGATGAGATGCTCAGTCTCTCTGAGACTTACGTTGTCTTCATGTGTTTAAAAAAAAATTTTAAGGGGAGGTTATAAAAACATTACTCACAGATCTACTGAGGGCAAAGACAGCCTATGAAAAAAAGAGCTTTATACTATTCACAAAAGCTACATTCATTTACGGCTCGTTTCTTTATAGAAAAAAGTATATATAATAGTCATCTGTTTAGAGACCTGAATCCACCACACAGATGGAGGTAAATGAGCAGACTGTAGGCCAGAGAGCCTCAGAGAGGTGCTGACGGGGTGTAGACAGAGCCACATTTCAGGAAATGATAATACCTTGAAGCCAATCCTCAAGACTGGGACAGGGATTTTTAGGACACTGTGTTTAGGGGCCGCTTTCAAGGGCTGTGTGCTTGCCTCTGTTTCTCTTCACCCTTTCTTCTCTATATTCTTTTCCTCTTCCTTGATTTTATCTTCCCCTCATATTGTCCTTCTGCCTCCCTTCTCTCCCTCTTTATCTTCTTTCTTCCTCCCTAGCTTCCCTTACTTAGTTACAATATGGAACTAAAATAATTTTTAAATATTTATCCTATTCTTAATTTAAAATTCAGAGGGTTCAGACATGTATACATAACATTCACCAAAAGACACGTACTAGAATATTCAGAGCAGCACTGTCCATATTAGACAAAATCTCAGAACTACCCAAATATACTTCAACAGCACAAGACAGACTGGTATGAGTTCACACAATGGAACAGTCCTTGCTCAGCCAGGAGAACGAATATATCCACAACAATACAGAAATTCACAAACATAATACCGGAACAGAAGAAGCCAGACACAAAATGCCATTCTGTGGGTTACAAATTCCAATTATATTAAGTTTTTTTAAAAAGGCAAAACCAACTTCTGCTTTTAGAAGGCAGGATGGTGGCTATTCTATGCGTGTGTGATGGGAGGGGAAGAGCACCGGAGAATGTGTGAGGTGCTAATAATGTTCAGGTTTTTTTAGGTCCCAATTACACAAATGTGTTCAGTTTCTGGAAATCCTGAGTAATATATATATGATTAGGTGCACTTTTCTAAACGTATACTATACATCAAGAGGCGCCTGGGTGGCTCAGTCGGTTAAGCCTCTGACTCTTGATTTTGGCTCAGGTCATAAACTCACAGGTTCGTGGGTTCAGGCCTGCATTGGGCTCTGTGCACTAACAGTGCAGAGCCTACTTGGGATATTTTCTCTCTCTCTCTCTCTCTCTCTCTCTCTCTCTCTCTGTCCCTCTGCCCCTCCCCTGTGTGCATGCACACACGTGGGCACTCTCTCTCTCAAATAAATAAACTTTTAAAAAAAAATAAACATATACTATACTTCAATAAAAAGGTAAAATGGTTTCTGTTGGTTTCATTTTTTTATTCTTTGAGAGAGTGTATCTGAGTGGGGAAGCGTCAGAGATGGGGGGAGGGGACAGAGGATCCCAAAGCTGGGTCTGTGCTGACAGCAGCAAACCTAATGCACAGCTGGAACTCACAAACCACGAGATTATGACCTGAGCCAAAGTTGGATGCTCAAGTGACTGAGCCACCTAGGTGCCCTATAAAAAGGTGTTTTTATTTTTTTATTTTTTTTTTATTTTTTTAATGTTTTATTTATTTTTAGGAGAGAGAGAGAGACAGCGTGAGCAGGGGAGGGTCAGAGAGAGAGGGAGTCACAGACTGAAACAGGCTCCAGGCTCTGAGCTGGCAGTCAGCACAGAGCCCGAAGCGGGGCTCGAACCCACGAACTGCGAGATCATGACCTAAGCGAAAGTCGGACGCTTAACCGACGAAGCCACCCAGGCGCCCCTAAAAAGGTGTTTTTAATCAATGAGTTTAAACCTTTAATGTCCAAGGGAAGAGTAGCAACATCTAACCACTTCTTTGTTTCCCTGGTGCCTTCTAGTTATTTTTTTAACCCAAAAAGACAACTGTGATACAGCCCCGAACTTGGAACCATACAATCTACTTTGAGATTCCCAGCTTTATGCTCACTGTGCTCCTACTATGTACTAGGTTCTATGCAAGGCACTGAGGTTACAGCTGTGATGCCAGATGGGGCCCCTGCCTTCTTTGAGGAAACAAATAAATATATACATATGTATGTAGGTATGTATGTACCTACGACAAGACGACAGATCCTGGGGTGGAGAAAAACATGAGAGCCCTGCTTTGGATGGAATGTTCTAGTCAGGCAACCCTGAGCAGGTCACTTAACTTACTTGAGCCTCAGCTACCTCATCTGCTTAGGATTAAATGTGATAATATCTTTCAAAGCACTCATATTACAGTGATAGCATTATGCATGATAATAACTCTTATATTATTGTCCTTACTGCTTAATAGAGAGTTGCTTGAGTTAACATGAGTTATCATGTCAGCATGATCTGTGCACTAACATAGTAATAATAATAATGAATAATATTTAGTGTTCACTAATTCTCAAATAAAAGGCTTTTATTCTGTGTAGAAGATCTACCAATAAATAGCTCTCCTCTCCCTCTAAAGGGGTATTAATGACACAAAGTCCTGGCTCAATTTCAGCACAGCCCTCTCTTGCGTTTAAAGAAAATCAAGCACAAAGAGACGGTGCTAAGAGAGAGGCTGGCCAGGGCTGCTTAGGTGGCTCAGTCACTCAGTCAGTTAGGTGTCCGACTTCGGTTCAGGTCATGATCTCACAGTTCATGAGTTCAAGCTCCATGTCGGGCCCTGTGCTGAGAGCTCAGGGCCTAGAGCTTGCTTCGGATTCTGTCTCACTCTCTCTCTGCTCCTCCCCTGCTCGCTCGCTCGCTCTCTCTTTACCTCTCTGGAAGATGAATAAACGTTAAAAAAAAAAAAAATTTTTTTAAGAAGAAAGAGAGAGAGAGGCTGGCCAGAGAAGTGATATCAGCATTTCAGAGGTCAAATCAACCAACCAAAGAATACATGTGAAGGATTCTACCTTAATTTATTAGATGCTCAGCACTTTCCTGGTACTGACTACAATGAGTCCAGGCCCATATTTAAATTTTTTTAAGGTTATTTATTTTTGAGAGAGGGAGTGCAAATGGGAAAAGGGCAGAGGGGGAAAGGGAGACACAGAATCTCAAGCAGGCTGCAGGCTCTAAGCTGTCAGCACAGAGCCCAACACTGGGCCCGAATTCAAAAACTGTGAGATCATGACCTGAGCATAAGTCAGATGCTCAACTGACTGAGCCACCCAGGCACCCCTAGATCCATATTTGAAGGAGCTTAAGGGGTGGTGAGATGGCTCAGTCAGCTAAGCGTCCAACTCTTGGTTTCAGCTCAGGTCACAATCTCACAGTTCGTGGGATCAAGCTCCATGTTGGGCTCTGCGATGACGGCATGGAGCCTACTTGGGATTCTCTTTCTCCCTCTATCTCTGTCCCTCCCTGGGCTCATGCTCATGTATGTTTTCTCTCTCTCTCTCTCTCTCTCTCTCTCTCTCTCAAAAATAAATAAATAACCTTTCAAAAAACTTTTAAAAATAAATGAAGGAGCTTAAGATATGATTGCAGAATTAAAGTCAAACAAACAAAGCAAAGACAACAAATTAGGGGAAAGTTGCAGAGCTGTATATATACAATCAGACTTGGCTTCAAACCCCAGCACTGCCACATAATAGCTTGGGACCCTCACCTTGACCTCTGAGGACTGATTCCCTACCTGTAACAAGAGGATGCTAAAGTCTATATGTCATACAGTGACGTGAGGCTTCAGGAGGTAACACGTCTAATATGGCTGGGGCAGGATCTGGTACAGTAGCTACTATTTCTGCCATTACTGTTATTACACTATAGGCAGAAGCCCAATAAAGGCAACTAGCATGTAGCCCAAACTGTCCACAGATATTGGTTCCCTCTGTTCTCTCCACTGCTAGTCCCTCAGCCCTACACCAAACAGTATATATTCAGATAAATTAACAGTATAAGGGTAAAAATACAGTGTAAATGCAAATCTATGTGCTTGCACAGACTGAAAAGATAAAAACACCTCTGGCTTTTAAGACACTCAGCTGTTTCTAAAACCATGAGGGCGCTCCACCCATTTATTCTGGCTTACATCTTTGGGCAGCCTCCTTTACAGAAGCTAATTTCCTAAGAATTTACAGTTCAAAAATAAGTTCACAATTTCAGTACTATTTTAACTTTTCTTACTTAACTAGTTTGCCTCCTCAGCCAAAGGCTTAAACCAAAGCATGAATTGGGGATGAAAAAAAAAACCTCAAATGTGAACGATTACTGGCCTTTTCTCTAAGGTCAGGAATAAGACAAGGATGCCTGCTTTCACCACTTCTACTCAAAATAGTACTAGAACTCCTAACCAGAGCAATTAGGCAAGAAAAAGAAATAAAAGGCATCCAAAAGGAAGGAGAAAAAATATATTTTGGCAGAGGATATGATCTTGTATGTAAAAAACCCTGAAGATTATACACACACACACACACACACACACACACAACTATTAGAACTAATAAAAAAATTCAGCAAAGTTGCAGGATACATAATCATGCAAAAATCAGCTTCATTTTTATACACTAACAATGAACAACCTGGAAAGAAAATTAGAAAAATACAATCCCATTTACAATAGTATTAAAAAAAAATAAAATACTTAGGAATAAACTTAACCAAGGAGGCAAGGGTTGAATACAGTCCCCACTTAACCATAGGAAATACATTCCAACATCCCCAGCAGATGACTAAAACCAACGGTATTACCAAACCCTACATATACTGTTTTCCCTATACATACCTATGATAAAATTTAGTTTATAAAGTAGGCACAGTAAGAGATTAACAACAACAACTGAGTAAATGGAACAACTGTAATAGTATACTATAATAATAAAGTTATGTAAATGTACTCTCTTTCTCTCTCTCTCCAAATATCTTACTACACTGTACTCACTCTTCTTGTGACCATGGGCGATAATGAAATGCCTGCACGATGAGATGAAGGGAGGTGAATGAGGTAGGCATCCGGAAGCAGCATCAGGCTACTACTGACCTTCTGACGATGTGTCAGGAGGAGGATCACCTGCTGCTGGACCACACTTGACCATGGGTAACTGAAACCACGAAAAGCAAACTGCAGAAAAAGAGGGACTGCTGTACTCAAAACTAGAAAGCATTGCTGAAAGAAATTAAAGAAGACACAGATAAATGTCTCACTGTGTTCACTGATGACTGAATACTGTTCAAATGTCAATACCACCCAAAAACAATCTACCAATTTAAAGCAATCCTTATCAAAATCTCAACAACAATCTTTGGAGAAATAGAAAAGGCCATCCTAAAATTCATGTGGAAGCTCAAAGGATCCTGAGTAGCCAAAGCAATCTTGCAAAAATAAAAGAGCAATGTTGGAGGCCCCACACTTCCCAATTTCAAAACTTACTACAAAGCTAAAGAAAGGAATGCAGTATTGGCATAAAGACATATAGACTAAATGAAAAGAATACTGATTCCAGAAGAAAACTCTCAAATATATGGTCAAATAATTTCAACAACAGTGACAAAACCACTTAATGGAGGGAAAGACGGCCTTTTCAACAAATAGTGTTGTAGAAACTGGATATACACATGCGAAGAAAAAAAAAAGGAAGTTGGACCCTTATACCATATACACTTCATCAAAAGTAAAAACACTGCTGCAGAAAAAAAAGGCAACCCATGGAATGGGAAAATATATTTTCAAATTATAATATCTCATAAGGAATTGATTACCTAGAATATATAAAGAACTCCTACAACTCACCACCAACAACAGCACAATTAAAAAGTGGGCAAAGGACCTGAATAGACATTTCTCCAAACCAGATATGCAAATGGCCACTAAGCATATGAAAAGATGCTCAATGTCACTGGTCATCAGAAAAAGGCAAAACGGCAATGGTTTCCCCTTCACACCCATTAGGATGACTACTAATTTTTTTTTTTAATTTAAAACAAAAACATTAAAAACCGCTGTGCATTGATAGCTGGTGGCAATATAAAATGATGCAGCCACTAGGAAAGTAGATACAGTGACTCCTCAAAAAATTAAACTAAGAATTACCATATGTTTAATTCCACTTCTGGGTATATTCTGAAAAAAACTGAAAACAGGGACTCCCAACAGATATCTGTACACCTATGATTATAGCAGCATTATTCACAATAGTCAAATGATGTGGAAGCAACTCAAGTATCCATGATGTGGATAAATAAAATGTGTTACATACACACAATGGAATATTATTGAGCCTTAAAAAAGGAAATTTTGACCCGTGCTTCAGGAAAAACCTCAAAGACATTACATAAAGTAAAATAAGCCAGTCATAAAGGAACAAGTACTGCATAATTCTGCTTACATGAGGTCCCTAAAGCAGTCTGATTCATAGACAGAAAATAAATAAAATGGAGGAAGGGAGGAATGGGAAGTTATTAGTTAATGGACACAGGGTTTCAGTTTGGGAAGATGAAGTTCTGGAGATGGACAGTGGTGACCACTGCACAACACTGTACTCAGCACCACTAAATTGTATACTTAAAAACGGTGAAGGGGCGCCTGGGTGGCTTAGTCGGTTAAGCGTCCGACTTTCGCTTGGGTCATGATCTCGCGGTTCGTGGGTTCGAGCCCCGTGTCGGGCTCTGTGCTGACTGCCAGCTCAGAGCCTGGAGCCTATTTCAGAGTCTGTGTCTCCCTCTCTCTGACCCTCCCCTGCTCACGCTGTCTCTCTCTCTCTCCTAGAAATAAATAAAAATATTAAAAAAAATATTAGAAAAAACGGTGAAAGTAGGAAATGGTACGTATGTTTTTACAACATTAAACATAAAGTATGTGCTAAGCCCCAAATTGAATCTACATGTTAATAATTTACTGAGCCACAAAATTCTAAAGTGATGTTTTTTAAATAAAAAAGTCTAAGCAGTCCATAGATTACACAACAACAACGAACAACTGTTCTGAGGGCATTATACCTGCTTCACAGTGGAATTTCAAGACATTCTCCAAAACTTCCACTTGACTCAAGAGCTCTTATCAATAAATTGGCAAGAGCAAAGGTTGAGATGAAAACCATTTCAGAAAACAAAAAAGGATACATTTTTCAAAAAGTCAAGAGAAGCAAGGTCAATGGGAAAAACAACTTTCATAACATGCCATTAGAAAGATAACCAAATTACTCAGGAAATGTGGCCCTGAAAGGAAGATTACAAAATTATTTCTCAAGAACAGGGCACCAGTAGCAAGATTATTCAGGCATCAAGGAAGTTAAAAAGGGGGCTGTCTACATGGACTCCTCAGATTCCTTTAACATATAACTAGTCCTTTAACTGGTTAATTTGCAGTCCTTTTTTTTTTTAATGTTTTTATTTATTTCTGAGAAAGAGAGAGAGAGCAGGGGAGGGTCAGAGAGAGGGGGAGACACAGAATCTGAAGCAGGGCCAGGCTCCGAGCTAGTTGTCAGCACAGAGCCTGATGCGGGGCTCGAACCCACAAACCGTGAGATCATGTCCTGAGCTGAAGTCGGATGCTTAACTGACTGAGCCACCCAGGTGCCCCTGCAGTCCTTTTTTTTAAATTTTTTTAAACGTTTATTTATTTTGGAGAAACAGAGATAGCTAGAGCGCAAGCAGGATAGGGGCAGAGAGAGAGGGAGACACAGAATCTGAATCAGGCTCCAGACTCCCAGCTGTGAGCACAGAACCTGACACGGGGTTCGAATCTGAGAACCATAAGATCATAACTTGAGCCTAAATCAGCCACTAAACTGACTGAGCCACCCAGGCACCCCTAATTTGCAGTCTTGGAACAAACTTATTATCATGTGCCAGTGAATGCACACTGAAAGAGTCCCACTCATCTTCTAAAGAACTCTGCAAATTTGAAATGCTAATGAAACAGAAACCAGTCAAAAAATACCACCTTAAAATTGCACAGAATAGAGGGGACAAAAGGTAACAGTAAGAGTGATTTATTTTTTTGTTCCCCTGAATAGTACAGAGTAGAGTCAGGGATAGATTAAATCAATCTTCTACCTTCTTTCCTTTACACAATAGACAGACTACTTCCCCTACCCAAACTTCCATACCAAATGAAGTCACTCTGAAATGAAGTCACTGTAGGGCATGAAAAGCCCATGTGATTCATAATTCATAACCAAAACCATTAATCTCCAGACCCAGGTTTCTCCCAGCATTCACCGCCCTGGTCTCTGTGGGAAGACTGTGGAACACTAGCACAAGTTCCTAAGGTCAATGATGTCAGAGTTCACTGGGCCAAAGCCAATAACATCCTTTGACTTCTTCGCCAAAAAATCCTACACACAAAATAAGTGAAAGCCCTCTGAAATGTTAAAACAAAATTAACTGCTTAATTAACATTATTTATATTACCATATCATACTATTAGAATTTGCATTACTGTATCATACTATTATAATCAGAAGAAGGTTAGACAGGCAGCTACCCAAGTTAAAGATCTAAGAGAAGAAAAGGTTGGAGCATGAGGAGTAGGGGAACTTGTGTTTCTCCAAATTAAAAAACAACACACACACACATACACAAAACTTAAGTTCTGGAGGACCACCTGGGAATGGTAAGAGCGCTCAAAATATCAACACTCCGCACCGTTCACTGTGTTTCTAGATGCTCGGGTGCCTACATAAGCACCTTGAGCCTTGGCCAAAACTCTGCCCTGTAACATTCACAACTCCCCCCCAGGCACCGCTAACACTAGCTCTCCACTCTCCCACTGAGCTCCCCACTTCAGCCTGTACACCATCTTATGAGGTCCTGGTAGGCAGACTCCTTCAACTCTGTCGAGAATTGCTGCATGTCTCTGCTCAAGACAGTCAATGTTCAATCTCTAACACCTGTTGAAAACAGTTAGGTTCTGTCTGCTAAAAAAGCAGTTGGCATCTCCATTCACTCCTCACCCTAATTGAATATTTCAAAGTACATCCACCTGCAGGGTCTAAGTTGGCTGCAGGATCTAAGTTGGCTACATTGGTATTTTTTTCTGTGTCCATGGATCTCCAAAAAGCTCTGAACAAAGACAGAATGCTACCCTAGAAACAGAAGTCTCTGGCTCTCCTGTCCTTATCTGCTCTATGACTTTCTAACTTTTTTATACATGTGTGACCTCTCATCTTGCTCTGCTTGCCTCAGTCTTATTTAGACAGCTCCCTTATACCGGCTGCATGGACATTCACTCTTTACAGAGTCCTTGATTCTGAAATGCCAAAGTGATTCTATCAACTGCCTAACAACAATACAGTGAAATAATGATATATATGATGCCATGTGTAATATACTGTATAAAACACATAACATGATAATAATAGTATTACTATTGTTGTAGATAAAAATAGCTACCATTTATTGAACACTATAACCAAATACTCTAAGTACTTTATATTGAGTTATATCCTTTCATTCCCCTAACTACTCAATAAGACAATTATCAGTATCATCCCCAAATAAGAGAAAACCGAAGCATAGAAAGGGTATGCAATTTGCCAAAGCTCATTAAGCTATTAAATGGCAAAATCAGGATTCACACCCATTGACTAAAACCCTACTTGCTTTGTATTACATGGTCATCCTACACCCCTAAAGGTGGCTCACTGGGTTTCATCCTTTGTCAACCTTGACTTCTGGCTTGTGCCACCCAAACCCTTCCCCACAGTATTGCTTTAGATCTTCTGGTTCTGGCTATTTTTCCTTTCTTTGAACTCTTCTTATGTATTCTTAGGGATTCGGATAACAGATCATTGAATTATTAAATATTCCAATACATCTTATCCTTCTACTTCAATCTAACTTCTAAATTAGCTTTCATCTATGCCAATAAACCACCAAAAATCTCTACTTGAAAGCAGCCAAAGAGTAAACCACCTCGGGATAAAGTGAACGGTAAATGTGCAGGAGCAAAATGAAGAAAACACAAACCTTTACTGACAGACAGAGAAGCGGGCATAAATAGGACAGATGGACCATATTCCTGAAGAGGTATCAATATTAAAAGCAGGTATACTCAATACTGTGAAACTACAATCCAAGGGCCTCTTGCTTCTTTTAGTAAATCAAATCTTGTTGGAACACATGTATTCATTTGTGTATTGTCATAAGTCCATGCTACAAGAGCTGAATAGTTATAACACAGACTGTAAGATTCATATGCCTAAAATACAAGCTGACCCCACAGAAAGTTTACTGACCCCTGTTGTAAAGATGTCCATTCCCTACAAACAAAAAGGTCTTATCCAATGTCATTCAAATTCCCAGCAGGTGAGATGATGAGTATTCAAACATATTATGAAGCTATAATAATTGAAAAGCTTATATAACTGCACAAAGCAAATACAGATCACTGAAAATAAAACCAGAAGTAAATACAAGAATTTAGCACATAAGATGGCATTTCAAAATAGTGAGTAAGTAAAGGATTTATTCTATAAATAGTGTTAGGACAACCAGATGATTATTTAAAAAAATAATATCCCATTCCTACATTATATCATACACCAAAATAAATTCTAGGTTAATTTCAAGTAAAAATGAAACTACAACAGAGGAAAGTATAGGTGTCTCAGGAAAAAATACAGGTGTCTCAAAGAGGAAAAGGCATTAATTGTGCAAAATGTTAAAAGAACCCACAAAGGAAATAGATTTGATGACAACATAAAAAGTAAACATTTTGGAATATCAAAGATAAATATAAAAGGAGATTCTTTACAGCCCCATGTTGTAACAAAAGACAGATACAAATGAACCTCTCTCAATAACAAATGATTAAATGATAGTATGCTCAGATGCTGGAATAGCATGCAGACATTAAAAAGCAGGCAGCAGCTCTATCGGTACTAATATGAAACAGTCTTCAAAATATACTGGTCACGTGAATACATAATATGCCACTATACCAATGATCTACTGCTGCGTAACAAACTACCCCGATACTTCGTGGCTTTGGGAAACAACTTCTTATCTCCCATCACTGTGTCAGTGGGTTGCTGGGTTCTGCCGGCCCCTGGTTGGCTCACGCGTGCACCTGCAGAGGCAGACTGTGTGGGGCCAAGCAGAACCAGGGCAGCTGGACTCCGTGGGCTGGTCTCTCTCAAGGACACCCAGATCCGAGCCCCCTGAACATGGTGATAGTGGTATTCCACATGAGAAAATGGAACCACAAGGCCTGGTAGAGCCTACGCTCAGAAGTCACATGACATTTTTGCTACATTCCACTGGTAACGGCAAGTCACAAAGGCAGCCTGGATTCTGGGGTGAAGAAATGACTCTCTACCTGTTGATGAAAGGAGGGGTAAAATCATCTTCAGAGAAGAACAGATAAAGAGAGGTATGATTTATTCAGGGCCACTACCATACACTCTGCCACATCTACTATTTAGACAGAAATGGAAAAAAAGGAGGGAAGACTTACATCTACAAAAAACACCCTTAGAAAGAAATAAAAGAAACTGGTAAGAGTAGTTGCCTTCAGAAAAGAAAATTAGGGGAAAGGAATAGGAGAGAGACCTATTTTCTACTTAACACCCTTTTCTTTTACTTTTTATATGCTGTACATGTATTCCTGCTTCAAAAAGTGAGTAATATTTAAGAGCTTCTGTATATTGAATAACACTGAAAATCTGGGGAAAAAAACATCTGTAACATCTATGACAAAAGGTTAATCTTCATAACATACACAGTTTTATAAATCAAAAAAGAAAAATACCACATCAGAAAAATGGACAGACATTATGAATTGGTAATTTACACACAGACACATCAGTAAAAAAAGCAAAATATAAGAGCAATTAAAGACCATTTCCATCTATTGAATTAGCAGGTAATCCTACAGAATTTATAATACCAATTTTATCAAAACTGTAAAGGAACTGGTATCCTCACATACTGCTAGTGAAAATATAAATTGATAACACATTTCTGAAAATAAATTTAATTATATGTATGTTATATATCCTTGCATATAACAATACACCAAATACCTCAGAAGCCTTAATATTTACATATCCTGGCCCAATAGTTAGAATTTTGCTGGCATACAGGAATATACATTCATATAGACCCTTGTATTTTTTATAGCCCCAGAGAAAAGATCTGCATGTATGAATCTGACAATCACCTAACAAAGAAGCCCCGGTGCTGCCTGCTCACGCTACCTGAAGTCCGCCCATCCACAACAGCTTCAAATTCACATTTTTCTTTCTCCCTCCTTAATAGACATGGACAGCCAACAGTCATCAATTTGAGGAAAGCCAACAACACTACAGACAGAGAGCAAAACCGAGATAGTGCAAGATACAGAAAAAATGCTTTTTTAAAACTATGGTCAACTATACCTCAATTTTAAAAACAAGCAATAATTAATATCCTTACAGAGAAGACACCGCATCCATGAAACTACAATAATATGTGTTTCGAGGGTTCCTAATATTACAGACCAAGGCCTTCAAAATTTGAAGAAAAGATAATATGCAACACAGACTTCTATACCTGCCCCAATTATCTATCAAGTTTAAACACAGAATAAAACTCATTTTCAGACTTTCAGGAACTCAAAAAATAAACTTCCTCTTCTCCCTTTCTTAGGGTGCTACTGGAGTGCACGCTCCAACAAAACAAGAGGGTAAAACAAGAAAGCAAGATATGAGATTCAGCACAGGAAAGAGGCCAAAGGAAACCTACCATGATAACTGCATGGCAGACGCAGACAACAATCAATCAAAATTAAAGTCGTTCCTCCACCAATCTTTCCTATCTCATAGATGGTATAACCATCTCACTCACCTGTTCAAGTTTAGAAGGAAGAAGTCATTCTTGATTCTCTATCAAACCCCCAATTCAACACCCTCACGTTTTTACCTTCTAAGTAGATTATAATCCATTCACCTCCTTCCATCTCCACTGCCACCACCATATTCTTAAGACTCTGTCATCTGTCACCTGGTCTATCGTGCAAATGGACAGCTAACTAGACTACCTTATCCTGCACAAGCCTCTTTCTATATAACAATCAATGATTTTTTGATATAAGTTAGATCATGTGACTCTGCTTAAAATTCTTCTATAACTCCTCATCCCATGCAGAATAAAACCCAAGTTTCCTAATATAGCCCACCAGGCTCTGCATAATCTGGCCCCTGAATATCTTTAGAATCTCATCTCATTTCCCTCTTACACTTTCTCACTACATTTCAACTTTCAGTGGCCTTGCAGATCCTTGAAGGTGCAAAGCTTTATCCTGCCTTTACACCTGGTATTCCCTTTTTACATCAACTTCCCCAGCTCTTCACATGGAATTATTCTTATCTTTCATGATTAAACTTAAATGCCATTTCCTCAGAGCTTTCCTGACCATTAATTCTCAATTAGCCCTTCACCACTTCATTTTCCCTTTATTTTCTTTTCTCAATGAGTTAAGAATAGAAGCTTTGTTAACTAATAGAACAGGATCCAACTATTTAAATGAAGTTATCAAAAAGTATCTAGAATATATGGTTAAGCAAGACAATTTTTAAGAATCAGAACAAGATGGATGAAAATTTTCCCACCAGATATTATATTATAGAAGTTAAGACAGTGTGCAATTGGCATAAGGACAATGAGGCTGACAGAACAGGACAGGAAGCCTAGAAACTGATCCATGTATGATATAAACTTGACATAATAAGAGAGGTAGGTAGATCCACGGGCCAAGGATGGCTTTTCAATAAATGATGCTGAAACAATCAATTATCCACATGAAGAAAAAACCATATCTCTATCTCACAACATGTTTAATAGAAAGAAATCAATTTCTATTTGAAGAGCAAAAAGGAAAACTTAAAATTCTTGAAGGAAGATGTATGACTTTTGAGTGTGACACAATTTCTTGAAATGTTCCCTCTTCCACGAAAACACACATATACACAGCACAAATCTAAAAAGGAAAATACTGATGAATCTGACTTCATTAAAATTAAAACTTCTAACATCAGTAGCATGAAATTAAGAATACTGGGTGCCTGAGTGGGTCAGGTGGTTAAATGTCTGACTCCTGATTTTGGCTCAGGTCATGATCTTATGGTTCATGAGATCATCAAGCCCCACTGACAGTGGGCAGCCTGCTTGGGATTTTCTTTCTCTCCCTCTCTGTCACTCCCATACTCTCTCACTTTCTCTCACTCTCTCTCAAAATAAATAAAATATACTTTTAAAAAAAAAGAATATAAGCCACAGACAGACTGCATGTAGATATTTCTAATACATAAAACTGCTAAAAGATTAGTTTCCAAAATACATCAAGGATGATTTAAAATCTATATAGGGGTTCCTGGGTAGCTCAGTTGGTTAAGGACCCCACTCTTGATATCGGCTCAGGTCATGATCTCGCAGTTTGAAAGATCAAGCCCCCATGTCCAGCTCTGTGCTGACAGCTCGGAGCCTGTAGCCTGCTTCGGATTCTGTGTCTCCCTCTCTGCCCCTCCCCCACCTATGCACACACGCTCTCTCCCCCTCTCTCTCTGTCTCTTTCTCTCTCTTAAAAATCAACATTAAAATTTTTTTCAAAAATAAAATCTATACAAAGCTACAAATAACCCACTTAAAAGATGGGCAAAGGATACTCCTAAAAGAAGAAATCTTGATTGGCAATAAATATTTGAAAAGATTCTTCCCTACACTAATAATCAGGAAAATACAAGCTAAAAACATAATGAGATACCATTTCACACCCATTAGCTTGACAAAAAATTTAAGTCTAACAACTCAGAGTATTGTTAAAGCTACAGAACAATCGGAACTCTCATTCCTTTCTGGTGGAAGGGAACTGATACAATCTAGCAATATTCTAATAAAATGGAATATGCATATACCTTAAGAGTCAGCAATTTTATTCCTAGGAATATACCTTAAAGGGGTAGCTTTCAAAACAATTTTTTTTGCTTTCAAAATGTTTTTATCAAAACACACACATTTTGCATTGTGATCCAGTACCCACATACTTATTTAACTGAAAGCAAAATTTACAAAACAGTGCTTATTCTTACTATGTGTGACACATTCTGATAGTTTCCATTCTATTCTCATTCATTTTTTAGATGTTGGAGTGACTCACTCAACTGATTTTTATAACCACTAATGGGTGAACACACCCAACTCAAAAAAAGTAAGCCCCAGAAAATATTCTCATATATATCTTCTTGCACACAGGTGGGAGAATGTGCAATATGGCCTGCATTCTTGGTCAAAAGAAATTTAAAACATGTAAGACAACCAGTAAGAGAATGAATCAAAAAGTTGTATAGCATATTCCTACAATGGAATATGATATAGAAGTGCAAACCAAAGAACTTGAACCATAAGTATTATTAACATAGGTAAATTTCATGTACTTCCTACTAAACAACACAAACAAGCTGCAAAAAAAAATACATATATATATATACACATATACATACATACACATACATACATAAACACACACACAGGATGATGCCATTTGTATGAACTTTTTAAATCTACAAAATAATACTATATATGGTTTAGGGTATATTTTCATATAATGAATAAATGAAGTATAAAGATATACACACAAAAAATAGAAAAAGATCACAAAAGAACACAGAAAAGAAAGTGAAATGGAAAAGCCCAGTGAACAGCTGGATACTAAATGGTTAAAAGTCACCCATCCTCAAAATTAAACTCTCGCCTCCTGGGCAGCAGCCTCCTTCCAGGCACAAGGCTAAGAATAAAGGCTCAGCCAGTGAGAGGGACCAAGGTGGCAAACAAAGATCAGTCTTCAAAGCTTACAGCGCTCATCTTTTAAAACTGTTCTATTTAGTAACCAAGTACACAGAGTATCTATTTTTAATTAAGTAATGAAATTCAGAACATGAACAAAAAATACAACAGGTAGTTGTGGGCGGATGAGATGTCAGAGCAGATGCCCCAAACACAGCCATGTGCCAGTAAGGTTGAGTCACTGTGATATGCTGAAAAAAGATAATAAGGCTTGGCTGCCACAGGTTGCAGTGAGCCCTCTGCTTTCCTCTCCCTTATATTTGCCAGGCATCATTCCAGAACACTGAACATTTAGATATCTTCAAGATTAGTAAATCACTAAAAATGACAAAATATGGCATCTTACAAATAGCACATGCTTGTGATCAAAGTAACACAGAACAAAGAGGTAATGAGCATCCAGCAGCCTCATGGAATAATTCCCTAAAATAAAAACTTGCCCCCTCAACCTAGAAGAGGAAACCCAGTACTATTAAAACACTGTACTCTCATTTCAAAAATGTCCACTCATCTGTCATGGAATGAAACTTCAAAGGATTATGTATAGCAAAATGTAAGTAATGAACTACCAGGCCAATAAAACATGTTTCCAAACCAGATATTCAAACCACTATGATCCCCAAACCAGGCAACCTCTCTAAGAAAACATCTTACTTATTCACTCATTCAACCTCTACTTGCTATACTATATGTGAAAGGTACTACGGCAGACCTTAAGGAGGCCTACAAAAAAAATAAGAATCCTGTCCTTAAGATCAAGACAGTCTAGCAATGGAGCTTAGATAGAAACATATGGGGGGGTGCCTTGGTGGCTCAGTCGGTTAAGCATCTGACTTCAGCTCAGGTCATGATCTCATGGATTGTGAGTTTGAACCCTGCGTTGGGCTTTGTGCTGACAGCTCAGAGCCTGGAGCCTGCTTCAGATTCTGTGTCTCCCTCTCTCTCTGCCCCTCCCGCACTCATACTCTGTCTCTCTCCCCTTCAAAAATAAACATTTAAAAAAACTTTTTTAAAGAAACATACAAACACAGGTATACATTAGGTATAAAGATTTAGATGCCATGAGAGAAATAAAGATGAACTTCTATTTTTTTTAAAAATCTTACTTTGAATAGGTTTTTACCTATCTATTACTCTTATGAGTCAGATCTAGAATATAGATACCCAGACCTCATCTCTTCAAGAGCAAGTAGCCATACATAGAAACAAGACGAGTTATTGTGGTCTCCAGAAATCAAGTCTCCTCATTTTATACCTTTTGCATATGCTATGTCCTATAGGGTCTACCCCTTTGAGTTCACAGAAATCACAAACATGTACCCCATTTCTTGTAACCATGAGTGCTACTGATCTAAAAGAAAGAGACAGGCTTAGGTGACACACTAAAAAAGAAGCCAGTCTTTTCCCAAACCCCGCCACTGTTTTGCTATAGAAACTTAAGGAATGCACACACAGTCTGATGTTAAGGATTGAAGAAAGAATTGTTAACGAGATTCCAAAGAACTTTCATGAATCTTTCAGACAAGTACTACATAAAAGGCACCACTAATGCTCTAGATTACTAAGGCTTTCCACATCATTTTACGCATAGCAACTTTGTTAATATAGGGATAGGTATCTGCATTCCTGGTTTAAATCTAAAGAAAGTACATTCCTTAAGTACTAAATGCCATTAATGCCATTTCAAATCTTTTTCACAAAGCTAGTCCAGACCAGGCCAGGTCTAGTGCATTCATTTCAAATGTATCATCAGATCCATCATTTGCATTTAAACACTCAACTAAACATTCAGGAATTGGGGAGTCTTGGAGAGGGAGTCTGCAGAAAAGAAGCAAAGTGACTGTTGATGAACCCAACTATTCTCTCAGGATACTGACACAGGGAGTAAGAAATTCAGATTACATCATCTTACATAAGCCATTCCCCAGTCCTCTATCAGGTCCTCACCACCTCTGAAAAAATATCCGTGACCAAATGAAGAAGAAAGACCTATCTCCATGTCCTATCCATTCAGGACAGTAAACATCTCTGGTTCATGGGTCTGGCTTCTTTTGAGGACAGTTTTTCTAAGCTATAATTCACATACCACAAAAACCGCCCTTATAAGGTGCATAATTCTGTCATTTTTCACATATTTACAGAATTGTGTAACCATCACACTAATTTTAGGACATTTTTGTCACCTCCAAAGGAAACCCCATACCCAATGATTAACTGAAGAGAATACCAGATCTTTTAAAAAACAACCTACTATTCCAACAAAGTATCCAACTTAGTCTTCTTTACCAGACTGCTAAAGAACGTTAAGGGTATACCCTTATATCTAAGTCTTCAACTTATTCAAAAAACCCAGCAAGACTTAGAGAAGGCAAAAGAGCATAAAAAGAAAAGCTAAAAGAGAACCAAGAATGTGACATTTCTAGTAAGAAAGTGCTCAAAAACTGATGGGGGGATGTCAAAAAGACACAAAAGCCAACTTGACAAAGCTCCCAACAACAAAACTAAAACAACTGAACAACAAAATAAATGAAGACGATCTTTGACTTATGACCCAAAGAATAATAAACACCTAAGAATGCATACTGACATAATTAATAAGTGAATAAATAAGTAACTGGGGGAGAAGGGATAGTGCTTCCTTACAGCAGAATTCAAATTAATACATGTGAGGGAGTACAGGAAACAGAAAATCACTCTTAGACCAGCACCATAGTAATAACATTTGCAGGCAAGAACCATCAACAGATGCTGAAATTAGTGGACAAAAGTACGATGAGGAAGTGAACGTGTGCACAGTCTCAAGGTGTCACTTCCCAAGATACTTACCAATGACAAAGGGAAGATCAAGTTAACTTTATGGTGGAGAAACCTGAGAGATACGTCTTACCGGAGCGGTCAACATCAACATAACAGTAACAGGACATATGAACCTCAGGTACTCCCTGACCTAATGCCCTGAAAATCATACAATTCTATAGTATTCCTGTGGGGGCGGGGGGGGGGGGGTGTTGCAATTCTCACTGTGATCAAGGGAAGACAGTAGACAAGCCCATACTGAGCAACATTTTATAAAACAACTAGTCAGTGTTATCTTCAAAGGTGTCAAAATTGCAAAAGACAAAGAAAGACAGGAACAGTCACAGGTTAAGGAGTGACAACTAAATTCAGTCTGGATCCTGTCCAGAAAAAGGGCATGCATGCGTGGGAAAACTGAAAAAATCCAAGCAAGGCTTGTCGAACAATTAACAGCATTATAGCACCATCAATTTTCTGTGGTTATTTTGTAAATTCACTATAAATCTAAATTTATTTCTAAATAATAAGTTGAGGCTTTTTAATGCAACATTTCCAGGTGTGAGATTCAACTGTTCCAAGCCCATTGTGACTCATTCCAGCTAGTTATTATAATTTTCCTATTAGAAGAGATTATCAAATGATGTCAGAATCAGAATCCCAAACCCAACTCTTATAGTACCTTCTGGATTGCAACAGACATAACAAGAAAACAAGTCAACGAATGAGAAACACACTTGCTAAAAACCACAGGGCACACGGTTAACAAAGAGATGTGCCAAAAAAACAAAAAACAAAAACAAAAACAGACACGAACACTCTGATCATAAAGCAATGGCCCACAACACAAATAAAGCAACTTGAAACATAAAATGTCAAGAACTGGACAAAACCAACTGCACCAACATGTGATAAGACCACGACTTGATGAATTTCTCTGGTGTTCAATTTTTATGAATCTGATGCGAGAAGTTTATTATTAGGTAAAGGCTGGATTGGTTCTGATACATTATTGAATCAGTTCTGGTACATACCCAGATTTCAAGTCAGTTATCCTCAAACAGTTTGTAGCGTCCAGTCCCACTTTTCCATTGCGAACCACACTAGATATGAATGGGGAGAGCATTGGAGAAATTCGGTTCAAGGCCACTTCTGGGGACATTTTAACTTGACTCGCAAATCACCACTGAAAGCAGAAGGAAAGAACAGCAGTCAAGGTATCCAAAAGAACTAGATATGACAAGTTTCCTGAAAACTGGCGCAGTACATAGTATTCATTCTCTTGAATGAATACTTCATTTCCTGTCATACAGCAGCCTCTTTCAATGATCCTCCTCTGTTGCTCACCTCCTCAGGGCATAGACTACATCAATGCTTTTCAGGGACAGAAGCAATCCTTCAAATCCAATTCCCTCCTCCTTTACAAAGCTGATTTCTACACTGCCACATACTACTTAAAGCTATCTTAACAATCAGTAGCTCCCACTTTAGTTGAAGCTTAAGAATCCTTCACTGACAATCCCCTCCCCCAACACACAAAAGGTACACACCATTAAGTTAGGAATTTTTCCCTCTGTGTCCCCACGAGAAGAAGGACTTGATAATACTGTATAAAATTTGAGAATACGTATAACCTACTTGCAATTGTTACTTACTAGAAATTATTTACTTCTGATCTACTGTCCTCCACAGGGGACATGGAGCGTCCTAAGCTTTGCGACCTCCCCCATGCAAGGACCATGTGTGGAATCCTAACAAAAGTACCTGGCACACGCTAGGCACCCAATAAAAATCTTTTAGTAAATAAATGAATGAAGAGACAAATAGTAGAAAAATATTAAGGTATGGAGAGAAGATAATATGCCCTCAAAAAAACTGGTAGAAGATAAGGTATCCACAGAATATATGTAGCAAAAAGCTACTTAACAGTTAAATCATGAAAATATACACTTATCCAGATACTAAGCAACACAAACTCACATGGATCTACAAGACTTTGACTTTCAGGCACTAAGAAGTACTTATATTGAAAATGTAAAAGTAAAACCAATAAATCATATCTATATTATTTGGAAACCCATGGGGCAAGAGAGAGGGAATGCATAAATTCCTCTAAATAGACTTCTAAATGAGAACTTCTACTTTCAGAGGTGCATTAAGTTCATTTAAATAATCACGTTCTTCCTCAGTCTGAAAGGATTACCCCACATCAAAAGCAAATTAATTTCTTGCAAGTTATAACTATAAGGAAATGATGTTCTGGTTCTAGTTTTCATCTGTTTTACCATATGAGTACTTACAGGTCTCTGCCAAAATAAATGTTACCCAGTACCTGTTTTAATCACTTTAGATAGTAATAAAGGAAGGCCTGCAGTGACGTTTCAGAAAATAGTAACATGGTGACCTAATATAGCAATGACACTCAGAAGTAGCTTTGAGGCAGTAAAGGCTTTATATTTCTGTACTCAAACCTTCCTTTCTGCAAATATAAAACAAGCTCCTCTTCCAGCCACTTATAGGTGGGAGATGATCTCCCTCCACCATTTTAATGTCCCCGCGAAGTAGGAATAAACATCTAATGCACTGTATTTTTAACCATAAAAATCATGTTATACATTTTTATGATACCACCACTTGTAAAAAGCTTCCAAATACATTATCACAGTTGATATTCACAATTCTGGGCAGGAAGGCAGGTATTAGAATTCCCATTCTATAGGTGATAGGAATAACTTCTGTGATTTGTCTTTGAACAGTGTACTAACCCTTATTATCATCTTGAAGCTTAATTTTTTTCCTATTTTGCAACATTTCCACTCTTACTTCTACCCACTGATGTCACAGTTCTTGAAAGGAGGCTTATCTAGATCATATGCAAAACACAGAAATACTCATCTGGAAAAAAAAAGCAAAAGGATCTCACCTACATTACAAAATTATTCTTCCATGCTTTTTCCCATAATACCGATTATTTTACCTCTCGTTTCTATGAAAAATGGAAACAATCAACACATTCTGAAAAATCTACTGAGTATCAGGCACTATATTACCCACCTCTACCTGTAATTTCATGTACTTCCCCCCAACAACCCTGCTCTCTGATTATTATTGTTCCCATTTCACAGATAGGAAAACTAAAGCTCAGCAAGACTAAGTAAGTTATTCAAAGGCACAAACCTAGCAAACATAAAGATCAGAATTCAAATCCAGATCTCCTTCAAAGTCCCTATACCCATCCTCCCCTCAAATAAGAATGTACAATTGCAATCACCAAGAGAAAAGCATCAGAGCGATTTAAGTATACATCCTATAAAATTTGAACAAAAAGTCATTAATTTGAACCAATGGTTGCTTGACAACGAGAAACACATCTGACTACACGCTGGTCTGCTGTCGAAGATGGCCTGAGTGATCCACTAGTCAAATCCTACAGGGAAAAAACCTGCACCAGAAGCCAAGTTATACTTAAGGTGACAATAACGCATCCCAATTCAACAACTGTCATGACCTCAAACTAACACCTGAAGGAATGAATTCGTTTCAGAACAGTTACAATACCACTTTTTTGGACAGTGCAAGATTTCCTGCAGCATTAAAATCTGTTTCAATTGTAGGTGTAGTGACTTCTCTAAGAAGGGAAATAAACACTCCCAAACCAGCGGTCACCAAAGAGCCGAAGTTCTTCGGTGTGATCCTTTTGAGCCAGGGACGTGAATGGGGGATCATTCCCAATATGAGCTTTTTCACATCATAGTCCTATTACAGCTCCCAGGTAGGCAAAAAATTTAGTGGCCAGCCTCCTCCGAATGCTAGTTGTGCAATGTGTATTTCCTGATTTTGACGTATTACAGGAGGAAAATGCAGCAATACAATTTTTACAGGGTCTGCTGCCCAAAATAGGGTCACATAAGGTCCTCTGACGGGTAGCCTGGAGGCTACAAAGACGTCTAAAGCATCGTCCAGTATCTCGCAATTAAGATGGGATGACAAACACGGAAACTTGTGCCCTGCTGACGTCATGAAACGGAAAGGGGTGGCGTCCTGCTGCGTCACCTCAACGTCATACAGCGCACGAGGGAAGTTAAGTGGGGAAGCAATTTCTCCAGGGGCAACATTCGAGAAAAACAAGTCGTCTCATACCCAAAGAATGACTACCCCATTCTAGGGGCCATCTAAAAAGGGATACTCTCCCTCTCCCAAACTGTATGATCCCCTCACCAGGCCGGCAGGAGGAAGGAGTCTGAGTTTAACGAGGGACCAGGGAAGCGGGCTAAATATGCAAAAAGAGCAACCTCTGGCCTTGGGGGGGGCTCGTTCTTGCGGGAACCAGCGTGAGAGGGATGAACAGGGCATCTTTAGAACAGGGGCCATCTCTACAGGAAGAGGCGGCGAGCCTGGGGCATTTTTAAACCCCGGTCCTCAGCGCCACCTGTGCGACTCGGGATCCAACCTCCCCGCACCAGCCCCAGTCCAGGTACCTGGAACTTAGTCCGATCGGTAACCGGCGACTACGTGGGGTACAGGTTACCCGAGCGCGCCCCCGACTGACGCACCGACCTGCGCGCGCACCGCGGACCGGATGCGTGCGCGCTCCTGGACGTTCCGCCCCGCCCCCTCTGCGGCCCGCGAGCCGAGCGGCGTGCGCGCCCCCGGACGCACCGAGCCGGGCACTCAGAAAGGCGTCCCCGCAGTGCCTGAAAGGTCCTTACTCTGCGCGGGCCTCGTGGGTGGCGTGTGGCGTGGAGCCTGGAACTCTCAGAAGCGCCCTGTTACTAGAGGCGGTGCGAGGAGACCATCCCGGAAAAAACGGAGGGCAGCTGGAGGGGTGGGGTTATTTCGGGCAGTCAGGTGGGCGACCCGCAGAGGCGTCTGAAAGGCCCGCGTCGTTAGGGAGCGTAGGAGCGGCATTTCTGGTTACGGGGTCGGGCAAAGGGCAAAGGTCACCCTCCAGTGTGGAGAGCACCTCCTTTTGGCCATGGAGGCATCAGGGGAACCCGGCCGGCAGTGGCAGGAGGAGGTGGCGGCGGTGGTAGTGGTGGGCTCCTGCATGACTGACCTGGTCAGGTTAGTGCGACTCAGGGTACGGAGCCTGCGGTCGCGGGAGGGGGCGGACTGTGCGTGGCTCCGGGGCTTCGGCGATAGTGCTCGCTTTTGGGGTGAGCTACAGGTTTCCCTAGCCCGCCGCCTGCCTTACTGACGCCGAAGAGGCAGAATTTGGGTTTGTAAAGGTAACTCTTAGGTCAGGGAACGTAGAGGCCAGGGTGCAGTGAAATCTCTTCCTGTTACTAGAAGCCCTGGAAAGACCTGTCCCTGTTTGCTTGACCAGGCTGCTGAACGTGGCCTCTGCCTAGCCTAAGTAACTTTGGTTAAGTCATTTCATCTCCCAGAACGCGCCTACCTCCCAGGGTTGTTGGAAGGACTAAGTGAAGGAAAGTGTTCTTTGTATATACAGTGACATTAACCAGGTTAGATATTATTCGTCTAAACTTGAATGAATGGAGCAGAGGTCAAAAGGCGATCAGTCACCTTTCACCATATTGATTGTTGGCATTCCTGCAATAGTTCATATTTACACCTTGCCTTTTAGTATTATATGTATCAGTATATGGAATATCTTATGACAGCCCAAGAGTGAATCAAAAACCCATAAACACAGTGTTTACAACCATTAAATAAAAATCATCCGATCATGAAAACATGCTAAATGAAGATAGGATGGAGAGAGTCTTCAAATTTTTCATTATTTAAAATGAAAATGGTGGAGTACCTGGCTGGTTTATTCCTTAGAGCACGCTACTCTTGATCTTTGGGTTGTCAGTGCAGGCCCCACCTTGGGGATACAGCCTACTCAAAAAAAATAATGAAAGGAAGAAAAAAAAAGAAAAAATGGTTTTTCTGATTATAAAAACAATACATGTTCATTGTTTTAAAAAATCAGATATTCCAAGAATATCCTACAATTCAGATTGCTTCCATTTAACATTTTTGTGAAGAGCTTTTCAGATATATTTTTTACATTATAAAGATTAAAAACAGGCATACTACAGTAAGACCGTATCCATCCTGCAACCTTCCTTTTCCAAACAATAGCAGATAGCCTGGAGATTAATAAAACAGGCCTTGGGACAATCAAAATAAGTCACCAAATCTCTCCACCATCTATGTTTTGTTTAGAAAATAGTTCTAGAGTCTACATAACCAATTTAGTCTTTCACTGCTTAAAATGTTTATAAACTAAGTCATCAAATTTCCAAGAGTAGAAAGGGAGAGACTGCTAGGGGCAGATACAGCAATTGACAAAAATCATACCTTTATTTTATGTTGTTAATTTATTTTGAGAGAGAGAGAGAGAGTACAGGAAGGGCAGAAAGAGAGGGAGAGAGAATCCCAAGCAGGCTCTGCACCATCAGAGGTCTCAATGCTCAAAAATGGTGAAATCATGACCAGCTGAAACCAGAAGTCAGAAGCTTAACTAACTGAGCCACCCAGGGGCCCCCAAAAACCAATACTTGTATAGGTGCAGTGGCAGAAGAATAAGAAAGCTAAACAATTTTCCCATGCACCCTACATGAGTAAGTGTCAGGGTCAAGATTCAGAGCCACTTTCTTCGTGACCTAAGAGATTTCTGTGAAGCTTGACCATCAGATAATAAAGATAATTATACTTTATAAAAAGTGCTCTTCATACTTTGGAGAGGGTGGAGTGTCAAAGGCATCTGTCATCTCATGTTAGCATCAGTCAGGATTTTATAATCTTTTTTTAAGAGCTAGAGGAATTATTTATCCCAGCCCTTCAGTTCGTAAAGGAGTAAAGTGAGGTCCAGAGAAGAAACTTATGTTGTATATAACCTTTCTAATTTCCCTCATCATTTTCTTTCTTTCATAAAATAACCAGGTTTCTACTCTTCCCATGAATCACCAGTAAAAATTTCATTCCCTTAGAGACTATTCTCATGACTTTTCTGCAAACTTTTTATGGTTTCTGATTACTCCTGCATCTGAAGACCTTTACAAAATACCTGAGTATAGAATTTCATTTAAACCTTACATCTGTGATAGACTTGGCCCAACTTTGATAGTTATGGTACTTATCACCATTGTGTTAGTTTCCTATGGCTGCTGTAACAAATTAACACAAACTTCGTGGCTTAAAAAATACAAATGTAATTCGGTTGTGGAAGTCGTAAGTCTTGACACCGAGCTCACTGAGCTAATTCCAGGTGTCTGTAGGGCTGCGTTCCTAACTAGAGGCTCCAAGGAAAATCTGTTTTCTTGCATTTTCCAGCTTCTAGAGGCTGCCCACATTCCTTGGCTCATGGCCCCTTGCAACATCTTCAAAGCAAGCAATGGTCAGTCAAGTCTTTCTCACATGGCATCAGTCCGAGGTTCCCTTTCTGCCTCCCCTTCTACATTATAAGAACCCTTGTGATTATATTGGACCCGAATGGATAGTTTAGGATAACGTCCTTATTTTAAGTTAGCTTCTCAGCAATCTTAATTTCCCTTGCCATGTAACATAACATTCACAAGTTCTGGGGTTTAGGATATGAACGTCTTTGGGGCAAGGTGGGAGGGGAACAGTGGGGACATTATTCTGCCTACCACATTGATTAAGCTTAAAGTCAAAAAATCTTATAATACTTAGAGCTTGGGGGATCATGGAAACCCATCAGTCCACCCTCCACATTTAACAGGTGAGGCAACTAAGAGAGCTTAGAGGACTCACCCCAACTCACACAGCCAGTTAATGGCACAAGGAACATTAGACCCCATGTTGCCAAGCTTTATCCTTCCATTATATCATTCTCCCTCTAACTCTGGCTGATACTGATTACCCTTTGCATCTATGGTTCACTCGAAAGCTTGTAGTCTCTGCATTCATTGTTTACTTTGTTAAGCTGGTGAAGAACAACTAGGGATTTATAATTTTCAAATCTGAACATAGTATCTTCATGATGGTTTCTTACTTTATTAGTTTAACTGGAGCCAACCTGGACCCCCATGCATATACTGTAGAATCACTTGAGAAATAAAACTTCTTCAGTAACTAAGCCCTCTTTGGACGGTGTCCAAGTCCAACTTACTTTGTATATTACATTACTGTGTGCCAGACACTGCTAATTTAATCAATGAGCTACTTTTTTCATGTCTGATTTCAGTTTCCTATGAATAGTAAGCTCTGTGTACTAATAATTTTAAAATATCATTAGCTCATCCAACATGGTAAACGACGAACATTATTTAATACCCACCTATGTTTATCATTATTCTCTTCTTGAACAGTCATGTCTGAAGTTCCACAATGCAAAGAGAAATCAAGCTTGTTCTTGTGGAAAATTAAGTCAGACTTCCTCCAAAGACAGATTTCCGTGAAAACCCACTAACAAATGAATGTTTTTAGACATTAGGCTTAGAGATCTTTGTTAATCACGCTTTCACTGATAACCTATTTCTTATGACATGAATTCACTCATTTTTTAAATTGTTCATTCAACAAATACTTTATATGAAGTCAGATACTTGACTAAGTGCAGAGGATGCAGCGATGAAAAACACAGCCAAAAACCCCTGTCTCATGGAGCTTACTTTTTTTTTTTTAAAGTAGGCACCACAGTCCATCCGCCAATGTGGGGGCTTGAACTCATAACCCTGAAATTAAGAGTTGTGTGTCATACTGACTGAGCCAGCCAGGTACCCCTCAGGGAGCTTACATTCCAATGAAAAAGACAGTAGTAGTAGAAATAAGTAAAATGCATAGTATGTTTGGTAAATGCTAAGGAGGAAAATAAAGCATGAAAGGGAGCTGGAAGTAGTAATTATTCTAGATCATTGCCCACAGAAAGCCTCACTGAGAAGGTGATTTTGAGTAAAAACTTATAGGAAAGGAAGAAAGCTGTACAGATACCCAGGGGAATAGCATATGCAAAGGCCCTAGGGTGGGAGCATACCTCTTATGACCAGTGACCAACAAGGAGTCCTGTGTGGCTGAAGAAGGAAAAACGGAAGAGGAGAGGGTAATTAATGATTAAAGGATGTTGGGTCATACCCTGAATAAGATGAGAAGCCATTGGAGGATCAGCAAAGAGATGACCTAATATGATATGTATTTTAATATCATCACTGTGGAGGCTATGTGAGAATAGACTGAAGGAAGGCAAGGGCAAAGGGAAGACCAGTTCAGAGTCAGTTACAAGAATCCAGGTGAGAAATGATGGTAGCTTGAAAGCAGTGCAAATGGGAAGAAATGAGCATCTTTTGATTATATTTTGAAGTCAGAGCTGACAGGATTTGCTGAGGACTAGAGATAGGTCAAGGATTATTCCCAACTTCTGTGGCCTTTGCAAGTGGAAAGGGAAGCTGACCTTTGCTGAGATGTAGAAGATTATAAGCAGAGCCAGCTGGGTACGGAGAGGGCCGTATCTGGAGCTCAGGGTGGATGTGTGAGATTTGGCGTGCCTGTTAGACATCCAACTGAGACCATCAAGAAGACAGATACAGGAGTTTGGAGTTCAGAGGGTAGGTCCAGCTGGAAATATTAATTTGAGAGTCATCAGTGTATTGATGATTTTTGAGGCCATGAGGCAGGATGAGATCACTGAGGGTCTGAGCTCCGAGGGCACTCCCAACATGTAGAGCATACGTTTTTTACATAATTTATCTCCTGTCTCCAGTCTCTCCATACCCCTAAAACTTGCTTTGAGACAAGTTTAATACAAACCCATGTTTACATTTCCATGGCAATAGACTATGATGTCAGCTAAAACCCTATGCTATCCTTTACATGCTCCAATTAAAAATGATGGCTTGAGAGATAAGGTTCATGTTCAACCAAGCATCTAAATTTAATCCTTGGCAAGTCAGGAAATGATTGCTTAATTCTCAAAAGATTTTAATTGGATGGCAGAATAGGTGAATTTAGAAGCTTTTCAATCCAAAATGGATGAAATGTTGGACCTGGATTACTTAGAGAAAGAAAAAAAAAAGGCCAAAACGTATGGCATACCTAGAAAAGGTTATGTGGTGTTTTAACATATTACAATAACCTCTGACCTGCATTCCCTCTTGAAACCTCAGAAACCTCTTGACTTGTCATATACCTCTCTTTTGCATCACATTTTCAGTAAAGTAAAACCCAGAGGGATGTTGATCTGAGGAATACCCTGCATTCCCAATATTAGAGCAATAGAATGTCCTTTATTATTCCTTCTGCTCCTGAAATTGGTCTTGAAAGTTGCTTATCAGTTACCAAAATTGGTATTTTGGTAAATGTTTCTGTCTACCAAATACCCTAACATCAGAAGAAATCATTCGTGGGAAATTTGCTAACTCTGGTCCCTTCGAGAGAAACATCTATTACAACGTAAACTACGTGTGACAGAGCCAGCCCACTTACCATGTGGAATTACCAAGAAGTCCCTTTAGTAATCCATTCCTTTGTCAGCTCTCCATGCCCTAGTGTCTGTATTCTAGGTTTTCGTGATGAATGTCGCTCCGGAATTTTGGTTACTTGTGTATAGTATTCAAAGACTGAGACGGGGGTGCCTGGGTGGCTTAGTCGGTTAAGCGTCCAACTTTGACTTAGGTCATGATCTTGCAGTTCATGGGTTTGAGCCCTGCATCAGGCTCTGTGCTGACTGCCAGCTCAGAGCCTGGAGCCTGTTTCAGAGTCTGGGACTCCCTCTTTCTCTGACCCTCCCCTGCTCACGCTGTCTCTCTCTCTCCTAGAAATAAATTTAAAAAAATAAATAAAAAAAATAAAAAAAAAAGACTGAGACAGTCCTGAGTGCTAGAGATACTGCAGTTAGTAAAACATGGTCATTGCTCCTGAAGGCAGACACAAAGGTGGATCATTGTAGTGTAATGTGGTAGGTGCCTCAGGTTCTACAGGAGCCTATGGAAAAGTGCCTAGATGGGAGGCCTCCTGGGCCAAGTTTTAGAAAATAAGCAGGAGTGCCTGGGTGGCTCAGTCAGTTAAGCATCCAACTTTTGATTGCAGCTCAGATCGTAATCTCGCGATTTGTGAGATGGAACCCTCGTTGGACTCTGCGCTAACCATTCAGAGCCTGGTTGGGATTCTCTCTCTCCCTCTCTGCCTCTCCCCCACTAGCGCGCACAGATGCATTTTCTCTTTTTTTTTTTTAAAAAAAAAAGAAAAGAAGCAGGTTCTAACCCAGCAAAAAAGAGGAGGGGAATAAGTACACTGTGGCCAGCTGGGATAACACACAGAAGTAAATCACAGGTGTGGGTATACACAGGATGTGCTGGGGACAGCAGCTACTGGGTCTAGAGTGTCAGGTGTAAGATATAAAGGGTGCCTGGGTGGCTCAGCTGGTTAAGTGTCCGACTTCAGCTCGGGTCATGGTCTCATGGTTCATGAGTTCAAGCCCCACACTGGGCTCTCTGATGTCAGCACAGAGCCTTCTTGGGATTCTCTCTCTCCTCTCTCTGTCCCTCCCCCACTGTCTCAAAATAAATAAACAAGCTTTAAGAAAAAAAATAAAAGATAAAAGGAAGGACTCCTCAGCCATGCTGAGGTGATTGGATTTTATTCTGTAGGCCCTGGGAACCAGCAAAGGGCCCAAAGTACAGAAACAACATGGTCAGATCTGTATTTCCTGTAGCTCACTTGCTGTCAAAGTGAGGATAATCCCCATCCTAATCCATCTCACAAATGTATTGTAAAGCTCGAGTATAATCCATTCTTGATTATTCGTGATGATGGGAATGTGGGAGAAGCATGAGCACCACAAACCAAAAATAGTAGATAAGTTAAAATTTTTAATAATTGATTCCAGGATACATTATTTTTTGTACGCTGATTTATCTTTCTAATTATATTTCGCTTAGGATAAAATTAATTCATTTGTATTCCTTTAACCTACACCAGCAGATGGCAGGAAGAAATAGCCTAGATAATTACAATGTGGTGACAGAAGTCATTTTGAAATTTAAAGTTTACTATAATTAATTGGCAAAATAGAAAATAAAATACCGGTTGTGTAGTTATTCATCACTATTCATACTTCGCTTGTCTTCTTCACTGAAGTAAAATGTTTTCCATCAGGAACTTTGATCAGTGCTTTAGCGTCACCAGTTCCTTCTCTGCTCTATTTTTCTGCATCCTGATTTACCCACACACCTTATGCCACCCTGCAGTTGTCCAGTCCCCACTCGCTAATCCCCCATCCACACACATTATCACTCCTGCCCTCTCCTCTTGCAGGTGCTAGCTCCAGCATTAGCTCCTTCTGTACCTCTCTATCCAGGCTTCTTTTTTTTTTTTTTTTTTGTTTGTTTGTTTGTTTGTTTTCTATCCAGGCTTCTATTCTTTCTTCAGAACGTTGCTCAGACGGGAGTAAGGAAGTCTATGTATAATTGCTCAAAAAGATTAGTTGGCATCAGGTGGCATTTTAATCTTTAAATATGCTTTTCCTACTTGACCTATTAGGCTCTCCTGGTGCCATCTGTACTCAGTCTTCAGTCCTGTACGAGAGACATGAAAGAGGGTGTGGCCCCTTTTTGTTTCTGACCATATTCCTGTTTAATAAATGGTTTACCTTTCTCCTTGGGCTACATGTACACAGCACTTTTGCCCTGCTCTCGCCTCATCGCATGACTTATGTACAGAGGCATCTGTCATCCCAACTATTTGTAGAAGTGTCTTTTAAAGTATAGATCATTCATTTAAAAATATTTACTTCTGACCATGATGGAGTGACTAGTACCAGACTTACTGGTACCATAAACACCTAGAAAATGGGGTATATAATGGATAAGATAAATGAAGCAGCTGTTACAGATACTGGACAACAGGCATGCTATCCAGTAAAGAAAGGAAACAAACAGGTTAGTCCTGGAGGCACATTACTGACCATGGCACAGAGAGAAGAAACTCAGGGGAAGCATGGCAAGTATCAGTGAGGTGAGAAAACGAAGTTCATAGCTTAGGGAGACGAAGATGGCTAGAATTTTTGTGAACATGTACTGATGAGGAAGGAACTGAACAGGGAAAGGTCCAAAAATCTGCATAGGAGTCCCCTTGAGTCTAAATACTAAATGGACATACATAGAGAGAAACTCCACAAAGCCAGGCCATTACTGGAGAGCTTTAAGCTGAACATTTCCCAGGTACTGCATTCTTTTCGGCCAGAAACATTATTGAACCCCTGGAGCATTCAGTAGAGATCCCAGAAGGACAACTTAGTAAAAGGGGTAAACTTGCCCTAAAGTAAAGACTACTCCAAACTCTTCCTAACAAATCACAAAAACAATCCTTAAAAGGATCAAACATGGGGCGCCCGGGTGGCTTAGTCGGTTAAGCGTCCGACTTTCGCTCAGGTCATGATCTCGCGGTTCGTGGGTTCGAGCCCCGCGTCAGGCTCTGTGCTGACTGCCAGCTCAGAGCCTGGAGCCTGTTTCAGAGTCACTCCCTCTCTCTCTGACCCTCCCCTGCTCATGCTGTCTCTCTCTCTCCTAGAAATAAATAAATAAAACATTTAAAAAAAAAAAAAAAGGATCAAACAAATCCACAAATTACTTAGCTGCCCCTAAAAAGCAAAGTCCAACCTTTTGGAAAAACACAACAGATTAAGACACTCAACAGTATAACATTTGAAATGTTCAGGCTCCAATCAAAAATCAATAGTCATGCAAAGAATCAAGAAAATGTAATCCATAACCAAGGGGGAAAAAATCAGTCAGAATTGACATAGAGAAATGGCAGGGATGGTGGAATTAGCAGAAAGGGATTTTAAAAGAACCATTAATTGCTCAGTGATTTAAAGAAAAACATGAATATAGTGAGGAGAAAAGTGGAAGATATATAAAAGAACCAAAAAGAAGTTCAAAAATTGAAAAATTCATTTGATGGGCTTATCAGCAGAGTAGACATTGCAAAAGAAAGGATCAGTGTACTTGAAGACAGTAAGAGAGCATCTAAACTGAAGCATAAAGAGGAAAATGACCAAACAAAATGTACAGAGCCTCTGTGATAGGAGACAAGGAGTCTATCATTTGTGTAATTGGAGTCTAAGTAGAGAAAGAGCTTGAAGAATATTTCAAAACATATTTGAAGAAATAATGGCTGAATTTTTTTCAAATTTCATGAAAACTATAAATGTATAGATCTAAGAATTGCAATGAACCCCAACCAGGATAAGCATACTGCAAACAACAAAACACATCGTAATCACATTCCTGCAAACCAATTAGAAACTCTTAAAAGTCTCAGAAGCAGATATTACATATATAACAGGACAAAGATTGAAGTCAGGCTTCTTGTCAGAAACAACGCAAGCCAGAAAAAAAAAATGAAATCTTTCAAGTGCTTGAAAAATGAACTGTCGATACAGAATTCTGTATCTTTCCAATATGAAAGGGAAATAAAGACAAAAACAATAGCTGAGAGAACTTATCACCAGAAACTCACACTGCAATAAATATTGAAGTTCTTTAGGTGGAACCAAAATGATACTAGATGGAAACTCAGATCGACCCAAAGGAATGAAGAGCCCAGAAATGGCAAGTACAAAGACTTACTTCTCCTATTTCTTAATCTCTCTAAAAGGCAATTGGTAGAGGCGCCTGGGCGGCTCAGTCGGTTAAGCCTCCAACTTCAGCTCAGGTCATGATCTCACGGTTTGGTTCGTGGGTTCAAGCCCCGGGTCAGGCCTCCGCTGACAGCTAGCTCAGAGCCTGGAGCCTGTTTCAGATTCTGTATCATCCTCTCTCTCTGACCCTCCCCTGCTCGTGCTGTCTCTCTCTCTCTCAGAAATAAAACATTAAAAATTTTTTTAAATAAATAAAAGGCAATTGGCAGTTTAAGGAAAAACAACAAGCACAGTATTGTAAGGTTTGTATCATATAGAAATAAAATATGTAACAGTAATAGCATGAAGATTACGAAGAGAAATGAAAAAACACAATTGTAAATTACACTTATAAGTAAAGTGGTATAGTAATGTTTGAAACTAAGCTGTGCTAAGTTAAAAATAGAAAACTTTGAAAAATAGAAAAAAGGGAGGGGCGCCTGACTGGCTCCGGTGGTAGAGCATCCAACTCCTAAGCATCTCAGGGTTGTGAGTTTGAGCCACACATCAGGTGTAGAGATTACTTAAAAATAAAATCTTGTAAAAAATAGACAAAAGGGAGTTAATAACACATCAGTAGTGAACATGAAATGGAATACAATTAATCCAAAAGAAGATGAGTATTATGTCCGATAGTGATACTGATCTGAAGAAAATCTTTGGAAATCAATGCTCCATGAATGTTCTCACGTTTCTGCATGATCAGGACTTTCTGAGCCAAGATCTCTAGCACCAGGATTAAAGACTGTTTCAATGGCAAACCTTGCAAGTCCAAGACCTCTGGAGAGATTTAGGAACTTCTACATTTATTTACATTCTGGAGATTGTAAATCTGGAGACCTCACTGCTCCCCTGAGAGGATCCATTTACATTGCAATGCAAAGGTTACTAGGTCGTGTTTTCTCCTCCTCCTCCTCCCCCTCCCCCACCCCAGGGAGGAGGAGGGGCAGTAGCTGTATTGGCTCCTATATGAACTCCCAATAATTCATTATTTGGAAGTTCCTCTCATGTCACCCTGGGGGAGATTGGGACATGGAGAACTAATGCAATTGTGAGTAATTAAAAAGCTGTCTGTGATCCAGAAACAGAGTATTCTTTGTCGGAATGAATATGTACATAACAAAAATTGGGAATAGGGACCTCTCCTGTAAGGCGGTCTGGGAAGACCTCTCTGAGGAGGAAACACCTGAGCAGAGATGGGAAGGAAGGAAGGAAGGAAGCCACGTAAGAACCGAATACAGGAGACCATAACATACTCTCTACATTGGTTCTCCCAGTGCCTAGAATACTTTGTCACACATCAGCAAAATTTAAATAAGGTTCAAGAATATGACATTCTGAAAGGCTGGCTGCATGTGGCCAATATTCTTCATATGTATCCTATAAATTCAAGAATAGCTACATCTTCAGGTAAAATTACTCTTTAGCCACAGACTGGTTTACTAGGAAAAGATAGGATTAGTAGCCAAAATCAGTTTTTAAAAAAAAGCAGTTTCAAGCATAATTCAGCTTTCATTCCCTTAAATAAATCCTATGTCTGCAAATTTAGGGTTAGGAGTCACATAATGAAGTTTTGGTTGGTAGGCTAAGTTCTTTTTACAGAGCTAAAAAGAGCTATCACTAAGTTGGTTTGGAAATGACTCTCATTTCTGTAAATGCAACCCACACAAATACTGAGAAGAACAGATACACTTGAAGAATACAGGCGGTAGGAATAATAAATGAGTGTAATGAATTTTAATTGGGCAATAATAGTACAATCCCCTATTATAGAGGCATACAGTGTGTCAGAAGTTTGCAGCCAAAAGACAAAAGGATGGAACAGAAAAAGCCAAAAAGCAACATATTCCTTGACTTTTGGCTGGAGCCCGTATAGAGTGACCTCTTTGGTCAAAAGACTGCTCATCCCTGTTTCACCGGGTCATTCCTTCCTTTGGCATGAATCATCTCTGAGAATCTGTAACAAACACATCATTGTCAAGAAGCTAAAAGCAATTGATTAGTTGTTCTGATAACACCTGTCGGTGAAATAACTCAGCGCACAAAACCCAGGCATGTAAGGAGTTGACAAGTATTATTAAACCTGTTTTGCAAGAGAAGAAGCTGGTTCAAAGAGGGAAGAGCTGTCAAAGGTAATACAATCAGCAAGTGGCTCAGGCCTGCTGCCTCGAACAGGGCTCTAACCACGTGGCCTCAAGGCGAGAAGACTGAGTGGCCATCTGTGAACATTTAGCAGTGTTGCCTCCTGTGCCACTTTAAAATGTGACATTTTTAAAGCTATGAATTTGTTTTCAATTCAAATTGATTTCTTAGGACGGGTTTTCTCCCTCATTGAGAAATTCGCACTATTCTTATTTTTAAATGGTAGCAACGGCATATTACTACCAGCACTGCTCCCTTTTTAGTTTCCTTTGAGCAATTTGTCTTTGGCACCCTGCTAAACCTCATATTTGAATTGGGGCGAATCTTAGCATTGCTTTCATCGAGGGGATGGTGCTTTGTGCAGACCCTTGCTTGAACCAGACGTTAATTTCATGATTTTTAAAATTTTTTTTAATGTTTTATTTATTTCTAGGAGAGAGAGACAGCGTGAGCAGGGGAGGGTCAGAGAGAGAGGGAGTCACAGACTCTGAAACAGGCTCCAGGCTCTGAGCTGGCAGTCAGCACAGAGCCCGACGCGGGGCTCGAACCCACGAACCGCGAGATCATGACCTAAGCGAAAGTCGGATGCTTAACCGACTAAGCCACCCAGGCACCCCTCATGATTTTTGATAAGGAAAGAGATAAGAAAGCCTAATTCAAGGTAAATTAGGATTTATAATTCAGAAATGCTTCTGCCTGTTGGCAACTGTAATTAACTTTCTAGTGCTCTCCACTCCCAATTCATTTACTCTTAAAAAAAAAAATCAATAAGCAGTAAACCGTCTTAGTTGGGGTTCAAGTGAAAGGGCACAAGACAAAAGCTTCAGCGCACATGAACTGTGCAGGTCTGTAATCCAGGGAGCAAGAAAAGCCGATACAAAGATGCCTGAGGTGTCCCAACTGGTTGCTTGATGCTGTAGGACAGCCTGGGGAACCGTAACAAAGAAACAGAAACCCTGGAATGGAAAGAATGGCATTGGGCAAGGCTCACTTGGGCAGGTTACACCTGTGAGAAGCCAGCTGGAGCCCAGAAAGAAGTGGTGGCCGGAAAAAGACGCAAGGACACCAAATGTATCTGAAGTCCTAACCAGTGGCTTCCCATAATGCACAAATATATTCTTGTTGCACTTACCTTTCTGCATGAACTTTTGCTCCCTCTCTCCACCCTCTCCATGGACGCTTGTCGTTAACATTTCATTTTCTGCACATTTACATGTCCTGTGAGAAGCCATACGTATATCTTTTTTTCTTTTTAAAAATCGTGAGTTGGGGAGGTCCCCTCTACTTGCTAGGTTCTGCCTGATTCATGAATCGCTTAACAAAGTCAATTTGATCTTAAAACACATAAATCAGATCATACTAATCTTGTGCTCTGACAGGTTTGTTTGTTTGTCTGTTTCATTCGTGTATTACTTGCATCAGGGTTAGGTCTTATTACATTGCCAGTAAGTTGATTTTGTCCTGTAGAGGTAAACTGGAAAACACGGATAGAACATTTGTTGAATAATGAAGGAGTGAAGGAATGATAGTATGAGTTCTAGTCACAGTTCCTGCTTAGAGGACAGGAGTGGCTGCTAATATTGGGAACGCAGTGGGTGAGGTCTGGTAAAACATGGAATTGTCACTGCGAGACATTTGAACATCCCTGCCTGTCTTCTTCCCCTTCAACACCTCCACGTCTGCAGTTCAGAAGTAAGAATGGATGCATTCTCTCTTACACTGGAGAGACAGAAAAGAGATGTAGGGGAGGAAAAACAATTTTCCCTCTACCCCTCTCAGTTACTGGTTGAGGCCTCGTGAATAAAAGATTAACAAGAGAAAAACAAATTTATTGGCCTGTATCCCGCAGGTACACCTGGGAGATACCCAGAGGAAAATGAGTAACTCCCCATGGTGATTAGGAATTCAGGATTCTTAATAGGGAAGGGGGAGGAAGGAACAAGGCCTCTTAGAGGGAGGGTAAATGACTTAGGAAAGATGAACTGGCCCTTAAGAGAACAAATAGATATGACAGTGTTTGTGACATTTGTCCTGGGTGTGGTGTTGACTTCTAGCATCCTCTCCTGTGACAGGAGTCCCTCTATGCTGGTTGATGAAACTCCTAGGGAGGGGATTCATGGCCATTGAGTCCTTTCAGAGGAGTGGTCTGTAGGCAGATAAGGGCAGTTCAGAGAAGGCCTCTCCCTTCGTTTCACATGCCTAATGCTCAACATAATATACCGAAGTGGCGTATTCGGGCAGCATGCCCTGTCCTCCAGTCGTATTTTGGGGTGGCATATTCTGCCACCCTTCAGAGACAAGGGAAGACTCACTTAAAAATTCAGTCAGTGGTTTATCTATACCATGGAATACTCCATGGCAATGAGAAAGAATGAAATCTGGCCATGTGCAGCAACATGGATGGACCTTGAGGGTGTTATGCTGAGCGAAATAAGTCAGGCAGAGAAGGACAAATACCATATGTTTGCACGTATAGGAGGATTAGGAGGAAGTTAACAGAGGACCATGGGGGAGAAGAAGGGGAGGAGAGGGAGGGAGGCAAACCATGAGAGACTCTTGAATGTTGAGAACAGAGTCCAGATGGGTATGGGGGGGAGGGGAAGGGAGGTGATGGGCATGGAGGAGGGCACTTGTTAGGATGAGCACTGGGTGTTATATGGAAACCAACTTGACAATAAACTATTTTAAAAAATAAATAAAATAAACTGCATTTCAGGAAAAAAATTCACTCAGTCAAATATTTTGTTAGCCCCATGCTAAGCGGCAAGCACTCTGGATAAAATGGAGACCATGACAGACTTGGTTCTTGTCCTCACACAGGGAAAGTCTGCAGTTAAAGGAAGGAAGAAAGAAGAGTAGGGCAAAGATGCAGAAAGAAAAGAGAAGGATTCCAAAGGAGTGGGAAACTTCAGTGATGGCTAAATCAGTACAGTGCTTGTGTTAATATAAGTTGTTTAGAAAGGAGTTTAAATCCTAGCCATCTGCTCTCACATCAAACACATACACACTATACCCCCAATTTCATTTCTCCGTCCCATATATATACATCCCAATAATCATCTGCTGATATATTTTTCATGATTTCCCACAGCCAATAAAAAAATATACGTGATTCAAACCAGTGAATTGTGACCCAGATCTAAGTATAAATATAGTGGAAGTCATAAGTTTCTTTACCGACAGTCTTACTAATTAAGTTATTTGGCCTGTTTTTAGCCACATTGGATATTTTTTTTTCTTTTTGAGGTTGTTATGCTGTTTGTAGCAGCATCAATAAGCCAAGAATTCACATAGTTACTCAGTCGCACAAATTACTCATCACTGCCTGTTCATAACAGAATCCTAAAATGTTTAAGATTTCTGATGCAAATCAAAATCTCATCATCACTTGTCATTGCTAAATTAAATGACAGGATAATAACATTACATTAAAACCATTTTTCTCTTGATTGAGTACCTTTTTCAGAAGTGAACCTTGTAGATGGATATTTTTTTTTCATCAGTACTATAAATGCATTTAGAATAGCAGATAAAAATAGAACTGAAAAGGGGAGGAGTGGAAAATAATGTTTTCAAATTATTGATGAGTCTCTTTTGAATCTCAAATAACCATATTAGACACTGCACTGCTAGGGAATGGAGTTGTTTAGCCCAGTTTATTGAGACTTTTCGAACTGCATAAAGGAAGTGCACAGGTTGAACTTGGTCGTTCTCAACAGTCACATGTTGTTGGCATCAGTCATCGGTCATTCCATTGCAAACAGGCTGTTAGTGACCTGTAGAAATTGGCATTGTTCTGTTACTCTAATATTTGGAATAAGATACTGGTTTCAAATAGATCACAGCCTAGGTGGGAAATGAATATAAATTGCAAATCTGCTAAGACAGAGTAAATTCTCCATCAGCTTACTGTCATGATCTGCTCCCTTGGCCTTTTTTTACCATCTAAAGCTAATTAACCTTTTTGGTCACACCTGCCATCCATCCCACTTCTTTGTGGTCACGTGGTCCTCATGCCACTGGAGCCCAACTTCTTCACGTGCCCAGGATTCTTTCCATTCTCAATCTTCTGTCCTTCAAAGATTTTGTTTCCTCCCATCTTCCACTTTAATGTTATGAAAATCAACCCCAGAGAAAACCTTTCACCCTGACTTTTTGTCTCCTTTAATACTCCCCTCATTAGGCAGTAACAGATCAGTAAAAAAAATCCTTAGCTCTTGGAGAAGTCCCTGAAGATGTAGACTGAAACAACATTGGCTAGGAGTTGACAATACTTGAATCTGGGTCGTGCATGCATAGGGGTAGGAAAGTTAATATGCTGTTTTCTCTAATTGTATATGTTTGAAATTTCCTATAGTAAAAATTTTAAACTAAACTTGGTTCTTTAGACTCCATTTTTTTAATAGATGCTGTTTTTGAGTCAGTGCATGAAATGGGTGGTATACAGGATGGACCAGAACACCTGATCCTGTCATCGAAATGCCCCACTTCCACCCCACCTGCGAGGAAAGAAGTATGATTCCTTAGTGCCTAGAATTGCAACTTCCCCCTTCTCCTTAGGCACTGAACATGGTTACCAGAATCCGGGTATACTTCCTACCTCTTGTTAAAGTGACCAGATCAATCTGTACAGAAACACACATTAACTTGGTCCCATTTATCAAGTCCCACTGTGAATAAAGGTCTGTGCTAGGCACTGAGAAGCAGGAATCTGAGGTTACCTCCCTCCAAAAGCTCCCCATCATGGAAAACAAAGGCATCTACGAACACCCTGGACGCAGTAGACACTAGGAACTGTCATCTAATGTGGAGCTACAGTAGCATGGCTGTGGGACTGTTGGGAAGTAAAGAATCCTGTAGCAGATGCATTCTGGAAGGTGATGCCAACTACTGAATGCTATCTCTTTTTGTATTCATTTTTTTAATGTTTGTTTATTTTTGAGAGAGAGAGAGAGAGAGAGCAAGGCAGGGGAGGGGCAGGAAGAGGAGACAGAGGATCTGAAATGGGCTCTGTGCTGACAGCAGAGAACCCGATGTGGGGCCTGAACTCATGAACTATGAAATCATGACCTGAGCTGAAGTCAGACACCTAACCAACCGAGCCACCCCGGTGCCCTGAATGTTATCTTAAAGGACAAGATAATCTCTGCTTCTGTTTGCATTTCTGATTGCTAAGACCAGAACTCCTTCAGAAAACCTTCCCTCTCTCATCAGAGGAACTTAAATTGATTGCAGATACCAATGTGCCTTTTTTTTTCTTTCTGTTTTTAATTTATGATAGCCTTACTTCTCGTCTGCCCAAGACTGGTGAAACTATCCATGGACATAAGTTTTTTATTGGCTTTGGAGGGAAAGGTGCCAACCAGTGTGTCCAAGCTGCTAGGCTTGGAGCAAAGACATCCATGGTGTGCAAGGTAAGTGTAACCTACAATGGAGAAGATCCTAGAGTCTGCTTTTAAGACTTGAGTTGATTGTTTTTATTTTTTAATGGTTTTAAAGTGGACAATTCAGTGCCATTTAATACATTCACAATGTTGTTGGACAACCACTATTCTCTTTAGTTCCAGAACATTTCTGTCTTTCCAAAGTAAAATTCCTTACCATTAAGCAGTTTCTCCCCATCTCCCCCCACCCCTACCCCCAGACCCTGACAACCACCAACCTGCATTCTGTCTGTGATTTCTCTACTTGGGTATTTCCTAGAAATGGAATCAGAGGATACATGACATTTTATGTCTGGCTTCTTTCACTTACCATAATATTTTCAAGGTCCATCTACCTTACAGCATATACTATTTTATTCCTTTTGTGGTGGGATAATATCCCATTGTATATACCATAATCTGTCTATCCATTTGTCTATTGATGGACACTTGAGCTGTTTCCGCCTTTTGACTATTGTGAACATGCTGTTGGAAACATGCATGTACATGTACTTGCTTGAGTATCTAGTTTGTTCTTTTTTTTTTTTTTTTTTGTAGTTCCTTGTTAAAGATTTAAATAGGAGAGGATAATCTTCCTTGTCCTTTAGATTGCTGTCTACCTCAGTGTGCTCTCTGGGAAGTAGCAGTCCTCAAATAACTTAATTCTGCATTTCTTTAACCTACCGGACTCCCAAGTGAAGGGTGAGAAGTGAGAGGAATTCGCTTGCCCCACTGAGTTTCTGTATACCAGCTTCAAAAATTAATCCTGTTTTTAGCAGTTTTCACTGCAACACAGCTTTTGAAAACTCGGTATAATAAGTGGTGATTCACTCGTGTAGCTCTTAAGTTGTTTCTTCTCATGCTAGCCCTTGGATCAGAAAGGAATCTGGGCTTTAATGAACTACCCATAGTTCTGTTTGCAGGTATGTAAGGAAATGATACATAAAATATAGTAGCCCCTATTTCTATCCATCCGTCTGAAATTGTTTGAAAATAAGACAAAATTGGCTGTCAAAGGTTCAGTGTTTGTGTGTTTAATGAAATGTTAAGATGCTTGCATCACTGGTGTAACACAAAAGATAGTTTACTTTAGGAAAGCTAGACTCAGTCTACACAGTAAAGGATAAGAGGAATCTGAGAAATTGAAAAGAATGAGCTCTCTCATGTGGGCTGGGTCATTTTTACCAGAATGTCTCTGAAATGTCATTTCCCAGTGCATGCAGCACTCTTCTCTCCACGGGAGTCTTTAAATGATGTACAAATGAGAAACGATTATCATTTCATCTGCTAATGAACTGCAGTTTTATTTCTAATTTATGATTAACACGATCTAATTCTCATCTGGCTGTTTGGTCAAAAACATCAAGTGAAGCACAAGACTCAAAGTAAGAAACTCTCATTTGCTAAGGTTGAACTCTTGATAGATTTTAAGTGTCAGTTAATCATCCATGAATTATTGATGACCCATTACGTGCTAGGAATTGTGGGGCGAGGAGAGGGAGCTGTAGGCCTGACCTATCCCGTATTTGATTAGAAATGAAGGGTTTGGGGAGTCTTCAGATGGTGCTGTCAACGGGGCCTTGAGAACTGGAAAAAGGACAATATTTCCTGGCTGGGAAAATGTGGACTGAGAATTAGTATTGGAAGCAAAGTACCAAAAATGGCTGCTCCGGGAAGAGAGGAGTTCCCTAGAGTGGAGCCGTAAAAGGAGAGATTAGAGAACCCCTCTTGGAAGCTTCATAAATGCTATTCATGTAGCCATGAAAGTCAAAATTGGATGTCCCCTGGGAGCTCATCCAACTCCAAGATTGAGATTGGTGTTATTTTGGGTCTGTTGAATTTGAGGCAAAGAGAAACGCAAAATAGAAATATTTGAGTTGTGGAAGTGAACTTGGGAAGTGAATCATGCAGCCATCAGGAGTGGATGTGAGAGGAATAGACAGCAGAGGGCTTTATTTGGGGAAATGTTACAGTTAGGAGTTTGATAAAGCAGTGGTGCTGTTTTATTCCGGTCTGTGTATGACGGTTTATGTTAACACCTGTGCAGTTTGGAAAGCGCTTTATATCCACTGTGCCCTTGATGCAGTCGTCTGCTGTCCAGCCCCACACTGGGCTTCAGCATGCGTGTCTGTACAGAGGGGATAAGAGAGCATGGCTTCAGCCAAAACCCATACAGGGTCCCTTTGCTTAGATAACCTGGAACCTTTAGATACAGATTTCTTCAGCTTAATGTTCTTAGACTTCTTTATATATCTATATATCTAGATATATCTGATATATTTGATAGAGGTGTAGATATATAGATATACATCTTTTTTTTAAGTATGCTTCATGCCCAGTGTGGATCCCAACACAGGGCTTGACCTCACAACTCTCAGATCAAGATCTGAACTGAGATCAAGAGTCGGACGCTTCACTGACTTAACAGTATTCTTAGACTTCTTTAAAAATATATATATCTTATGGGCTCCTGGTGGCTCAGTCAGTTGAGCATCCAACTTCAGCTCAGGTCATAATCTCACAGCTTGTGAGTTCAAGTCCCACCTCATGCTCTGTGCTGACAGCTCAGAGCCTGAAGCCTGCTTTGGTCTCTGTGTCTCCATCTCTCTATCTCTCTCTGCCCCGCCCCCCGCTTATGCTCTGTGTCTCTTTCTCAAAAATAAACAATAAAAAAATTTTTTTAAGAAAAATTGGGGCACCTAGGTGGCTCAGTCGGTTAAGTGTTTAACTTTGGTTCAGGTCATAATCTCACAGTTCGTGAGTTCAAACCTCACATCAGGCTCTGTGCTGACAGCTCAGAGCCTGGAGCTTGCTTCAGATTCTGTGTCTTTCTCTCTGCCCCTCCCCCACTCATACTATGTCTCCCTCTCTCTCTCAAAAATAATTTTTTTGAAAAGAAAAATACCTTTTATAGTAGAAGGTATCATTATCCATTAATCATGATATTTTTCTCATTGTAAAGTATATTCTTATTAAGCAAATTAGCCAACCTGCTGTATAACAGTTTTTTAAGGATGACAACTTTCAAGTGGAAACCAATATCATGACATTACTCCAGATAAAAATGAACAGATGGAACAAAAGAAAAACAGGAAGAAAATTTCCTACAGTTTTCTTAGCAACACTAACTTACCTTCTACTGCCCTGCAACAAACTAAAATTCATGCTCTGGTGAAGTAAGACTGTTTGATGGCACATGGAAAACATCTTATTTTGAGCTCAGGGGAATTATTTGCCAAGATACTGTGAGAAGGACTACTAAGCAAGAGTCCGTCAATATGCATCCAGCGAAACACATAATAATGAAACACTTAAGGTTGTTAAGAGTTGTACGGTCAGGACTCAACGGAGTCGTGGGCCCAAGGCCACAGTCGAAGGATAATTGGAAATTATATTTTCAGATAAAAAATCCAGGCAGATGTCAGAGAAAATGAAAGTCTTCTTGGCAGGGCAAAGAGCCTGTTAGAATACCTTTCATAGGACTTCACCCGATTTCTGTCAGTACTTCCCCCTCCACCATTCCACTGAAGATAAATGTTAGAGGAGGAAGTTGTTTCTAGATAGCCCAAACTGGCTGCTGAGGAGGACCGTGGTAGAATAAAGAGTTCAAGAAGTGGTGGCCCAGAATGAGCCCAAAGACCCGCTGCCTATTCACTGGAAAGGAGCCCTGAGCAGGCATGGGCTCAAATGACCCAGATCTCAAGTCAGCCAACTGGGAGGACCTTCAAGAAATTACCTGGTCTTGCTTTCTTCAAACATGACACTATCAAAACTCACTAGGTCCTCCTGGCTGGCTCATTTGGTAGAGCATGTGACTCTTGATCTTGGGGTCATGACTTTAAGCCCCATGTTGGGCATAAAGCTTACTTTAAAAAAAAAAAAAGAAGAAGAAAAAGGCGTGCACCTGGGTGGCTTAGTCAGTTGAACACCAACTTTGGTTCAGGTCATAATCTCAAGGTTCATGAGTTCGAGCCCCATGTCGGGCTCTGTGCTGACAGCCAAACCCGGGAGCCTGCTTCGGATCCTGTGTCTCCCTCTCTCTCTGCCCCTCCCCCACTTACTCTCTGTCTCTCAAAAATAAAATGAATATTTTTTTAAAAAATTTTTAACAAAAATAAAAAGAAAAGGAAAAAAAACTAATACAAACAGCTGTGTTTTCCCTGAGGAATGGGCAGATATTAAGCTCTGTGACAGAGGCAGTATATTAGAGCCATGCTATTCAAAGTCTGACTGGGGCACCTGGGTAGCTCAGTTGGTTAAGCGTCCCACTTCAGCTTAGGTCATGATCTCACGGTTCGTGGGTTCAAGCTCCACATCAGGCTCTGTGCTGACAGCTAGCTCAGAGCCTGGAGCCTGTCTTCAGATTCTGTGTCTCCCTCTCTCTCTGACCCTCCCCTGTTCACACTGTCTCTATCTCTCTCAAAAAAAAAAAAAAAAAAAACAAAGTCTGACCTTTAGGCTAGGCTGCAAACTGTCACTGGTCTAGACAGGACAGAAATTGAGAATAAACAATTAAAAATATTTATAGGAATTTGATGGAGGAATTTGATACCTGTTGAATATAATTGTAATAATAAATTAAGCCTTGTATTTTGTAGGATTTTATTTCTTACATTTTACGGAATTATTAATCTGAAATAGATTGAAAATGAAAAAAAAAAAAGCCTACACTACAGATGCCTTGAAAAGCAGTGTATTAGAGTACCCGTCATCTTAACCAAAAAAGGTGCCATTTCCATTAGATGTCTATGGGTCAGCTGATTGTGCAGTAAGGTTTCGTTTTCAAAGATCAAAAATTAGTCACCAGTCCTTTCCAGGTAATATAGAATGAAATGAAATTTGAGCTTTCCTGAGCTCTGCTATAGGACACCTGGCTAGAACTAATGGCTATATTGATTGGAATACTTGGCCATATGTCCAAACACAGGGTACCCTATGATCCTACCCAAATATGTCTCATATAGGAAAAATGGAAGAAATTATTGGATTACCACCAACCCACCTCCCCTCTCAGATAAGCAGGCCTCATAATGGTGATTATAACGTTAATTTTGTATGTTAAAGGCCATTATGAAGGTAAACACCCATTTAGATAGGATTTAAACCACCAGCTAGCTTACAACTGGAATTGTAATTGAGGTTTTGGTCCTCAAGGTTTTATGTACCTCAACTATATGTTGATGGATGAAATCACCAGATGTTTCTACTATTCGAGAATTCCAAGCAGCCCATTCCTCAACCATTTTGAAATGTGGATGTTTGTTACATGGTAATACTAACTGAAGTTTCCTTCCTCAGCATTAGGTCACGGTTCTGGACTGTGGAAGCCACTGACTGGCTCTCCCTCAATGGAGAGAGCCTTCTCGGTGGTAAGAGTAAAGGAAATCTCTCAGTACCCTTAGCTGGACAAAATGCTCTTGCTCTTTTGTTTTCCATGATTCTAATTTACATCTCTTTATAGCTGCATTATCCAAGATGGTAGCCACTAGCCACATGTGGCTAGATTTAAATGTAATTAAAATAAAAGTTTAAATTGAGTTGCTCAATCATACTCGCTGCATTTCAAGTGCCCCTTCTGGGCAGCACAGGTAAAGAACATTTCATCATTGCAGAAAGTTCTGTTCAGCTGCGTTACTCTACAATCTTCAGGGTAGAGCTGAGCCTGGGATTTCCTGAAGAGCATCTGGGGTTCTAGAATTGGCCTTAGCTTAAGTGCAAGTGATTGTAACTGCCGATGATCTGGCTTCTTTCACCTGGAACAGGCTCCCTCAGACTCTGGTTTTCCCAGAATCCTTCTGCCCAAAAGTGGTTTTCCAGAATCCTTTTACCCAAAAGTATTTCACTGCTAGTATCTGAAAGAGTGTAGGAGTGCCTTTAAGAAGGCTGTTGAGGAGCAAAACCTTGTGTAGAACCTTTTGGCAGCCACAGCTAGAATAGTCTGAGTGCCTATAGTCATATCCCTTTAAGAATGATAAGATAGGGGTACCTGGGTGGCTCAGTCGGCTAAGCATCTGACTTTGGCTCAGGTCATGATCTCACAGCTCATGAGTTTGAGCTCCGCATCGGGCTCTGTGCTGACAGCTCAGAGCCTAGTGCCTGCTTCAGATTCTGTGTCTCCCTCTCTCTGCCCCTCCCAACTCATGCGCACATGCTCTCTCTCTCTCAAAAATAAACATTTTTTTAAAAAATTAAAGAATGCTAAAAAAAAAAAAAAAATTAAAGAATGCTAAGATAGGCCCAAGAAAATGAATAGACAGGCAACTAAGATGACCAAATACTTATGAACCCACTTCACACACAGAGCTTGAGGAGGGATAAATCAGTGCTAAGCTAGTCTCCAATAAGCTTTAGGAAGGCTAGACCTTTAGGAAGATTGTTGAGGCAAACAACATAAGGGGCTATTTAATTAAATGTTTAATGGTATCTATTAGGAATGCTCTAGGAGTTCAGGAAATTAGAGCATCAAGAAGGGCTAGCATAGGGAAGGTAGGCCTTTAGTTGTGCTTGAAAATCAGGTGAGATTTGATTAGGTGGAGAGAGGAAGGGACTTCTTCATTCTCAGAAGGCAAGGAAATAGCCACGACCTCGTGTTCTAACACAGTCAAACGATCATATCAAGTTAACGGTGTCTTTCTACCGACCACTCCGTAGAAAGAAATCCAACTACTTTTGCCAAATAAGAGTGTTAGAAAGAGAAGCCAGCAAAGCAAGGGGGAGCGAGCCTAGCCGCGTGAAAAGGAGACTGGAGTCCACAAACCCAAGCGCAACAATCTTTGTAGTTTTACAATTACCTTGATCCCAGAGTTGGACCCTGATGGGCCCCTCGCCCCCAGCGGATTCTGCAGGCCACACTCCTCCATATTCCCACTTAGCTGACTTCCAACCTGGTGCCAGGCAGGACTGTGCTCTCAAAGCTTTACACACACTCGCAGCGAGGCTGGGGTCAAACATGGTAGTCCCCTAGAGCGCCTGCCGCCATCCCACCTGCACAGGGGCTGGTTTAATTGACCCGGCGGTAACCCGGGCACCGGGATGTCTGTGAGCTCCTTGGGAGCTCATGCACAGCGAGGGCTGAGAATTGGCTTCCCACCTGCTGGGGATAACTCACCCCGTCCCACTCTGCGTAGCCCAGGTGGGACCATTTGCGGCAAAATGTAAAGAATTTTAATTAGCTCGCTAATGGCAGAAACTAAAATTCAATTCCAAGTTTCCTGACTTCCATATGCACTATTTTGCCTCATGGCCAGGATACTTAGACGTCAAGTTCTCTTGCCAGGTTGATGGGCAAAATGTGACCGGGAAAACGGGGAAGACCCCAGAGACACCCATGAAGGTTCCTTTATGATAGTATTTCAAGTCCTTTTTATTTCAGGGACCTTCTGTTGGTATCATTCACTGTGATTTTCTAGGTAGCTGCGCTCAGCTGTCAGTGGTAGTCAATGCAGGACACCTGCTTGGGTTCAGCTCCTGTGACTCCTGGTTATCAGTGTCCAGTGACTGAGGAAGAGGCTTACATTGGAGTCAGAAGTAAGCACAGGGGATTGGAAGGTGTTCACTTCTTCTCTCAACCGTTTTTAAAGGGAGTCCAGCAGAATAAATGGTTGTGTAAGAGGTTCAAGGGTGGGGAAATCTGGAAAATGGCATTTTGTCAGGATTACATTGCACAAGGCATCTGTGCGACTCTAGCGCAGAAAGGAAAAAAGGCCTCGGATCTCTGTTGCCTTTTTGTCCACATTTCGCTGTGATACGTATGTCTACGACACAGACATCCTCCCTGGTGGCTCTACAGGAACCAACAGGATATGTGGTTACATTAAACAGCATTAGTTACACCATTAATGGAGATGTGATGTTTTTCTTATAATAGTAATACAGTCTTATTTTTTAAATAATTTAATGTACCCACAGGCTTGCTTCCAGGATCAAGTGCTCTTCTGTTTGAAAATAGGGAGCAACAGGAAGAATTGGAAGCATCAGGGAGAACCAGATGGACAGGAAAGTAGTTTAGAAGATTGAATCCAAGCAGCAGGTGCCCTGCCTCTCCCCCCAAGGGAAGCCACCGCAGCAGCAGCAGTAACTGCCATGGTGATGAGAAGTAGGCAACCACGATGATCATGACAGTGATGACACCAAGCCATTATTTAATCCTTTACAGTTTTAAACATGCTTCACGCGTGTTATTTTATCCTCACAGCTGCTGTAACTTTCCAGATGAGGAAACTGAGGCCAAGAGGCAGCTAAAAGTGACCTGCCCAGAGGCTCCTGAGAGGCTGAGGAGTCAGTTGAGCCATCCGGCTTCAGCTCAGGTCATGGTCTCATAGTTCAAGAGTTCGAACCCTGCATGGGGCCCTCTGCTGTCAGCCCAGAGCCCACTTTGGATCCTCCTCCCCCTCCACCCTCTCTCTGCCCCCACCCCAGCTCACACTCTGTTTCTCTCTCTCAAAAATAAACATTTTTTTAAAAATGTGGCGTGCCCAAAACCACACAGGTGGTGTGAAGGGGCTTCTGACTTCCATGACATAAGTACAAACCTCACCTTTCTGTCCTTGGGCTTCTTATCACTCCTTTTACTTTGTAATGTATCGCCACGACCCAGATGCAGAGTTAACAGAGCTACGGTTGACTTCTCTAAATCCTCAGCAGTGCTGTTACTTTTCCATTATTTTTTAGTTACGAGATTTTTATTTTTGTCATGGGAATATCAAAGAGGGCAAAAGCAAAGTATTTTGTTTCACCTGTCACATAGAGCTTAGAACATCAGCCAACAGGTTTGCCAGGAAAGTGGTATTGGAATAAATCTGGAACCATCACCACCCCCAAGGGACACAGCCCATCAGGTGATTCTCCGAGCAAAAGCAGCTACTGCAGCCTCTAAATTACCCCTGCAGCAAGCCTGGCGTGCCGTTCCTGCCTCAGTATGCCTTGGATGCCCCTGATAGTCCACTTGGTGTGACAGTGTCTCTGTGCGTCTTCTTTTCCCTCCAATATTATCAGTTTCTTGAAGGCAACGCCAAATGTTTTGGGGTTTCCTCCTCCCCTCCTACAACTCTTCCTAATCCCTGCACTTCCAAATGTCTGTATCATCACCACCATTTATCAAACATTCCCTTGGTGTTCACCTTAAACAGATTTTGTCTGTATTAAACCGATAGGAAAGGGGAGAGAGAAGTTTCTTTGCTCTAATTTGTACCGGGCCCCACATGCTTAGGAATGGTCTTCCCTTAATCCCTACAATCGTGATGCTTTCCCCAACTATATCACATCTTCTTAAAAAATGTTTATTTATTTATTTTGAGAGACTGAGAGCAGGGAGGAGAAGAGAGGGAGAGAGGGAATCCCAAGCAGGCTCCACACTGTCAATGCAGGGCCTGATGCAGGGTTCGATCCCACAAACCATGAGATCATGACCTGAGCTGAAATCAAGAGTTAGATGCTTAACCAACTGAGCCACCCAGGCATCCCTCCCAACTATGTCACATCTTGATTGCCCATGGGAGAGAGTTAAATAATGTTTAAAGAAAAGATTAGAAAACAGTTTGTTTCTGGTATGAATCTTTGACCTAAGAAATGGAATGCTTTGGTAGATAAATGGCCAGCCTCCTGCCAAGAAAACCTTTGACAAATGACCTCCTTCCACCAGGAACTGACCCCCACAGCAGTGCTTTATAGTGGGCACTCTTCTCTGTAGAGACAGAAATTCTGCTAATGAAAAATTACTATATATTATTTGAGATTATTGCCTAATCAGCATTTCTACCAGAAAAGAAGCACAGGGAAAAGTGTTCTTTGAGGAAGAAGCTCTCAGAGGAGGTATTTAAATCGGGTTGGCAAACTACCACCGACGGAGCAAATCTTGCCCATCGTGTATTTTTATAAAGTTTTATTGGAACACAGCCACATCCATTTGTTTACAGATTTTCTTTAGCTGCTCTCACACTACAACAGCAGAGTTGAATAGCTGCAGAAGAGACCATCTGGCCAACAGTGTCCAAACTATTACTGCCTGGCCGTTTATGGAAAAAAAATTTTCCAACCCCTGATCCAGACCATCCAGAATCTTACCGGGAAATTTTATCTTCACTCACTGAGGAATTTGACTCAACTAAACTTCTAGGTTTCTTTCTTTCAATATATCCAGAGGGGAACAATTTTCTGTGGCAAGGCAGAACACACCAGGAGTGGCCGAGACCCAGACAGATAGATGATCCAGTGACACAGTGCTCACCTGCAGGACAAAAAAGTAGTTCAGGAGTGGCAAGCTAAAAGCCCACAGGTGCCAAGCAGGTAACATAAATTTCAATAGGCCTGGTGGGAGCTGTGGTCATCTAGAGCGCATGGACCCACCTTTGGGGTGGATCTAGCTGGGTGGGATCCCTTGCAGGATTGTGGGTCCAGCGTTACCAGAACGTCTGAATTTTCAGGACCTCCTGGAAAACTTGTTTTTGTGAAGCCTCCTAATATTTAAATGGTGACAGCTGATTAAAATTGAAAATAGGGGCGCGTGGGTGGCTTAGTGGGTTAAGCGTCTGACTTTCGCTTAGGTCATGATCTCACAGTTCATGGGTTCGAGCCCCGCGTCCGGCTCTGTGCTGACTGCCAGCTCAGAGCCTGGAGTCTATTTCGGAGTCTGTATCTCCCTCTCTCTCTGACCCTCCCCTGCTCATGCTGTCTCTCTCTCTCTCTCTCTCCTAGAAATAAATAAAAATATTTTAAAAATAAATAAATAAATAAATAAAATTGAAAATAAAATAGGAGGAAATAACTATAACCCTGTATGTCAGCTATACTGGGATTAAAATAAAATCATAAAAATAAAATAGGAGGGCATCCATACAAAAACCTGCACATGAATATTCACAGGAGCTTAAACTTATAATTACCAAAATTAGGAAGCAGCCCAAGATGTCCTTCAGTGAGTGAATGGATAAAGTACAGAACGTCCATACCGTGGAATACTTTTCAGCACTAAAAAGAAACGAGTGATCAAGCCACAAAGAGACAGACATGCAGGAAATTTAGATATATTTCCTAAGTGAAAGAAGCCCGTCTGAAAAGGTTACATATTGTATGATTCCGATGATATGGCATTCTGGAAGAGGCAAAACTATGGAGACAGTAGCAAGGTCAGTGGCTGCCAGGGACTTGGAGGGAGAGAGGGAGGAATAGGCAGAGCACATCGGGTTTTCAGGGCAGTGAATCCATCCTGGATAAGATGGTAATGGTGGATACATGTCTATACATTTGTCAGAACCCATAGAATGTACAACAGAGTGAACCCTAATGTAAACTACGGAATTTGGGTGATAATGATGTGTCAACATAGGATCAGTGTTTGTAACAAATGTGCCACCCTAACTTGTTGCCTATGAATGGAAGAGAAATGAGTGTCCAAAGGAAAAACTGAAGGATCACTAGTAGAATGCATGCTGGGACCTAAGAACAATAGACTCCCATGACCCCACGTTACCCAAGTTAGCAAGGGCTTTTTAAATTCCCCCTTCTCTGCCCCCATCCATGTCAGAGAAGAAGACTCTAAAACACCAGGCAAGTCATGACAAAGATGCCCACATTTATAGTGAAGTACAAACAACTGCGATTCCTCATAAATATTGAGGACCTTTGACGGTGGACAGCTCAGTGGTGATTTTCACAGGAACAGATCAAAATGAGAGCAAAGTTATAGAACTTGGGACAGTCATTTAATGCTTCACATTTTAGGTTGGATCCAAGTGGAACATTAATATATAACAATTCTTTGGGCTGAAATCAAGTCCAGCATCTTACATTAAGAAGATTAATTAGCTAATGTTTATAAAGTACTGTGCAGATATGCCCTTTTAAAATGCTAAGTATTCTAAAAACTACATTGCAGCATTTTACTAAATGTAAAAGATCTAACATTCATCATTTCTTTGGTACAGGTTGGCAAAGATTCTTTTGGCAATGATTATATAGAAAACTTAAAACAGAATGATATTTCTACAGGTAAAACTTCATCTTTTTTAAAGTTAGTTTTTATGACTTTCCTCTGGGATCTGGTTACAAGAAAAGTTGAATATAGAATAGAATTATTAGATGCTCCTCTGGTGGCCAGAGAAGTTTTATGCACAGCTCTGTCTCATCTTGCTTAAATGTCATTTGGTTAATTCTTTTGTAGACATTCCTCCAGATAGGAATAAGATGATAAGAGATTACAAACCTTCATCTCATAGAAATGTTTCTAAAGCAGATGACAAGAGAAAACAGGTGCTAATGTTCACAAAAGATATTTTAAGAAAAGTCATTGAATGTCATGCCTGGAAATGATCTTAGAAACCACTGAAGCTGATACCATCATTGCACTAAAGAGAAGCCAAAGGCCAGAGCGGTCTCAGTTTGTCCAAGAGCACACAGCTAGTTAGAGCTAGAGCCAGGAGTAGAATGCGGGTCTCTGGCTCCATTTCAAGGCTTTTTGCTGCTGCCAAAGGCTGCCTGATCAACATTTCCACTTACACTCCAGACCATGATGCTTAATGAGCTACGAAGCTTATGAAGAAACGCAAACAAGTTCATTGCATAGGTCTGACCTTTAATCTCTCATCTGAAGCCTGTCATTTCTCTCACTGAAGAAAAAAAAGATGGTGGTCTAGAAAAATGCATGTGTGTACGCTATGAGTAACTTGGGTGACTTGGAAGTGGGGGTGGTCTGCTGGGTTGTTACTAATGCAGAACAAAGGTCTTCCTCCTTGTATAGGTAATGGGTATAAATTAGCGCTAATTACTTACTTCTTTTATCATTCCAGATGGTTAAAGGTTAAAAAGTTTTTCCAACAATTAGTGGTGCACTGAAATTGCTAAAATAGATTCTCCATGCCAGGCTGTATATACATGATTGTAATTTCTTTTTTCTTTTAGAATTTGCATATCAGACTCAAGATGCTGCTACAGGAACTGCTTCTATAATTGTCAATAATGAAGGTACGTGTTTCGCATGTTAGAGTGTCATTTCAGGAAGAAGTTCATGTCCGGAACTAGAGCAGAAGCATCCGTTTTTACTCTAATCCTATGGATTTCTTACTATGCCCACCAGTCTGAGGCTTAAAGTGTGGTCTTTCTCGTTTAAAATATGAATGTTTCCCTTTATTTTTACTTCCCAGCTTGATCATTTAAATGTAAAATTGTCCGTCCAATACTTATAAAGTGTTACAGTTGCCTCAAAATAATATTTATATCCTGTAATGTCCCATTACCCTTCACATGAACTCAGAATTTCTATTTGCCTCTAAAAGCAGTTAAGTATCATCCATCATTTCAGTTATACTAGGTAAATAAATGTAAATAGATAGGTGCACTAGGAAGTTGATGAATCATATTTATAGAATATTTACTGAGCAAATGGCAGCAACTAATTACTTCTAACTTATCATTAGCATTCAATTTTGTCTGCTCTTCAAACGGCAATCAAATTTCAAAAGTCTATATATACAACTCTGTCTGTCTGTCACAGGGCCTTGCGACAGTTGAAACATTTGTCTTTAAAAACAGTAACTTCCCTTTACCCTCAAGTAAAGTTTTCATAATTTATGCCCACTATTTTAAGTATTAAAAAAACCCACATAAGATTCTTTAATTCAGAATTAATATTCAGAAGGACCCAGCATTCCATGGGCACCAAGAACAGAACCCAGTGCATTGTGGGCAGTCAGTGTGCACTGTGTGAAATTAGGATTTGTCCTAATATGTCTTTTTTTTAAAGTGTATTTATTTTGAAAGAGAGAGAGAGAGATTGGGAGAGGGGGTGGGTAGAGAGAGGAAGAAAGAGAATCCAAGCAGGCTCCCAGCTGTTAGTGCAGGGCCCTACGTGGGGCTCGATCTCATGAACTGTGAGACCATGACCTGAGCCAAGATCAAGAGTCAGACACTTAACCGATTGAGCCACCTCTGTCATAATAGGTCTTAGATTTGTAATAGTTTCACACAGTCGTTTCTCACAGAAGATACAGTATATTTGGCTCTACTCCAGTGATCCCCAAGTTGCAATAACAATGAAAAAATGTATTCCACTTAAAGAAGATAAAATTTGTCATTCTAACAATAACCTGTGTTCATTACGTAAGTAATTATTGCTGCCAATAGCAGTTCGTTCCATCTTAAACCTCTGTTTTGTGTTCTAGGAATATCCTTGAGTTCCACTTCTACCTCATGGATGGAACAAGTTCCTACCTTTTCCATACAAAGACACAGTTTAATATTATGTATTGAGTGCCTGTTATGATAGAACTTGTCTGATTTCGATCTAGGATACGGTAATACCGTTGAGAATATAGATTGTCTCAGAGGAACTAACACAAATACCCAGAGTGTTAGCCCCCATAAGTGAAGGAGTAAATAGCAAGGAAAAGTAAGGAGTTGAGTTTTGACAAGTTAAACTGGAGGCTGGAACGATCCAGCCAAATGGCGGTGTCCGTCAGACAGCTGTAATCTAAGTCTTGCCGCTCATCAGCCAAGGCCAGGCCAGAAGCATAGATTTGGGAGTCAGCAATGCAGAAGCAGCAGTTGACGCCAGCAGAGAAGAGGAGGTCACTGAAGGAGAAAGGGGAGGAGATATGTTGTCTCTCAGTGTGTGTGGGTACTTTGAATTTTTCCCGCACCAAGATTGGGTTTATGCTGAACCATTCCCACTTTTTTAAGTCTTCCTTGCGGCCAACAGACACATCTGTGGTAAGATGATAGGCTAGCATGTGTTCTGTGTTCAGAGGTAATTTTAGGTCATGTCTATACAAGATCAGCATGAGCAGCCTGGAGCACAAAGATATGACTGCTACGACTCACCCCTGTAGATCACTGCTATCCGAAAGAAATATGATGCAAGCCACATACATAATTTTAAATTTTCCGTGAGACACATTTTAAAAAATAACAAGAGGGGCGCCTGGGTGGCTCAGTCGGTTAAGCGTCCAACTCTTGGTTTCAGTTCAGGTCATGGTCTCAACAGTTTTGTAAGTTCGAGCCCTGCGTTGGGCTCTGTGCTGACAGCTCAGAGCCTGAAGCCTGCTTCGGATCTGTGTCTCTTTCTCTCTCTGCCCCTCCCCTACTCTCTCTCACAAATAAACATTAAAAAATTTTGTTTACAAAATAAAAAGAAACAGATAAGATGAATCTTAATATACTCACTTAACCCAACATATCTAAAATATTATCTTTCCAACATGGAATCAAAATGTTGTTAAAAATCAGTATTTTACCTTCTTGTCTTTGTACTCAGTCTTTAAAATCGGCTATGCATTGTACAAGCGAAGCACATGTGAATTTAGACAAGACACATTTCAAGTGCTCAACAGCCACCTGTGGCTTGCACTCATGACTCTTATATTGGACAGCACAGCTCTGGAGAGTTCAGCTAACATAAAATGTACCCCCAGTCCTTCCCTATTTAGGTGGGATTGTAGACTATGGGTCCAAGTGATGGGTATATAAGATTCTCTACTCCCGCTTCTGTTTGACCTGGTACTGTATAGGCCAGATATCCTTCTCTCTGCCTTACCTAGTACAGCTTTCCATCGGTTAGCTGTTAATAAACTATGTTTTGACCTTAAGAATCACCTTTCAGAGATACCCTAGGTCACATACACAAACTGACTGCATACTACAGAGCCTTAGTTTTTAGTGTGATGCAAGTTTATTCCTATTTATACACATCATTATGACATCTGTCATCTGGGATTCAGAATCTTTACCACATATGTTGTACCAGCCATTTTGAAGTATGTTACATAGCACTTCCCAGCTAGTAATCTTTGTATATAAGAATATTGATAGGGAAATATTTTTTAGTGTTCTCAAAATTATCAGAATAATATCTTACAGAGCAGGGATAGTGTTAAAAAAAAAAGAGTAGGAATATAGAATTTCACCTGAATTGCCTAGAAATGTTAAAATTAATACTTCTAACACATTTAGCATAATGACTTTGTAAGGGATTGTAACATCGCAGAATATCATTGCTTGGCCTTGCTTGGTTTTTAATATAAACATGTAGAAATTCTTTATAGGCCAGAATATCATCATAATAGTGGCCGGAGCAAATTTACTTTTGAATACTGAAGACCTGAAGGAAGCAGCCAAGGCCATCAGCAGAGCGAAAGTAATGATCTGCCAGCTAGAAGTAACTCCAGAAACTTCTTTGGAAGCCCTGACCATAGCCCACAACAGTGGAGGTGATTTTACATGTCTATTCTTCTTCCTAGAAAAGCTTTTATCCCTGTTTTAATGAAAGGTAACCCTTCAAGTTAAGCAATGCAATACTTTCCTGTAGTAAAATATCCTTTCTCCCACCTGTAAGATTCACGGTCTTCTAGTAGTTAATACTGTTAGAAAAGCTATAAATTGGATACAAAATAACCTGAGTAGCATTTCTGATATCCCGCAATATAAATCTTCAATCTAGTCAGCAGAAATAATACAAGTAGTGATTAGAACATCAGAAGCAGCCCGTGGTCCCACAGCGGAATGATTGCTTTTCCTAGAAGCGCAGTCAAGCTGCATATCCTGTATGATGTCCTTGCAGGTAGGTATAAATGTCTCTAGGAACTGAAGATTAGTTCTTTCTCAATGGAGTTTGTAAAACTTCATCCCTGTTGTATAAACAACAGAAGATTATTTGTATGTAATATTTTCTATGGTTGGCAAAGTCTTTTTTTAATTTTTTTTTATGTTTTTATTTTGAGAGACAGAGAGTGAGCGGGAGAGGGGCAGAGAGAGAGGGAGACACAGAATCTGAAGCAGGCTCCAGGCTTTGAGCTGTCAGCACAGAGCCCGACACAGGGCTCGAACCCACCGACTGTGAGATCATGACCTGAGCGAAAGTCGGATGCTTAACCAACTGAGCCACCCAGGTGCCCCTGTCAAGGTCTTTTAAAGCAGTTCCTTGGTTTCATTTGACCTTAGCTTTTGGAAATTTTCAAACATACAAAGGCAGGCAGAACGGCCTATTGAAACCCTTCACTCGACTTCAGCAGTTATCAACACATGGCTAACACTGAGTCTTTCCTTCTGCTCACTTCCCCCATCCCCCCCCCCCCGCCCCCAGCAAAGAACAAACTCTTTAAAAATCCAGGTAGTTTCTGTTTGCTTCTATTTCATGGTTGATTCGTGGGCAAAGCATCTTCTTATTTAGATTCCATTTCTGTTCCTAATTAGTTTTGTGGTCTTTCCAGAATTATTTTTCTGAGCCTTGTCTGTTAAACGCAACTAGAATAGGGTGCCTGGGTGGCTCAGTTGGTTAAGCATCTGACTTCGGCTCAGGTCATGATCTCACAGTTCATGGGTTCATGCCCTGCATCGGGCTCTGTGCTGACAGCTCAGAGCCTGGAGCCTGTCTTCGGATTCCGTGTCTCCTCTCTCTCTGAGCCTCCCCTGCTCACACTGTCTCTCTCTCACAAATAAATAAAAACATTAAAAAAAAAATTTTTTTTTACATGCATCTAGAAATACTCCCCTACAGAATTGTTCTAATAATGAAACAAAATAAAATAAAACATGATGCCAAGCGTGGTGTCATAAATCTCAGTAAATCCCAAACGTCTTCTCTTTTTCACTTTTCTCTTTAAAGTAAAATCAGGGTTGGGGTGCTGAGCCTGGGTGGCTCAGTCGGTTAAGCGTCCGACTTCGGCTCAGGTCATGATCTCACGGTTCATGGTTCGAGCCCCTCATCTGGCTCTGTGCTGACAGCTCAGAGCCTCTGCTTCAGATTCTGTGTCTCCCTCTCTCTCTGCCCCTCCCCCACTCATGTTTTGACTCTCTCTCTCTTTCTCTCTCTCTCTCTCTCAAAAATGCATAAACATACTAAAGTAAAATCAGAGTCATATCCAGGGCACCCGGGTGGCTTAGTTGGTTAAGCATCCAACTTCTGCTCGTGTCATGATCTCACAGTTCATGGGTTCAAGCCCCACATAGGGCTCCGTGCTGTCAGCACAGAGCCTGCTTCAAATCCTCTGTCTCCCCCTCTCTCTGCCCCTCCTCTGCTCACTCTCTCTCTCTCAAAAATAAAATATTAAAAAAAAGTTTTAATTGAAAATAAAATTAGAGGGGCGCCTGGGTGGCCCATTCAGTTAAGCGTCCGACTTCAGCTCAGGTCATGATCTCATGGTTCATGGCTTCGAGCCCTGCATCAGGCTCTATGCTGACAGCTAGCTCAGAGCCTGGAGCCTGTTTCAGATTCTGTATCTCTCTCTCTCTCTGACCCTCCCCTGTTCATGCTGTCTCTCTCTCTCTCTCTCTCTCTCTCTCTCAGAAATAAATAAAACATAAAAATTTTTTTTAAAAAGAAAAATAAAATTAGGATTACATCCTGATCTCAGCACCATCTGGTCAAAAATAGATATATCAAAATAAAAAGCAGCCACTCTGAGACAATGGCTTCCTTTTGATATTGCAGCCATAGTTCTGTGATTTCAGAGTGAGGTCCACATTGACTTTTCCACATAAAACTTTCTCATCAAGATACAAAACTAAAAAGAAAAGAAGAAAAAGAACAGTAAGTGTATGTGTGTGTGTTTGCATAAGTGATTTCTCCCCAAAGTCTACAACATTTTAAATAGCAGTAAGTGGAAAGTAAGTTACTTAAAATGATTTTGTGGGGAATTTTTAAATGTATGTCCTGATTTAACAAATTTTTCTCTTGGCAAAACAACATGCCGTGGCAAATTCTCACTGACATTTAATGTACTTTTAATGGACTCGAAGCTGTCAGAAGGAATTCTAAGCCAAAACCCATTTGGTTACATTTTCTCAGGGGTGTCACAGAGAGAGTCTAGTGCTTATGGTAAGCGTCGCCGGCATGGCACACTTCCGAATCGGGTGATGTGAACACAACGTGCCACTTCATTCATGCTCCTGTCTCCTTATGCAGGTCAAGTCCGTATCCCCAAGCACCTTCCTCTCCTACCGTCGCTTGCTTCTCAGAGGCCACTGTTTCCTCTGTCCCGCTCCAGTTCCCCGTTACCTACCCAGCTGGTGGAGGACAGATGGGTCCCCACAGTGGAGGATCTAACCATTCACGGGTGAGGCTAGAGTTTTCCAGAGGGGCAGGCAGCCTGACTGCAGGATGTCATTTGGATGCGTCCCCCATCACCTGCCCGGCCTCTCTGTCGGCTGAGGACCTGGAGGACTGGGGCATCGGGAACGGGCAGGGCCAGGTGATGGCAGGCCACAGAGCACCAGCCGACGCGACAGTCTCACTAAGAGCCAGCCTGCCTAAGTATTACTTGCATGTGGTCTTTCCCATACAGTGATTTTGGAAGGAGTGATGCCTCACATTTATCATGTACCGTATAGCTTATAAAGCACTTTCAAGTACATCTGAGCCTCAGAAAAACGTATGGCAACGATATGGCAGGCATTGTTCTCTCAAATTGGAGGCGGGAAGACCAACTTGGAGAGGTTAAGTACTTAGCTCAACCAAGGTCAGTGTAGAAACCCGGATTCCAGGCACCAAGCCCCAAGTTCTGTGTCCTGGGAGCACACCTCAAATAAAGAAACTGCACATCCCATTGATTGCAAGGAATCAGTGAGCCGTCATGAAGAAAAGTAAAGTCCGTGAGCTATAACATTGTTCATCATGTAGCCTAAGCTCTCAGCGTCTTTTCTGCTCCCGTCTTGGGGATCCTAGAGTGCTTTCTGCGCTGCATCCCTTACACGCTGCCACAAAACACACATGCACACGCACTCCTCTGTCCAGAACTTAGCTGGTCCTCACTTGGTAGTTACCAGCCGGAAGCAGCTTAGATTCTCTACCATGACAGGTGTGTGTGTGGGTATGTGTGAACTTAATGTCTTCCTTCTCACGTGAGAAGAGCTATACAATGAAAGGAGCACTGGCTTGGGAGTCATGAAGTTTGGCTCTGAATTCAGAATCCATCCTTTAGTAAACGGAGGGCCACATGCAAGTCAGTCACTTCTTTACTCTGGGCCTGACTTTGTTCCTCTGTGAAGCAAGAGAACTGGGCCGGGAGCTCTCACGGTTGTTTAATGCCCAGGACGTGTGAGCGGACTACTCATGGCAGAGCAGAGCGGGCAGCCTTAGACACGCAGTGAGCACCGCGTGTCCTGTCCATCGCCCTGGGAGACGGCCTGTGTGCTCATCAGCAGTATTCCATCTGCCTTGGTGGTAAAACCCCCTCCTCCTCCCCAGGGGGTCTATCACAGCCGCCTTATCTGTGCTTCATACAAGTAAAGAGCCCTGAATTAAACACATTGTATAACTGGATTAGGGACAGTCGTTAAAATACAGAGGAAAAAGACCTCCCTCCATCTTTGAATATATCGTCTCAGAAATCTCTTTCTGTCTTCACCAAGAAGAGAGCATTGGTCTTAGACAGACAGCACCCGCAGCACCAGAAGTGAGCCAGCGGCGCCCTCCGAGGCCCCCTCCTCCGTGGGTCCGGACGCTTCAAGGCAGGCCCACAGCAGAGAGCTGGCGCGGCAGCTGCTCGGGGTGAAATTAGGCGTGCCGGGTCTGGTCTTCACATCCATTTGAAAGCAAATGGAACATTACAGGAACAATTATAAATAACTGAGATTGTAAGATCGCCAAGATTAAATTCTAGGTGGGACACAAAATAATCTTTTAATGCCACTTTAGTCCTTTTCCACTTGGCAAACCAAACTTCTTGGCCGGCCACCTTGACACTCACAGTCACGTTGTGAGTCGAGCACAGAGCCCAACTTTTGAGCGTTTGTGCTGGTCACCTCACAGTAAACAGCCCCTAGAGGGAGACCGCCAAGCCAGTGTTTTGGTTACCCCAACCTTCCCCCAGTTTCTTTACTTCCTATTTCTCCAAGCTAGTTATTTTTTTCCAATTTTTTTAATGTTTATTTTTGAGAGAGAGACAGAGACAGAGTGCGAGCGGGGGGAAGGGCAGAGAGGGAGACACAGAATTTGAAGCAGGCTCCAGGCTCCGAGCTGTCAGCACAGAGCCCAACGCGGGGCTCAAACTCACGAACCGCGAGGTCATGACCTGAGCCAAAGTCAGACGCTTAACCAACTAAGCCACCCAGGCGCCCCCAAGCTCGTTATTAGGGCCTTCTTAACTGTCTGGCTCCTGCCCTCCATGGTGACAGCATGAAGCACTTCCGCCTCATTTTCTTGGCTTTGCACTTATGCATCTGCCCTCACAGGGCTCACCCGTTCCTCGCTGACATCGCTGTGCCAGCCACTGGCGTGCTGTTAAGATGATGGGGAGCTTAGCCCGTCTACGTTGGGCGCTATCAGTCACCCCTCCAGGTCCAAGTTACTCCACGGCACACCTTGTGTCCTCTCCTTTTGTGGTTCCAGGATGACATCATGTTTTCCCACCTTAACTATCACAAAGTGCGTTCTTCTTTGATTAACTGCATCTACTGATTCTTCACAGTTTTTTCACCCTTGTAAAATATTTATGCTTATTCATGGTAGCACGAGCCAAAGAGAGTCCTTTGCTTTATGGTATTTTCATTTTTCCCCTAAATTTAGTCACTAGTCAGACTCTAAGCCTACATATCCAGCCTGTTACCATCCGGCATTAGTAAGAATGCTTTCCTTCAGCAAAATACAAAGAAATAAGATTGGCTTGGTTTTTATACAACATTTATGGTCAAATTAAATTGGAGAATTTCTCATTCCAGCAACTCTCTTTATTGCTTAAAATGCAATGTAATTGTTTCTTTAAAATTTGTTTTTTTATTATGGAAAATTTCAAATCTATCTTGACATACAGAGAATAGTACAGTAAACCCATATTTACTATATCGTTAAGCTTCAGTAATTCTCAACACATGGCCAGTCCTGTTGAATTTATACCCCATCTCACTACTCCCCACCTTCCCACCCCCTGCAACCTTGGAAGCCACCCCCAGACATTATGTCATTCACAGTGTGCTTGGTTTTTGATGTAAGAAATTATACATGTTTTAAGAATGATGTCTTTGCCTGGTGCACAGCAGCTAATCTGTGGTCAGATTGGTGCCCATCACCCTTTGGAACTAATCCCTTTACTAGTTTAGTGAGTAACTTCTCAGACTTTGTTCTCTTCTGTGCAAGTGGATCAATGTAAATACGCATATAATTATGCTTTGTTTGATTTAAAAGAGAGAGAGAGGGTCATACTATGGATTTTATTACTAAGCTTCCTTTTTTCACTTACAAATTATAGGAATCTTGAACAGAGATCTGCTTCATTCAGCAGGAGAATATTCCATTAGAAGTTTTTGGGGGTTTTTTCCCTAACCAGTCCTCTCTGATAGAAGCTTAGGTTTCTTTTTGTCTTTTTCTGTTTCTGTTAAAAACAGAGCTCAACATCACGTACATCCTGAACCTCGCCGTACCTCATCTTTGCCTGCCCATGTATTTTCTGTAGGATCGGTTTGGAAAAGGAATTGCTGGGTCACAGGTCTTTTGAGATGAAATCAAACTTTTAGAAGAATGGCTCAAAGCTGTTGTTGCAGACTGGCACGTCACTCTCACCTGTGCTTAAATGCCTTTGCGTGCAGATTTGGAGATCATAATACATGAGCGATGCTTTTTCAATTTACCATTCAAGGAAAATAGGGAGCAATATATTTGTTCTGGAACGGTAAAAAGTAAGTGGGTATGTTGGAACACTGGGCACTGAGGGCCTTTATGCATAATTGACATCTTGACCTTGCAGAAGCAATAAGACCAATGAGAGAGACTGTTGCCAGCTACAAACTCCAACAGAAGGCAGAAGAAATGGGTGGACAGGCGGGGGTGTTGAGCTGTGTGTAAAGGACAATATAATAACAATAATAATCCCTTACATTTGTACAACACTCTACAGTTTACATAGGGCTTTTACACCCGTTTTCTAATTTAAGCTGCACAATAACCTGTGCAAAAATATAAGCAGCCAAAAATATACCACAGGATTTCTGTGTGTGGACATTCTGCGTCCTAAAATAATGAAAATGAGGGAATAGCATTAGCCTGTAGACCACTGGACGAGATCCACTGACCAAACCAAAATGTTAAGACCAAGGAAGGTGTGGAAGCAAACTAGCTAGCTCTTCCAGGCAGAAGCAGGGGACAGTTTCCTTAGCCACGTGCTGATAAGGACATGGAATGGATCGGGACCACCACAGCCATGGAAGAGCCACTTGGAGAACTCATCAGTGTGCACATTCCCGGTCCTGCCCCAAGAGATTCTGATCAGTGGGTTTGAGAGGGAGCCCAGAAGTCATGCACTTTAATGAGCTCTCCTAGTGACGCGGATGTGCGAGGAAGTTTGTGCGTCACTGTTCCAGAAGGGTCTCTGAGAACTGCAGCTAAAGGAGTTTACTCTGTGGGCCCATAGTAGATTGGGGCTACTAAACACATAAGTCAGTGGACCTGGGTAGAGGGAAAGAAGACCAGCCAATCTAGTTGGGTACTCCGGTGGATAAGTGTTTTTAACAAAGGGGAGGCTTCCTGTGATTGCAATTTCTGAAGACTTTGTGAAAAATAATAAATAAATGAATAACCAAGTTCCACACCAGAGGCTGTTTTAAAATATTACAAACTGGAATGAGGCTTGTGTTGCTATAAGCAGAGTCCTGGCCTAGAGAGATGACCAAATACTGGACTTCATGATGGAGGACCCCAGATGGGCATCCAGCTTAGCCATGTCCCAGCATACGACCTTAGACTGTGACCTCATCTCTCTGAGATTCACTTTCCTCCTCTGAAAAGTGCAAAACTTCCTCGGACACTGTAATGGCTGTGACGTTCTCATTTTCCCTGTCGCTGCTATCCCTAGCCATCCGTCTCTTGTCAGTTCCTAGTCTGAGCTAGTTCTCAGCCTCGGATTGAATTTCTCCTCCTTCCTCAATCAGGCTTTCCTTTATGTTCCCAGATTGCTCACAGAAGCCAAGAACGTCAGCTTCTGTGAAAGTGTATGTTTGGGGCACCTGGCTGGCTTAGTCGGTGGAGCCTGCAACTCTTGTTCTCCGGGTTGTGGGTTCAAGCCCTACCTTGGGTCTAGAGATTACTTAAAAACAAAATCTTAGGGGAAAAAGTGTATGTTTGCATGGGTAATTGTGATGTATCTGAAAGACGTACATAGGTGTTCAAAACCTGCATACGTACGTGAACTCCCTACTTAACTATTTTTACCAGGAAATTTTTTACTTCATTATTTCTTTCCTAATTTCTTTCCTGGAAAATGGATTTATGAACAGAAATGTTCATCAGCCTGAATGTTCACATTCATACATGTCCTTTCAGGCCACAGCATTTAAAATTGTCTTTAATGTTCTTGTCGCCCTGCGCCACAACTTTGTAATCATCTTGACCGTAATACCAACGCTTGCCGTTGAAGCTGAAATGTTGCACCGTGAAAAATAGAGCAAATGGAAATAAGAAAGAGGTGCTACTAGGCCATCATAGAGACTGCGATTTCAGGCTTCTGCACCTGAAACTAAGTTGATTTTTCATTTCATGGGAAGGTGGTTGCACTTGAGGACTGCCCTTACCGAATGTCTTTCAATGCACCATGTTAAAAATGATGGCCACTGAACCCCCTTTCCGTTCCTTTACAGTGAAAACATTGTTCAATCCAGCTCCCGCCATTGCTAACCTGGATCCTCGCTTCTACACCCTCTCGGATGTGTTCTGTTGCAATGAAACTGAGGTAAGGATGGAAGGTTTTGCTCATTCCCTGAGAAACCAGAGACTTTCATACAAATGGATAAAGCAGTGAGGCAGGACTGATCACGTCAGTTTGATTGTATGTGGATTCTTGAGCCCAGTGAAAAGAGATTTTTCAGCTAACTGGGGTGTGGAGAAAAGGAAATTAGTGAGTCCTAAGGGGGAAAAAAGATTCCCTGAGTCATCTCCATAATCTGGCACGTCTCAAACCTCAGCTAATTTTAGTCCCCTCCCTGCCTTCACACGATTGGTGTTTTTTCTTTTTTGATTATTCCACCTTCTATGGGCTAATTAGTATTAGAGTTGCCAGATTTAGCAAATAAAAATACAGGATGCCTAGTCAAATTTGAATTTCAAACAAACAGCAAATAATACACTAAATGCAGTTATGCTACAAAATTGTTATTTATCTGAAATTCAAATACAACTGCTCTAACAACCCTAATTAATATACCACCCCTGGAGCATTTGCTACATTCTGTTGTGAGGACCTTACGACTGCCTGGGTGAATAGGTTCGCCATGGTGCCATGAGAGGGACCTCGGGGGCCACTCTGTTACGAGAGGGCTTTCACAGTCCATCTGAGGGTCATAATGTATAGATCTGAGTAAAGTATCTATCAATGCATTCAGATCATGCCATTCATTCTGAGGCATTTTAGGAAGAAAATTTCAATACTTTTCCCTTGTATAAATCAGTCGGTTTTAGACCAGAGCTCTCTCTCAATGTTGAGAGGGAAGGACATACTATACAATGCAACATGCAGAGAGAGAAAGTAATTAAAGACCTATAATAGTGATTTTTCATGTGGTTCAAAGGCTGAATGAATGTTTCCAGGATTTCCTGACCTGCCTTTTTGTTAATTTCATCTCTCAGAACATGAAGTAAACAGACAAAAAAAGACCACCACAAGGAAGCTAATTTTAACCAATCACAATAGGTTACGGAATACTTTTGAGCACCCATCATGACCAGGCCTTGTGCTGGGAGAAAGGAACTGTGGGAAATAGTAACCATTTTACAGTAAGAAATTAGATCACCCTCCATGGCCAACTGGCCCAGATTTTCCTGCTAGATACTTGCAGAACACTACTCTTCAAACACTCGTCACAGCTCAAATGACTTACTCAATACTTCTGTCTTGTCCATTGAATTACTAGTCCTGTGAGGCCAGGGACATCTGTCTTATTCACTGTTGTATCCCTAACGGCTGTCCCTAATTGTATAGTTATCTACTGTTGCATAATAAATTACCCCCGGATTTAGTGGCTTATAACAATATAGTAATCCCCATTTATCCACGGGGGATAAGTTCTAAGATGCCCAGTGGATGCCTGCACAGGAGCACAGAGAGTACTGAACCTGATATACATTATGTTTTTTCCTATACCTAGGATAATATTTAATTTATAAAGTAGGCACAGTAAGAGATTAACAACAATAACTAATAAAATAGAGCAGTCATAACAATATACTATCATAGAAGTTTTGTGAATGTGGTCCCTCTCTCTCAGTATCTTTCTCTACTGTACTCATCCCTCCCCTACTTGAGATGGTGTGAGATGATAAAATGCCTGCATGAAAGGATGAGGTGAGGTGAGCAACACAGGCACTGTGACAGAGCATTAGGCTGCTATTAACCTTCCGACAATAGAAGGAGGATCACCTACAGACTGCGGCTGACCACGAGTAATTAAAACCAAGGAAAGTGAAACTGCAGATAAGGGGCACCTGCTGTAATTATTTCTTGTCCTTCACGGTTTCTGTGCCTCAGGAATTGAGACAGGACACAGCATGGCTTGTCTCTCTCTGTGATGTCTGGGGCCTGGAAGACTCAAAGGCAGAGAACTGGAATCATGTGAAGCCCACATGCTTGCTAGCTGATGCTGACTGTGGGCCAGAACTCCTACACAAGGTCTCTCCTTGTGACCTGGGCTTCTTCACAATAGAGAAGCTGAGTTCCAAGGTACAGTGTCCAGCGGGAGGCGGGGGGGACACGGCAGAAGAGCTGGCTTTTATGACTTAGCTTTGGAAGTCACACAGTATTTTTTCTGGCCCATTCTATTGACTGAGGCAGGAAAGTCTGCCCTCACACTCCACCTCTCAGTAGAAGATTGCCATTGTCACAGTGTGAAAAGAGCATATACAATGTGATATATATTGATACAGTTATCTTTGGAAATTACCATCTATTACATTGTACCTGGTACATAGATGGCACCTAGTAAATGCTTTTTGAATGGATGAACAAATGAGCAAACTCTAGTCTTTAAGAAAATTGATCTCAAACACTTAATGGAAAAAAGAAAAGCTTTAAAAACCTAACATTCTCATGGATGACATCTAAATTTTTTTAAATGCTTATTTATTTTTGAGAGAGAGAGAAACAGAGTGCAAGTGAGGGAGGGGGAGACAGAGAGAGGGAGACACAGAATCCGAAGCAGGCTCCAGGCTCCGAGCTTTCAGCACAGAATCCAACACGGGGCTCGAACTCACAAACTACGAGATCATGACCTGAGCCAAAGTCAGGTGCTTAACCAACTGAGCCACCCAGGCACCCCTTTATGGATGACTTCTAATCATGATAAAACGTAATTCATGCTTAAGACACTCTGCTCACACACAAACCAATGATATATAAAGATACAAAGAGATAATGAAAAGGTACTCACAAGCTCAGAAACAAGATAACTCTACAAATCAGAAAGGGAACAGAATCCTAGAGCATTCAGTCCTATGTCTGCTATACTTCAGTCCCAGAGGCAGGCATCAGTGGTAGGGACCTCTAATGGGTGATGAGCACTAGAAATGTGCCACTCGTGGGAGACTGGGGCAGTGCCCACTGCTCAAACCCACAGATGCTGGGCTTGGGCTTTCCTGCTAGCCAAAAAAGTTAGAGGAAGCTGTTAAGCCTGCTGCCCAGGACTACAGTGTATGTAAGGCTCCCAAACTGAGGAGATCAGAGGACAGAGATACTGCCTCTGATCAGGAAGGAACCAAGCCAAATGTTAACATGGTGACCATGAATGTGACGAGATTGGCAGTATTGCCAATGACAGCAGAACAGGAACTCTGTTGCCGATACAACACCTGGCCCTGGTTTAGAGACTCTCAGGGGCCTGATGGATGCAACTATAAAACCAGTGGAGAGGCAGGGATAAGCCTTGCGGGAGCTGAAGTGTGGGATTCTCCAACTCTCAGAGACCAGAGTGAGCCTGCAGATGAAGAGACCATAATGCTCAAGAGATGCCCAACAAAATCAGTAATCCAAGATGAATTTTCCCAGGATGGAATCCAAATAGTGAAACAGTGCAAAAAAGATATTAAAATAAGTATGATTGAGGAATGCCAGGGTAGCTCAGTCGGTTGAGCATCTGACTCTTGATTTCAGCTCAGGTCATGATCCTAGGGTTCTTGGGATCAAGCCCCACATTGGGCTCTGTGCTGAGCATGGAGCCTTCTCTATCTCTCTCACTCTCTCTCTCTTTCTCTCTTCTCCTCTGCCCCTCTCTCTCTCTTGCTTTCTCTCAATAAAATAGAGATAGAATAGGTAGATAAAATAAGTATGATTGAGATTCTCATTCATTAAAAAAATAGAAAGAATGAGAGAGAAATAGAATCAAAGCAACAATATGTGAATATAAAAATCAGTCAATTAGAAATCTTGAAAATGACACTGAAAACTATAGAAAACTTATGAAAGAAATTGAAGAAGACACAAAGAAATGGAAAAACATTCCGTGCTCGTGGATTAGAAGAACAAATATTGTTAAAATGTTAATGCTACCCAAAGCAATCTACATATTCAACGCAATCCCTATCAAAATAACACCAGCATTCTTTACAGAGCTAGAACAAACAATTCTAAAATTTGTATGGAACCAGAAAAGACCCTGAATAGCCAAAGTAATGTTGAAAAAGATAACCAAAGCTGGAGGCATCATGATTTCGGACTTCAGGCTATATTATAAAGCTGTAATCATCAAGACAGTATGGTCCTGGCATTAGAAGAGACACTCAGATCAATGGAACAGAATAGAGAACCCAGAAATGGACCCAGAAACATGGCCAACTAATCTTTGACAAAGCAGGAAAGAATATCCAGTGGAAAAAAGTCTCTTCAACAAATGGTGTTGGCAGAGCTGGACAGCACCGTGCAGAAGAATGAACCTGGACCACTGTCTTACACTATACACAAAAACAAACTCAAAATGGATGAAAATCTTCCTACAAAATACTCATTAGGAAGATAAACAGATTGGAATCAAAGAATTAGTGAACTGAAAAACAATCTTGATCAATTCACCCAGAAGTGAAAAACTTCTGGTTTTCACCTAGAAATATCACCTAGAAAATATCACAGAAACCTTTTTTTAATATTAAAGAGAAATTTGCAGTAAAGAAAGATAGGTTGAGAGGCTCTAACATACATTTCTGATGGAAATGAAAGAAGAGAAAGGAGGAACTGGAGAGAAGCCATATTGGAGGAAAAACAGCAAGTTGTTTTCTAGAGCTGAAGAAAGGCACAAATCTTCAGATCAAAAGTATATTGAAAGTTCCACTTGAGATACACAGATACAACTCTCTACTAACATACATTTTAGTGGGACCGCATAAAATCCAAAGTAAAAACAAAAATATTTTTAAACGGCCAGAGGAAAAAAAAGACAGATTTTATATACATGATAAGAATATCCAATACTTCATTGTTTATGAAAGGGGAAAATGGAAAAATAAGTGTCCATGAAAAGGATAATAGATTTTTTTTAAACTCTAGTATATTTGCAGTATATGTGCTGTGTAGTTCAACAGAAGCAGGGCTATATATGTCAACACAGATGAAATGATATTAAGGGAAAAGCACATTAATAAGTGATATCTGTGGAAGGCATCATTCACATTTTTAAAATATTTTTTAATGTTTATTTTATTTTTGAGAGAGAGAAAAACAGAGCATGAGCAGTGGAGGGGCAGAGAGAGAGGGAAACACAGAATCTGAAGCAGGTTCCAGGCTCTGAGCTGTCAGCACAGAGCCTGACACAGGGCTCGAACCCACAAACCATGAGCCGACGTTGGACGCTTAACCCAGCTGCCCCATCATTTACCTTCATTAAAGAAAAATATCTGAGGCAAATAAAGTAAAACATTAAGACTTATTAAAAGTGGGTGGTAGGTACATGGGTGTTTGTTTCATTGTTATTTACGTTCAGGATCTTTCATTAAAGAATAACAGGTTTTTAGAAACCACAAGAATTCAGTGTTTCTGAAAATAGACCCAACTAACTCAACAGATGTAAGTGATCTCAGTAATGAAGGTCAGTGAAAAACTTACAAAAAGAATACAGAAGGTGGCCTCAAGGCATAGCGAACTCAGACAGAAAGGGTCTTGTGGGAAAGATGGCTCAGGAAGGACACATAGTCAAGTTGCTGCCAGGCAAGACCAGAGTCCTGGAGGGGCAGACGCTGTGGGGTTACTTATAGGCAACAAAATCTGGTTAATCTGGGCATGTTCAGAGCAAGCACAAGAAGAGACAGACCCATTCTTAGGAAGAAATAGGATACAGAAAAGACAGAATTTGGTTATAAACTTTTTGAGTCAAAAGTATCATATAATTCATCTAGCCCAGTGATTTTTAAGCTACTAATTTCAGAACCATAGAAGGTCCCCAGAGAACCTAGAGGGATGCTTAGGGGGTAAGGAAGCAGGGCTACAGCCCTTCACCCCTTCTTCAGCCAGAGCCCTTTTTATATTCTGGGAGAGAACTGTGGTCCTGTGCATGCCCCTCATTTTACAGACTATACGTGACTTGGGTAAAGTCCCAGAGTTAGTAAGGAGTGGAAACCTCCTGAATATATCAGCACACTGCTTTCCCTGCTCTGTGTCAGTGTCTCTCCTACCCTGAGCAAAACATTTTCTTGAGCAAAAACAAACAAAAGAAGTGGGTATGGTACAAACATGGAAAACTATAACTAGTAAGAAGAGAAAGGCACTATGACCCAAGAGGAGCCTAGAAGAATTACAACCTCAGGTGTGAAATTTACAGACATGACTTAATATATCAAAATCATTGGCAGCGGCCCCTACCTTACTTGCTTCCCTCCCCTCTTCCTTTCTTTTGTAGAATTCTTTGTTCCCCCTAACACTCTATGATGAATGTTATCATACATACACACAGAAAAGCTGGAAGAGCAACCCAACAAATAGTCATATACTCTCCACTTGAACAGTCGTTAACATTTGCTATGTTGCCTCCCCTCTCCCCTTTATGTATTTCTTTTTTGTTTTTGTTGAGTCATTTCAGACTAAGCTACACATAACATGAAACCTCACCCCTAAATACTTCAGTGTGCATCTCCTAAGAGGAGCCACACCATCATTATCACACGCAAGAAAATTATTAATAATTCTATGCTGTCATCTGAAATCCAGGCCACATTCACATTTCCCCAGTTGTCCCCAAAATGTCCTCAATAGCGAGTTTTTATTGTCATTGATATCGAGTATTTAATTTATTTTCCTGAGCCAGTATCCGTCAAAGTTCCCCACGGCACTGGTTGTTATACAAAAGAAGGGAGACATTTTTCTAGAAAAACAAATCTAATCTGGAAGTAGACCCAGGTTACTTTTCTCACCACTGTTTCCTTTCACTTTTCTGTATTCTAGGCTGAGATCCTAACTGGCCTCACGGTCAGCAGCCCTGCAGACGCTGGGAAGGCCGCGCAGGTGCTCCTGGAAAGGGGGTGCAAGGTCGTAATCGTCACCTTAGGTGCTGAAGGCTGTGTGATGCTGTCCCAGACAGAACCTGTCCCAAAGCACATCCCCACAGAGAAAGTCAAGGCTGTGGATACCACGGTAGGTTTTAAAATTCAGAATCATTTCTGCCCCCTTGATAATCATCATTTAATAACAAAGATACTGCACCTGAATTTTTGGATCATAAGGTAAGGGCCCAAGGAGGTGATATGGTAGAAGGGGGAAAAAAAAATATCTTTATCTTTCCCCAACCCACTGTGGGACTTTCTACAAGGCACTTAACCTCTCTGAGCCTCAGTTTCCTCATCTGTAAAATCAGAATATCAGTAAAATTCTACATGTATCACCTATTTTCATTCACTGATTTCATTCAGTAACTATGTACTGAATACCTGTTATATGCCACTCGTCTATTAAGTGCTTGGGCTATCGTGAAGAACAGGACAAAGTCTCTGCCCTTGTGGGGCTTAGATTTTAGACAATACTCCCAGTCGCTGGTTCTTACAAGCCTCCATGTGGAATGAAAGCGCAAGGAGCACTGGTTGGCAGAACTCATTCTTCTGGCCCACAAATAATGACTGCTACCGTCTACTTCACGCTTCCTGTGTCTCTTTGGCATACATCTCAGTGATCTTTACAACAATGACATGAGGTATATTATTATCCTCATTTTGAAGATTTAGACACTTACTCACGACCGTAATGCTGGGAAGTAACAGAGCTGGGGGTTCAAAACTTAGCCCATAGACTCCAGACACTTCTTATGTAAGGTGTGCACTGAAGACAAGCAGGTTACATAGACAAGTCACAGCCCGCAAAGGTGTGGAAGGGAAAACAAGCCAGAAAATAAAAGGCTCAGAGGTCCTCTAAATCAGGGAAAATAAGAATTATTATTTATGGCCTAGGATTGAGAAGAGCTGACTAACAAAAAATAAGTATCAGGGACCCAAAACTAGAGTGGGGGAAGAATAAACATTTTAGGATTTTTATTTATAAGAAATCAATGTGTAATTATTTATAAAATATATTTTAGTTTTTATGCTTAGGAAAGAGTTTAAAATGTAGATCACTAAATAAATTAAGTAAATAAATAAAACGTGGGTCATTTATCAAAAAGGAGCCTAAGCGATGTGATGAACTCATGGATGCAAATATGCTCTGAAAAATAGAGAAGTACAAGGAATGGTTTTATCACATGAAATCACACCCTGATTGCCTTTCACCATGTGCTTGATCAGGTATTTGATCAGTTGGACTCAGTGATGCCCATTCTCTTTGTAGTTAGTCATTTTGGAAACTGTTAGTTCTTTTTTCTATTCTGTCAAGGACAGTCACGTGAGTTTGAGAGATTCCCTCTTAGTTCACAAATTGACCCTGCGTTAGACTGAAACTAGTCCAGGTCCTGAACTAGAGCATAAGAGTTTACTCTTCCGTTGCTGAAAACGAAGGGCCTCGTGAAGATGTCGGGCCTACAGCTCTACCCCAAAAGAGACTCAGCCTCTGCTTCCGGTGTCTGTGTCAGCCATAGCTCCTTTTGCCTGTAAGCACCAAAGCACAGCAAGAACAGGCCTATTCAGGAACAGGGATGTACTTGGTGCACCTGACTGGAAAGTCCGAAGGTTCGGCAAGGGCAGAGGTGAAGCCATGTCATTAGGGCCCCCTCACCCCCTCCTTGTTGGCTCTGCCTGCCTGGCAGTGGGCTTTGAGCCCAGGCACCTGCCTGCCCACACCATGCCCCATGTCGGGTCCCCATCCCTGGTCTCAAATAAAAATCAAAGAACTCTTATCAGAGGATGGGAAGTGGATGCTGGTCCGACAAAAACAAGCCCTGCCTGGAGTGTGGAACCACACACAACACGCATGTGGAAATGCCCTGCCTGGGCATGGGATGAAGTGATGAAGACGCCAGCCTTGCAAATGTTCAGATTTGAATCAATGGTCATTATCCGCAGAGCCATGTCATGTTGAAGGACTGGATTTCCTAGACTGTGATGGGTTGCGCCTTGAACATCTTAAATACAGAGAGGTGCACAGGGAGGTTGTCACACTTCGTTGGTACTGTTTTGTGCCTTTTCATTTGGTTTCTTAGCATGCGCACTTAATTTTTCAGTTTCAGGAAAGGTGAAACACAGTGAGAGCTCAGAGGAGAAAAGATAACTTAAATGCTTGGAGGCAAGAGGTAGAGAACGGGATCACAAAAATCAGAGCACTGGATTGGTATCACTGAGTTTTCTGTCAAGGGCCAGATAGTAAAGTTTTAGGCTTCACGGACCTTATGCATACATGCTCTGTCACAACTACTTATCTCCACCGTGGTAACATGAAAGCAGCCATAAACAACTTTGTGCGCTATCGACATGAAGTTGGTATTAATCTAAACTAGACTGTTTTAAGTTAAGATGCTAACTAGAATCACCAGTGCAATCACTAAGAAAAGAACCCAAAGAAAAAAAGCAGGGGTGGGGGGGTGGGGAAGCCTGAGGCCTGCATGGCTCAGTTGGTTAAGTGTCCAACTTCAGCTCAGGTCATGATCACATGGTTCATGGGCTCGAGCCCCACGTCAGGCTCTGTGCTGACAGCTCAGAGCCCGGAGCCTGCTTCGGATTCTATGTCTCCCTCGCTCTCTGCCCCTTCCCCCACTGGTGCTCTCTCTCTCTCAAAAATAAATAAACATTAAAAATATTTTTTTAACTAAAAGAAACAAGGGAATTACAATGGTACACTTCAAAATATCTATTTAACGGGTGTCTGGGTGGTTCATTCGTTAAGCGTCTGACTTCTGCTCAGGTCATGATCACACGGTTTGTGAGTTCGAGCCCTGCATCGGGTAAGCTCGAGCCCCACTTCTCTCTCTCTCCCTCTCTGTCTCTGCCCCTTCTAGGATTCTCTCTCTCTCCCCCCCCTTCTCTGTCCCTTGCTCACTTGCACCCTCTCTCTCTCAAAAAAAAAAAAAAAAAAAAAACCTATTTAACACAAAAGGGGGCAGGAATGGAGAAATTAAAAAGCTACTGGAAGATTATGCTGTTATAAACTGAGGGATAAAACTAGGCGGGAGGAAGATATGGGATCCAGGAAGTAGGCGATGCCACAGAGGAGAGAAGTCAGGGGTGGTGAAGGGAAGCCCCAGGGCAGCAGCTATGCAGCAGGCCTGCAACCAGGCGGGTCCCATCCCCTGGAGGAGCGACTCCCGGACACAAAAGCAAAAACAGGAAAGGACAAAGAAGGAAATAGCAGAATGAAGTAGCAATTAATTATGTTGAAAACTGTGGAAATGAAAAAAAAAAGCAGCAAATTTTTTGCTGTACATCATTTGCAGTCTAAGGGGAAAAGTATGATTAAGTAAATATCCGCACACCACGTGGCTGTGAAGCTGTAGTCCTAGCGGTGTAAGTGCCAATTCTTGATTTAACCAAAAGTGGAGATTATAGTCCTGTTTTGAAGATGGAAGGATAAAGTGAGTCTGTGTGCACCTGGAGGAAGAGAAGAGAGCTGAATGCTCATTCTCCGTAGTTGGAGGCCAAGAGAGAATATTGGAAACTGATTTTTAAAAACAGCAGTATAAGCATATTACCAGAGAGAGAAGATGAATACCAGAAGCGACCACGGAGGGAATTTAAAGTATTTGTCTCATGGAAATGGCTCCGGAGAGAGATGGGGCGTTTACTCCTTAAGCGTTCCTTTTACACTATGTATGTGGATGGCTTTGATTTTTTTCCGAAATAACAAAACACAGTGAGATACCACATGTCACCCACTAGAATCAAAAACAGATAGTAACGAGCATACCTAGGATGTGGAAAAATCAGAACCCTCAAACAATGCCAGTGGGAAGCTAAAGTAGTGTAGGTCGCTTTGGGAAACAGTCCGGAAGGGCTGTGCAAAGTTAAATTTCCAGTTATAGTAGGACCTAGCAATTCTTCTAGGTCTGCACCCAAGAGAAGTGAAAACACGTGTCCACACAAAAACCGTGCAAGAATGTTTCCAGCAGCATTGTTCGTAATAGCCCCAAATCGGAAGCAACCTGACTTTGAACAGCAGATGCCTGGAATACAAATTGGGGCACATACATATAACAGATTCTTGTTCGGACTAGTGTGGATGAACACTCAAGACATTACACTAAGTGAAAGAAGACAAACCTAAAAGGCCACATATTAGATGTTTCCAAGTATATGCCGTCTCCAGAGGAGGCAGATCTATAGAAACAGAAGGTAGATGGACGGTCGCCAGCAGCGGGGGAGACGGGGTCGGGAGACTGCTAATGGGCACAAGGTTCCTCTCTGGGGTGAGGAAAACGTTCTGGAATTAGATAGTGGTGTTGCATACACAACCCTGTAGATATCCTGAAAACCACTGAATTGTACACTTTTAAAGGGTGAGTTTTGTGGCAGGGGAATTGTATCGGTTTAGAAAACAAAGGTCAAACAGTAACAAAAAGATCCATCTAGGCACTTCACCAGTGGATGGATCCTCTTGTGATAAAGAATCTTCCACTTCATTGCTCTACCTAATCTACTGAATGAGCTCTCAGCAGCCCCCCCGTGGAGGGGAGGTGACACGGGAAACAAGGGTGGTTATTTTCTGGGTGTTGAATCTCCCTCTGCCTTTTTCAAGCTATCTGTGTCCTCTCATCCCGCACTCTCATTGTTAAAATCCCTGCCTGTTCTGCACACACCTGTTTGGCCTCTTCACGAGTCTAATAAAGAGGAGATAATTCACCCAGTAAGGAGCGGAACTCCCAGGGAGGCATTTTCTTCGGAACAAATTGGGCTCCTTCACTATTCTGTCAGGAGGGCAGTCCTTGCTCTCAAGAGGTTTATGGCCTCACATTTTCCCTCCTCCTAATCCCTTACGATGCACACCTTCCAAAAAAAAAAAAATCATGTCGTGCAACCTAAATGTATACAATCTTTGTCAATCGTAACCTCCACAAGGCTGGCCAAAATAAAATTGGTCTGTCAGGGACAGCGTGGGTGGTGGAAACACATTTAGCTGGGTCGCACACTGTCCAGCCCGCCCTGGAAAAAGCCACTCCAGCTCAACGTCAGTACTGCCGCATTCATTTGCCTCCGTGTTGATAGTTGCTGTATCACTTCTATTTTTACATCCATTTTTCCTGCTGTATGACAGTGGGATGGTGGCAGTAGTGCAGATGTCCTCAGCTCAGTTTGGAAGACTGACAGATGTGTCTCTTTTCTCGACTTTATATGTTATCTGAATCTCAGCCTCGAAATGCCATGGCACTCATGTCCTCAGTGCAGTCCTCCGACCTGCAGGTCAGGGGGCTTTGCCAGCTGATGTCGATTGCACTTTATTTTCACTCCATAGTCAAGAGTCACACACATTTAAGCATGGTCATATTTTAGGTTATCGTGCTGGTGTGATATAACGTTAATTATCCTTGGCCTACAGGCTGTATAAAATTCATGATGCAGAAGTTGCTTTTCTACATGTAAATGGTTAAGTCCTAGAATCTGCATTGCTACTCTTAAGAATTTAGCCCATAGGCTAAATCCATCTTTCCAAAAATCATTCACCTTATAGTAAATCATCATAATTCAGAGTATATAAGTAAGCTAAGAATAATCAAAAGCCAGGAGCGTGGGGATTCTCTTACCTCTTTATTCCCCTTTCTATGCATTATATTTGAGCCCTGTAGTGCTCACAGTTGCTGGTGAGGCACTAGGCAGCATGAGCCCAGCTGCACGGATGCACCCAATGGACAACTCAGGGCGTGGAGAGTCGGTTCTGACCTAGAAATCGCACCAGTAGAGAGTGGTGATGGTTTCTTTTAAAGCTTGCACGGAAGCACTCCTAAAGGTACTGGCAGCTGGTGGGTTACTCACAGCCTTCAAAGGTCACTTCTCCTCAGTGTATTCCTCTCGTCCTGGGCTCTGGCCTTCAGCCAACCTGGCTGTTCTTAAGAATTTGCTCCCATTAACCTACCTGTGAGGCACCATCCAGAATGACACTTCAGCCTGTGAAAATCCAGATCTGAAGGGCCATTTTTCCCCCCAGCCTACACTCTCTTCCCACTCTCACCCCCTAGCCAGTGGAAGGCCCAAGCGACACTGCCAGATGTCATTAGAACCAATGAATTCAGGTGCTTTTAAGAGGTGTTTCTCAACTCAGGCAAACTGAGATGTTTCCTGCACCAGATATAGTTTGAGTTTTATTGCCAGTACTTGAAAAAGGGTTGGGAGAATAAAACACTTCGGCTAAAGAGTGATAGAATCCTGGGTATGGAAGAGGTAACTATAAAATAATAAGGCTAACTTCAACGTCCATATCAAGTCACTATCCAAGGAGTAATTGTTGTTTCCTTCATATTTGACCTTAGGAGAATTAGGTCTTACTGATACTGCCACTCCTCAAAGTATCTTGGAAAATCCTCTCTTAGAATTGCTTTGAGAGCACTTTTACCCTACTTATCAGTCTACTGGGGGGTTTTCTTTCTATTCATAAAATTAATACATACTTAGTGTTCAAGAGTAGAAAAAAGCAGACAACATAGAAAAGTATAAAAAAGAAAGTCAAGGGGCGCCTGGGTGGCTTGGTCGGTTAAGTGTCCAACTTTCGCTTAGGTCATGATCTCGCGGTTCGTGGGTTTGGGCCCCGTGTCAGGCTCTGTGCTGACTGCCAGCTCAGAGCCTGGAGCCTGTTTCAGTCTGTGACTCCCTCTCTCTCTGACCCTCCCCTGCTCACACTCTCTCTCTCTCTCTCCTAGAAATAAATAAAACATTTTTAAAAAAAAGAAAGTCAAATACCCATGAGTCTACCGCTTAGATGTAACTACTGTTGTCCTTTTAAAGATTTTATTTTTAAGTAATTTTTAAGTAAAATTTTATTTTTTAGCCCAACATGGGGCCCATACCTATAACCCCAAGGTCAAAAGTCACACGCTATACTGACCAAGCCAGCAAGGCACCCTGTCTACTATTATCCTTTTAGTATAAATCCTTCAATATTTTTTTCCATACCGATTCATGCACTTTTGAATATCTTTTAACAGAAAATTTGAATATTTGCCCCTGAAGAGATTAATATGTATAATTATGGGAAGCCTCTACAACTCAAAAAGATCAACCATCTCTCTAAAATAATGTAAATGGGCAATTCACTGAAGAAGAAATGCAAAAGATATATAAATGTGTGCGGCACCTGGGTGGCTCAGTCTATTAAGCATCTGATTCTTGGTTTCAGCTGAGATCGTAATCTCACAGTTGTGAGATCGAGCCCCACCTCAGGCTCTGCTCTGGGCATGGAGCCTGCTTAAGAGTCTCTGTCTACCTCCTTTGCTCCTTCCCTCTCACTTGCACACACTCTCTTGGAAAGAAAAAAGAAAAGAAAGAAATGTGATAATGTTCAACCTCACAAGAAATCAAAAATATGCAAATGAAAATAACAGTGAGATCCCCCTTTATTGCCTATCAATTTGACAAAAAGTAAAGACTGATCATGTCAAAATCCAAATAAATTAGAAAACACATGCTCTCATATAATTCTGGTAGGAGTGTAAATTTGTACAGTGTTTTCAAATGGAAATTTGACTACCAGTTTTTAAATTTGGCCCAGTAAATCTTCTAAGAATCTGTCTTGCAGAAATGTTCATGTATACAAATATTTGTACAAGAACATTTATTCCAGCTTTGTAATAATCAAAAATTGATCAGACATACCTATATAATCATCAATAAGAGAAAGTCAAATTATAATGGCATGGTGCCACTTATTTAAAAATAACTCTAGCTATCTATAAATAAAAGCATGGCATATTTTAAAAATCTGGGGGGGGAAATCACCCACCAAACTACTATGATCATTGCTCATGGGGAGGGGCAGGGGATGGGAGGCAGGCGTTGTAAAGGAGGAATTCTACATTCTACTCCATATTCTTCTGAATTGTTTGAGTTTTTCTATGACCCTTTACTTTTCATGCATTACTTTGAAATTTGGAAGAAAATACGATTTGGGGACACAGCCAAAAACTATTTGGAGTCACATCTAGCAAATAAGAGAGGTGATATCATTTCTCAAAAGGGTGTCCTGGAGGGGCCTGGGTGGCTCAGTCGGTTGAGCATCTGACTTCTCAGGTCATGATCTCTCAGTTCATGCATTCGAGCCCCATGTCAGGATCTGTGCTGATAGCTCAGAGCTTAGAGCCTGCTTTGGATCTATGTCTCCCTCTCTCTCTACCCCTCCCCCTCTCACACTCCATCTCTCTCTCTCTCTCTCTCTCTCTCTCTCTCTCTCTCTCTCTCAAAACTAAATAAACATTTTAAAAAATTGTAAAAGCAGCCTGAACCTTAAAAAGAAAAAGTGGGGGGGGGGAGGTTACTGGGCACTACCCTCCCAAAAGAGCCAATAATTGGCCAAGTTCACTTTTAGTCTCCTAAAGAGCCAATCAAATATCCCAAGATTGCTCTGTAAATAGGCTGAGTAGCACTTTGACTTAAAATGACTTCTGAATGGGTATACACTTGATGCCAAAGAACTAGATCTGCATTGCCTTCTTATCCAGGCCCTGGAGCCTCTTTAGTCTAGATATTTCACTACACATTTTTGACAGGCTTTTTTCCCCTTAATCTTTCTAAAGAAACAATCTCCCTCAAAAATATGTTAGTTTATACAGTTTCCCTTGGAAATCACAGACTAAATGTCTAAATGTCAAAGCTGCACTTTTCTGTTCGTCACTCAAATGCATGGCCTGTCTTCAGAGAAGCTTTACTCAGCATCAGGTTTTCTTTCCGAATGTGTCTGCTTACATGTCTTAAACCCTTCAAGCCTCATTGCCACAATTAAGAATATGTTGAATGATCCAGACTTTGGCTTTGCCACAGTTCTTGGTCTCTATTAGTCCATGACCTGAAGGAGTTGTAAAAGAGGCCAGGCCATAGGTGATACCTCACATTTAGGTACTTAATAGTTCACATACTTCATCATTCCTGTACCTCCAGTTTGAAACAGACCTGAATGGAATGGCTTCTGAGGGATGGAGGAACATAGGTAACACAGTCCTTTGGACTGAAGTATGCTCCCTCTAAAATTCGTATGCTGAAGTAAGGAGATAATTAAGGGTGAATAAGGTCATAAGAATGGAGTCTTGATCCCATAGGATTAATGTTCTTCTAGGAAAAGACACCAGGGAGCTCGCTCTCTATCTGTGTCTGTTCAAAGAGGTTAGATCACACAGCAAGATGGTGGTGCCGTGCGAGCCAAGAGAAGAAGGCTCAGAATGAAACCTGCGTTGTGAACACCTTGATCTTGGACTTCCAACCTCCAGAACTGGAAGAAGTAAGTTTCTGTTGTACAAGTCACCCAGGCTGTGGGTTTGTTGTTGTTGAGGTTTTGGACGGTGGCCCAAGCAGGACTAACAGGAAAGCAAATGAATGTACTTCAGAAGCGACTTAAAGCAAAAACTGAAAAGTCGGCTGTTTTATGAGGAGAAAATAATCTTAAGTGAACTAACAGGATCACCCTCAATCACCTTGGTGAAAACCATCTTGAGAGTTATGCTTATGGTTTAACTGTAATGATTGGGCCCGGTGGGTAAGCCCAGATGGTGTCTTAGGTTTAGACCCTAATCTAGCCATTAACTAGCAGGCTGCTTCGGGCAAAGGACTCATTGCGTTTGGACTCTGGTTGTGTGTCCAAATGTGACATGTCTGGGGTGGGTGATCTCTGAGGCATCTTCCACCTCTGACATTCCATGATTCTTGGGAACTTGAGGATTCTTAAGCTAATGTTGGAAAGCCAGGCACTACACTGTGCTGGGCTTTGTGCTGGACTCCTATGCTGAGAACAACCCTGCAAGACAGGGTTAATGCCCATTTTAGAGAGGAGGAAAGTAATGCTCCCAAAGGCAAACAGCCTGCCCAGTCATATAGCTGGTAAGTTGGTAGAGCCAGGAACTGCTTGCCAGGCTGTCTGTCCAACTCTAACATCCATGTACTCTCTACCATACCCCTCTGCCCCTTGATTTTGTGGCAGTCTGCCTAGCCTTCAGTCCCTTCTAGTTGGTGTTCCAGCACTGACTTTCCTTGGCATTTGTTATGATACAGGCTTCTGTAATCACTCCATTTCTCTAGATCTTCAGAAGCCACCAGATCTTGCAAAGTCACTGCCTGCTTTGTGCCGTATGGTGCAGCCTCACTTAAGTACAGTAACCCATGTATGGCTCTAAGAACAGTGCCTGGCACACATGAGCACTCAGTACCTCTTAGTGCTCATTAGTAGGTCCCTATATGTCTGTTCACTGGACTTGGATCATGTGGGGGCACCAGGAAGTATGTACCAGTAGCTTGTGTGACTCTCCAGTACACAGAGTGGACATGAGCTTGGCTCTGTACGTTACTATACAGAAACCCAGGTCCCACTGCCTTTCATTTCCAGCATCTTCCTGTTCAGGACAAGGAGCTGGACTGCACAGGTAGTAGAGTGGCAGGATCATTGCAGTTCAGATAGCAAAGTTTTGGGCACAGATCACTTCTGTTCATTCTTGTCATTGAAAGACCAACCCTTAAGGAGAGGTGCACCACTCCCAGTGAGTACAACCAAATCAACTTGCCATGAAGCTTCTTTAAATAGAGGCCTGAACTGCTAACTGGAGAAGCTAGGGAAAATAGAATTCCTCTTTTTTCACCTTCCCAAACTAGCTCTCCAGTTTAAGGAAAGACAAAAACACTCTTTCCCTGCCAGGCAAACTCTTATCCATCCTCAAGGTCCAGCTCAGACAGTTCTTGGGAAATCCCAGTGCTTAATATATGCTTGACACATAATAACAGGCCTTCCTGAAATAACAAAAGAGTTCTAATTCCTTCTGGGAAAGTAACTAGTGTATGTGTTAGGGTCACTTGGTCTCACTGAGCCCCAGTGTTCTCAGGGGACTAGAGGATCTACAGGATTCCTTATAGTCCTGCCTTGAATATGCTGAGGGACAGAATAAATCTCAGACACAAGTGCTTTTTGTTTTAATGTTGTGAAAACAAAATACCCAGTTTCCCATTTTAAAACCCATCCTTAACCTCATCAAAATAAAAAGCTTCTGCACAGCAAACAGCAAAACTAAAAGGCAACCAACGGAATGGGAGAAGATATTTGCAAATGACATAGCAGATAAAGGGTTAGTATCCAAAATCTATAAAGAACTTATCAAACTCAACACCCACAAAACAAATAATCCAATGAAGAAATGGGCAAAAGACATGAATAGACACTACTCCAAAGAAGACATCCAGATGGCCAACCGACACATGAAAAAATGCTCAACATCACTCATCATCAGGGAAATACAAATCAAAACCACAATGAGATACCACCTCACACCTGTCAGAATGGCTAAAATTCACAACTCAGGCAACAACAGGTGTTGGCAAGGATGCGGTGAAAGAGGATCTCTTTTGCACTGCTGCTGGGAATGCAAACTGGTGTAGCCACTCTGGAAAACAGTATGGAGGTTCCTCAAAAAGTTAAAAATAGATCTCCCCTATGACCCAGCAGTTGCACTACTAGATGTTTATCCAAGAGATACAGATAATGTTGTTTCAAAGGGGGCACATGCACCCCAAGGTTTATAGCAGCACTATCAACAACAGCCAAAGTATGGAAAGAGCCCAAATGTCCATCGATGGATGAAATGGATAAAGAAGATGTGGCATACACACACACACACACACACACACACACACACACACACACACACACACACGGAGTATTACTCAGCAGTCAAAAAGAATGAAATCTTGCCATTTGCAACAATGTGGATGGAACTAGAGGGTATTATGCTAAGCGAAATTAAGTCAGTCAGAGAAAAACAAATATCATATGACTTCACTCATATGAGGACTTTAAGATACAAAACAGATGAACATAAGGGAAGGGAAGCAAAAACAGGGAGGGGGGCAAAATATAAGAGACTTAAATATGGAGAACAAACAGGATTACTGGAGGGGTTGTTGGGGGGGGGGCGCTAAATGGGTAAGGGCCATTAAGGAATCTATTCCTGAAATCATTGTTGCACTATATGCTAACTTGGATGTAAACAAAAAAAATAAATTTAAAAACAACTATCCTTAGATTATTTTACCAGCAGTGATAGAAAAGAAGTTAAAGAGGGTAAATGGCATCTCTGAAATACACATCATAAGATACAGAAAACCCGGATGAGGCTCCAAGGTAGCCATCTTAACCTTAGGAATGATATCAATAAATGGATACGATATCTGAACCACTCTGCCAACTCTGGCTGCCAGAAAAGATGAAAATGAAAAAAAGAAGTTGACTAAATATGAAGAAAGGACAGAGGACAAGGTAATTGCTAAAGACACTGATCGACAAGGCACAAGACATCTGTCATGCCCGGGGGTCCATATTAGCTCTATTACATTACTTCCATATCAGCAGATCACCTCATTTACTGGCTAATCAGGCAGAATTAAATATTTTAAATTATCTTTCTTAATCCTGCATGTGATCAGTTGAAAACCCAGGGCTCTAAAAATCTAATTGTAACTGCTTACCAGAAATGTCATCTTCACTTTGAGGAACTGAACCAGGGCCAAATACAAGGCTGTTTTTTCTGTTTTCCTAACGCACTGTCCCATGGCAGGATCTGGACATGCATGTCCAACTGCCCGACATCTCAGCAGCTCCCGCACAGAAAGCTGGACCCCCGGCCCTGCTTCAGAACTCAAAAACAGCCAGAGATGATAAAGAGCAATGGTAGTGGAGAACAGGGGCACGGAGGTGGAAGGAAGATGGAGAGAAAAAATATCTGTTAAAACCTCAGCAGAAGTCAAGAGAGCAAACTCTAAATCTAGGTTTAGAGTGTTCTGTGGGCCTCAGCGACCCCTGATTGAAAGGACAGGAAATAGTCCCTGTCCTGGTCAGAAGCAAGCAGTATGAGCTTGCTTATCCAGCCACAGTGAAGACTTCTTGCTTCCTCCCCTACACTCCACTTCTGCCTGCTCCTAGCGACCAGTGTGGTATCTAGTGTCCTCCATAGCAGTGTGATAACTTGGCTGGGGGGGCGGCAGTCAGGAGTCTACCATAGTTCTTCTAAGTGGCTTCCAGTGTGTGGAGATGTTTCTTGGGGAGACCTGAAATTATGAGGAGGCAAAGAAACCATCTGGAGCCAAACTGTAGAATCCAGTGAGCTGGAGCCATGCCCACTGCCCTCAGTGCCATCGCTGCTGATAGAGGTGAACAAGGAAAGGAGGAAGGAGGTGTGTGGTTCACAGCTTGCTGAATATCTGTCTGCCTTCGTGTGAAAATGTGTGCGTTATAGGTTAGTGGTGTGGATACTTTGTGTATTTTCAGTGCTGAGGAGGTATGCTCTGCGTGAATAAATAGTTGGTGGCGTGAATGTCATGTGTGCATGTATGCGTGAGTAAAATGTACTGGCAGTGGGACAGAATGTAAAGAGATGACTCGTCACTCACACTTTCCTCCTCCTCTGCCCATTCCTTTTAAAACTACAGGAGAGCTTTATACAAAAGTGATGTGGTTTGGGGACAGAAGGCTCCAGAGGTTAGGTGAATTACATTCCTCTAAAAGAGTCTCTAAAAACTGAGGGGCGCCCGGATGGCTTAGTCGGTTAAGCGTCCGACTTTCGCTCAGGTCATGATCTCGCGGTTCTTGGGTTCGAGCCCCTCGTCTGGCTCTGTGCTTACTGCCAGCTCAGAGCCTGGAGCCTGTTTCAGATTCTGTTACTCCCTCTCTCTCTGACCCTCCCCTGCTCACACTGTCTCTCTCTCTCTCCTAGAAATAAATAAAACATTTTAAAAAAATTTTAAAAAGAGTCTCTAAAAACTGAAAATTCGATATCCTTTTCCTTCCATGGTCAACAAGTGCAAACTAGGGAAAGAAAGATCATGGTTATATTTACTAAGTGACTTCCCGTGACTGTCCTATTCCCTGTTAAGAAAACTGTCTTCCTCTAGTCTGCTCTTTTAGTTTTAGCACGTGGGTATCTAATTATATGGATTCAGTTGTACGCGAAATATAATTTGTATCAAATACTTCCATTTACTAACTTCCCTCAGGCACCCCAAGGCCAGTCAGGTTGCCTGCTGCCCTCCCTTCCTTCCTTCTTTATAAATTGTGAAATATTTCATTTATACTGAAAAGTATAGAGAACAAAAGATCATGACACCCCCCCCCCATGGACCCACCACCCAGCTTTTGTTATTTCTTAATATAAAGAGATAAAACATTAGAAACACAATGTGACCTCTTTGCTTTCAGATGCTTAGTGCTGTGAAGATGCAGCCTATATCAGGACCCAGCTTTTAGAAACACATTTGGACAGAAGAACAGTAGAACTTTGTAAGAATTTTTCTTGACCTTTGCCATTCTGCAGTTTTAGTACAGTGAGCCCAGATCTGACTTTATTCTTATTTATTAAAAATTTTTATGTTTATTTATTTATTTTGAGAGAGAGAGAGAAAGAGCGAGCAGAGGAGGAACAGAGAAAGAATCCCAAGCAGGCTCTGTGCTGACAGATGTGGGGCTTGTACTCATGAACGGTGAGATCATGACCCGAGCTGAAAGCAAAAGTCAGACACTTACCCGACTGAGCCACCCAGATGCCCCTATTCTTATTTATACTGCTTATGACTCTGTTCTTCCTGAAGCTTTGGGGAGGGGAACTCTCAACACTCTTTTTTTCCTTCAAGTTTTTATTTAAATTCAAGTTAGTTAACATACAGTGTAATATCAGTTTCAGGTGTAGAATTTAGTGACTCATCACTTACATACAACACCAGGGTTCATCACAAAAAGTGGACTCCTTAATCCCCATCACCTACTTAACCCAACCCCCCCACCTACTTCCCCTCTGGTAACCATGTTTGTTCTCTACAGCTCAAGAGTCTATTTCCTGGTTTGCCTCCCTTCCCCCCCCCCCATATGGTCATTTGTTTTGTTTCTTGAGTGGAACTATATGGTATTTGTCTTTCTTAGACTGACTTGTTTCACTTAGCATAATACACTGCAGCTCCATCCATGTCATTGCAAATGGCAAGATTTCACTCTTTCTTACGGCTGAGTAATATTCCATTGTATATACACACACCACATCTTTATCTATTCCTCACTTGGGCTGTTTCCATAATTGGGCTGCTGTTGATAACGCTGCTGTAAACATCAGTATTTGTGTTTCTCATCAACTCTGAAAAATTCTTAACTATTCTCTCTTATTACCTCTCCTCCACATCCTCAATCCCCTCCTTCTAGTACCCCTATAAGGTATATATTAGACCTTCTCTTTTCTATTCTTCATGCCTTTTAAAATTGCTATAGAGAGAAGCCTGGGATCCTGAGGCTGCCTATCACCTTATTCTTGTTCCAGGGTTGATGAAACAAAAGTGACCTCTAGAACTGAAAACACAGTCCTTTAAACACAGAAAGTCATTGTCCTTAAAGAAACAGAAATGACCCCTGTAGGAAGTTCTGGCAAAAGGAGGGGAGGAGCACCCCACTGCACATACATTTATTCAGCACACGGTATTTTAATTTTCTGCATGCTGAACAGCAGGTGCGCACTGCTATAATAGGGACACTAATGTGGTAAGATCGTTCCTGGCAGAGCACCTGGGTGGTTCAGTCAGTTGGACGTCCCTCTCTCGGCTTGGGTCACGATCCCCTAGTGGCGAGATTGAGCACTGGGTTGGGCTCCGCGCTGAACGTGAAACCCGCCTGGGATTTTCTGTCTCCCTCTGCTCCTCCCACACTTGTGCACGTGCACTCTCTCTCGCTCTCTCTCGAAATAAATAAACTTTAAAAAAAGACAGTCCCTGGCCACAAAGAGCTTAAGTCTGGAAGAGTCTGTAGCCCACAGTCCGAATGAGGAGTGCTATAACGGGGAGGCCCCTGAGGTGTGGTGGGAGCACATCTGAGGAGTCCACCCGGCCTGAGAGGCCCACAGCCCTGCTTTTGAGAGGGCAAGGGAGGGTGAGCTACAGGATAAGTCAGCTTGGGGAAGGGTCACCCAGGCAGAGGCAGCAGCATATGAAAGGTCCAGGACTAAGAGAGTGTGTCAAGTTTGTGCCTCCAGTTTAAGTAGTTCTGTGTGGGAAGAGCTTATGGTACAAGGAAGAACAGAACGGGATGAGGTGTGGCTCTAACAGGGATGGGCTGTAAAGGGCTTCATTTGCCACAACTGGAAATTTGCACGTTCTTCTGAGGGCAATGGGAGCCATTGAAGAGTTTAAGCAGGGATAGATTTTTATCAGACTTGTACTCTGTTAAAAAAATTAAAATGGCTGCTTATAAAGACTAAATTGGAGATTACAATACTGGAGGCAGAGAGAACCACCCAGACTGTTGCCTTGATCTATCTAGTAACAGATTACAGCAGCCTGGACTAGGAAGTGGCAATGGGGATGTTAAGAAGGGAGTTTAGGAACTCTCAAGAATTCAAAGGACAGAATGGTAGTTCATGTCCTTTAAAATTAAAGGGTGGGGGAACCAAGTAAGATGCCTATAGGTCATTCTATCAATCTTGGTGGTTGTCAGCATTTTTGAGCCTTGACTCACCTAAGGGATAAGACCTACTCCTGTTAGAAACAGTCCATATCATTGGTGATTCTCTGTAGATGGCACAGGAAGGTGCCTATGTAGTTTACAGAAAATAAAATGAAAGGCTCAGGTGATCCCCATACGCCCTTCCATTGGGCATATCTGGCTGCCTGCCACCCCCATTTTGGGGAATCACTGATCTGTGCAACAGAGTAGCATTGAAAATAAATCGCATGTGAAGGAAACTCTTTTGCGACACAATGCTGGTTGAGATGTCTCCCCTACCACCTGTGCCTGAGACCCTAACTTTCTCTAGATATAAACACAGCCTTCACATAACTGCGCGCTGTCCCCCTGAGGAAGTGACAAATCAGCCAGTATGTGATGAGTTCGGTTGTGTAGACAAAGCAGGTATTCGGGCCAAGGCGTACAGGTTGTTGTGAATCATCCACACCAGCCTTCAGCAGTGAGATTCCCAGATCCAGTTCCACCCTTCATTCCCCCAGTGTACGACCGGCCCAAGACCCAAGAGTGAACCAGCAACTGTAAGGAACCAGGGACGTTATAAATAACCCAGAGAACCCTTTTATAACAGCAACTGCCTACAGATTTTGTGGCCTAACAGCTCAAGCAAAAAAGGATATAAATATGATATTGTGAAATGACTAACTACTCAAAATTTTGTGCATCAGCAGAAGTGGAACCTGTGGTTGGTGCTAATATTATCAGATGTCTTTGCTGTTTAATAATCTGGGAGCTCTATAGTATTTAGCATGCAGTTTTCCCAGAGAACAATGACTTTATTTCAAGTACCTGTCACCAAAATAAAAAAGCAGCTGCTAGAAGATGAACATTTGGCAGAAGATGTTCTAGCATAATCTTTTGTGAGATACTAAATCCTATTGGATTAACTGTTTTCTGTCTAGAAGAGTGGAATCACAAAGGAAAAAGATTGCTGAGCACAGAAGGCAAGGCCAGCCTTTAGAACCCAGTCAACCACTAAGAGACATTTTAGTTTTAAGTGCCATTTACTCACCAATATACAGTTATTTACACAAAGCTTCCATTAATATTGCCTGAAGAATGGGCCTTTTTTATTCAAGTTTTAGCTCATACTCAAGACTCTACTTCTCTTTCTTTATTCCTTTCCAATAATGGAATTCTTTAAATTATAGAATAAATTAAGCCACCACAGACATTTTGGCCAGAAGGGGGTTTTTTACCAGTTGCAGGTCTCCACAGGCCATTCTCTGTGGCCAGCCAGACAGAAGAGCAGTGAGGGCTGTGACTCAGCAGCACCTGCTGACCACATGCCAGCCCTGCCCGTGAACCTGAAGAGGGGCAAGGGCAGCCATTGACTCCTTAGACTCATGGTCTCCCCACTCCGAGGTTGCCACAGCAGGGCCACATCCCAGGTTGACAAGAGACCCTCACATGTTCTTCAGGCTGGCCAACCACTGCTCAAATTAGGCTGTTCTGGAGAGGAAGTGACTTCATTCCAAGGCTGCTAGGCACAGCCAGTTTTAGCCAAATAGTATTTAAGACTGGGCTCTTTTCATGTGGCTGTACTGATTCAAGAATATTAAACTATTATAATTAAACATAAAGCTCTCCTTTTTTCTAAACTATCAAGCAGCGTACAAAGCAAAGACCTTCACCTTATCCCCAATTCCCATTCCTGGGGTGGAATGTGTGATGGGTAAAGATTAAAAATGGAGAGTTTTTTGAGATGGCTGAGGACTGTTTTCCAGGTAGAGCCCAGGCTTGGGCTGAGAGTGGCATGAGGTAGCAGAAAAGGGTGTGGGGTCAGGAATGTTCTGTGTGTTATTTGGTAATATGAGACAGTGTGTCTGCATTTTTCATACGGTCATTTTAATGCAACTGCTAACTCAAAATGGTTTCATCAAAATGCCCCATTTCAATACTAGTATGACTGGCCAGGCCAGAACCCTCACAAACCAGAAGCTGAGAGTGGACACTGAGTCAGGCCCCAGATGAAACCAGCAAATGACCTTTTCAATATGGACCAATTGTTGACTTGGACCAGGAGCCATTTATCACCAAGAGTGGAGGCAGGTCAGTCTATGGTGCTCACCTCTGAGGTTGAACACCACAACTATGTACATTCATGTGGGAAGCTTGGGATAGGCAAAACAAGGCATCAGGCTGGTGATTTAGTTTTCCTTCAACTTAATTTTAGACCAAATAGAAGTGATGCAGTTATTATGATCATCTGTCCTCTTAGAAATGGCTACCAAATACTTGTAGGGTACCAGTAAATGAAGACTCTGGAAGTCCTGGGATGAAGGTTAATAAATTTTTTTTGTTCTCTAGTAGTTGAATTTTTTTTAATGTTTAATTATTTTTCAGAGAGACAGAGAGAGCAGGGTAAGGGCAGAGAGAGGGAGACACAGAATCCAAAGTAGGCTCCAGGCTCTGAGCTCTCAGCACCTGGAGCCCAATGCAGAGCTCGAAGTCACAGACCGTGAGATCGTGACCTGAGCCAAAGTCAGCTGCTTAACCAACTGAGCCTCCCAGGCACCCCACTGTTAGTTGAATTTTAATATGTTGAAATTTGAAAGACTGGTGTCATTTTCTAATACCACCTACAGTGAGATGCTTCCTTAAACAAACATATATCGGCCTCACCTTACTTTGGTTTTGCACTCAACCCCCGATTGATCCCTCTCTGTTTTCATCCATCTAAGATAAAGACGGCTTTAGCCCCATAAACCTCATTCCAGATGGAAATGCATAATTCAAGAGAAATACTGATGTCAAAGAAGAGAAGGCACACCAATTTGTGTCAGCAGTTGCTGTAAATTAAAGAGTACAAGGAGAGTTTAATGTAATGTAGAATTGAAAATAAAATTAGAATGAATATTTAGGCAGTCCTCCACCTCTTTTTTCCCCTTCTGTGACACGAAGGATCGACTCCCAGCTTAAATACCTAATGTGGTTCATTCTTCTTTCCTGCTGGAATTTTCTTTCCCCATAAAACATTGCATTTTTACCTTTAGCATCCAAAATTAGATCTTCTCACCTTTTCCATTCTAATCTCTTTTTTTTAATTTTTTTTAATGTTTTATTTATTTCTAGGAGAGAGAGAGAGAGAGCGTGAGCAGGGGAGGGTCAGAGAGAGAGGGAGTCACAGACTCTGAAACAGGCTCCAGGCTCTGAGCTGGCAGTCAGCACAGAGCCCGACGCGGGGCTCGAACCCACGAACCGCGAGATCATGACCTAAGCGAATGTCGGACGCTTAACCGACTAAGCCACCCAGGCGCCCCCTTTTCCATTCTAATCTCAACAGAACAGCCAGCCTAGGAAGAGTCCAAGCTTTTCCCTCATCATCCACACCCATCATGCTTGCAGCCTAAAAAGTACCCCCGCTTTACCAGCCTAACTAGTCAGCTGCTGTAAATTAATTCTCCCTGATACTGATTCTCCCTAATGTGGGTGTCACCTCCGTGGTTTCTTTCCTTTTTCTAAAGCTGGGAAATAAAGGAGTACCTCTCATACATGTACTAGTGTGTATGAGAAAAATTCTTTAGCACACATCTGAAAGAGCAAAATCCCCTTTAAAGTAGTAATATTAAAAAGCTTCACATTGGAATGCCTGGGTGGTTCAGTCAGTTAAGCATCCAGCTCTTGATTTTGGCTCAGGTCATGATTTCATAGTTCATGGGTTCAAGCCCCCTGTCAGGCTTCATGCTGACAGCATGGAGCCTGCTTGGGACTCTCTCTCCCTTTCTCTGCCCCTCCCTCGCTCACACTCTCTCTCTCTCTCTCTCAAAAATAAGTAAACTTAAAAAAATTCTAAATAAAAAGCTTCACATTTAGTTTAACCAAACTGCCATTATTTAGAACCTTTTTGGAGCTCTTCATTCTAATTTCCCTCAGAACTGGTGGTGGTCTTTATAGTTGCCCACGGTTCTTGGCCAGTGGTGGAATTCCCTAGCTTGATCTCCACTGTAATCACAAGACTTGTTTTTGAATGATTCACCCTTTCCAGAAATAAATTCCTTAGGATAGTGTTCTCAGAGTGCATCCCTGGACTAGCTACATCCCCATCACGTGGGAAAGTCATCTGGGCCCTACCCCAGATTTAATGGATCCGAAACTCTAGGGGTAAGCCCAGCAATCTGCATTTTAACGAGCCCCCCAGGTAATTCGCTCTAGTTTGAGAACCATTGATGTAGAAGATGAAATACTGCCTCCATTGAGGATATTCAAAGATGTGCTATAGATTTTTAAAGTATTCCAAAGAAAAGATTTCAAAATCTTTTTGAGCAAAGTTGGAGTACATGGATGCCTCTCCAGAGGACTGCTTCAACAAAGCCTGGCCTTCAACTGAGGCATCCACTTCTGCCACCACGCCATTTGACCTTGACCAAGTTCTCACACTTGGTTTCTCGTCTGGAAAAATGAAAGACCCATCCTATCTATGTCACAGGATTGTAATGTGATCCAAATGAATCACATCTGCAAACATGCTCTGTAATGCATGTTTATGACAGTACTATGAAAAGTGAAAGTCACTGTCATTCTTTAGACAGGATTCTGGTAATTTGAGCATTTACCAGGGCAAAGACTTGGAAGAAGTTATTTCCTTGGCCAGATCCACCTTTTTTTCCTACATAATGACTGATTCATCGTCTTGGTGGATGTGTCTTAGATTCTGCCAAGTCAGCCTACCAGTTTATCTGTTGCTAAGAGGAAAACCACTGCCTGATAAATGGCTGCAAGCTCTAGAAAAATATATCCATTTTCAGACATGCTGTTTTCTGCGGAAAGCTTTGTGATGATTGGTAAGGACAGACTGTGTACGTCGGCACTGAAGCTCTCATGACCGGAACTTGTCACATACTGGCAGTAGAAGAGTCTGTACTAAAACCACCCACTTATGCAAGGGAGTCCTGACCTTCAAGAAGGAAGCTAAGTGTCCATTGCCACATGGTAATCATTGGAGAGAGGCCCAAAAAGAAAATTCCTCAAGCAAACCAAATCTATAGAATCCAAGAGTTAAAACCCTGCCCAGTCAACGTCTGTGCTAGAGAGAATGTAGGTGGATTTTACCTTAGAGATGAGCCTTTACAGACACCTTCACCATAGGAATTCTTCAATGGCAAGGTCCTGGTATATTTATTATTTCACTTAGCATCTTTACCGACTGTTTGGTGAACATATCTAGGCAGGAAGGAAGCTAAAGCTATTGCCTCGGTGCCCATTAGGAATGTAGTTTTAGGAACAGAGCAGTTCTCACTAGGCCAGTGTCAACTTCACTTTTCACACAAAATCTAGAGATTAGTTATGACTCCAGTTGGTTAAATGTTATGAATTTATCATCTGGTTATGCAATAATAAGCTATTGGTTAATTATGGAATTAGAATACGAAATTTTTTTGCTCAAAAACATGTGCCTATTTAGCAAATCTATAGAGACAGAAAGTAGATCAGTGGTTCCTAGGCCTGGAGGTATCAGGAAGGTAGGAAGCATGGTTGTCAATGGGTACGAGGTATCTTTTTAGGGAGGATGAAAATTGCTGTCATTAGACTGTGGTAATGGTTGTTCAATGCTGTGAATATATTAAAGAACACTGAATTGTATACTCAAAGTGGGCAGTTTATATGCTACATGAGTTATATCTCAAGCTATTTGGTGGGGAGGGGACACCTGGCTGGCACAGTGAGTGGAGCATGTGACTCTTAGTCCCAGGGTTGTGAATTTGAGCCTCATGTTGGGCCTGTAGCTAACTTAAAACAAACATTTTTTTTTCTTGCTTTTCTTTTTTTATAAAGTGTAGAGCTGTGTACACTGTGCCTATGTAAAAGACAGGAATAAAAATCACATTAGGACTTTGCTGCATGCAGTTTTGTACTTGATTAATAGAAAATAATAATCATTTGAAATATATTAAGGCAGGAAATATTTACTCTTTCTTTTAATCACATTGTGTTTTAAAAGCTGACTACTCTCAGCCTAATAATTGAAATTTAAAAGTAACAAATGAAGGTAGCTAATAGTTGAAGCTACAGCCAGGGACTTTTCTGACATAATGATTTGTCCATGTTCCCTACAGGTTTATTTAGAATAAAAATCAGCAGCCCTTACACAATAGTGATAAGAAAACTGGATTCTCGCTGTCCGTCGTGATGCTCCTAAACGGATCTGGTTAGGGCAGCTAGAAGGTTGAGGTTGGAAAGGATGTGATCTCATCCTTCTGAGGTCAGTATGTGCTGATAAGAGAAAATCATGATATTCAGATTTGAGCTGTGAAACGGGGTTCTTGTGTAAGCAGTGTCCTGTCTCATGGTATGTTTATCAGACTCGCTCTTGCCTGCCTAGGAGAGAACCTTTGCACTTTCCTGCCTTGGGAAGATAGTCCAGGCTACCCTGGTTCTAATCTCCTTGTGAAGTCCTCACCCAGGGGTTGGGACTTGCTCAGAGCTCACTCGTGGCCATGGAGACCTGACTGAGGCCACAGGAGAGGAGCTGGCTGGGAGATGCAGGGGTTTCTGGCTCAGCAGAAAGAAGGCAGGGAGCCACCAAGGCCTGCCTCGTGTGCCAGGGAATTTGGAGATCACCGGCTGGGGCTTCTTTCTGCACCAGAAGATCGTGGTCAGGCCACTGGCAGTTCTTTGGAACAAGAGGTCCTACTTCAGGGTTTCTCAACCTTCTTTTCTTAAAAGGAGCCTTTTAAGATTTTTTTTTCCTATTTGTCATCTTCCCCTGTGAAATTTTATTACCACAGATACTCTCTCTTTCTAGATAGATAGATAGATACATTTACATACTGTGCCTTTGGAGAACCACATATCATTATAATATGTCAAAAAACTTTTTCACCGCAACCCCCTCCGCACCTTGCAAGAAGGAATTTACCCCCGTCGGGAGATACCACCCCAGCTGAGAATGCACGCCCCGAATGGATTGAAGGGTCTAGGCAGGGCCTCTCTGTCTGTTCACACCCTGAGTGGTGAGGTCTGTTACATGGGGAGGACGGATCAGGTGACCCAGCATCCATCACTAAATAGGATGGGCCCCGACCTCAGACTCCCCCACAGCTAGAGGCACATCCTCCAGTGCCGTCCCTGCGCCGTCTGCTCGGCCTACCTGCCATCCCCCAGGCTCTGCCACCACCACCACGCCCCCTCCCGGGCAGCTGCCCTCTGCCCAGTGGCTGGCTCCCTTTGCGGGAAAACACGGTCCTCCCTCAGAGCGGCAGTGCGGAAGACGGGCACAGCTTCCCCGGCCAGCAGGTCACCCTCTTCCCGTGCTGTGCTCCAGCCCCTCCCAGCCGTAGGCTACTCGCACAAGCCTCGCTCATCGCTCTCCCTGTGTTCCTTCTCCTCAAATGAAAGCATAAGGTTTACCAGGTCTCCCCAGTCTTGCACTGACTACAGGGCCCTCCATTCTCTCCACTTTACATTTCTTTAATCTCCTACTCACAGCCTCTTTAGAGGTCTCATAAAGTATCTCCCTGCCGCCACAGAGGAATGGCTGTCCCAGGCCCCAGCACATACAGGAGGTCACTACTAGAACTCTCTGGAGCCTGGCCTCCCTTGTAATGAGAGCTACAGGACACTGCCTTCTGTCTCTTTCTGGCTGAGGGAGCACTCTTGCAACATAAAGCTGGTCACAGCATCAGCTCCTTCCCCTAGGACCCTTAGGGTCATACCCTACGATCACAAGCCCCTTTGTTCCTTAGAGTCCTTGTCTGGTCCCTCCTGACGTAGACCATGGGCTTTCATCTCCAAAAATGTTAACAAATGAAGGGGCCTCTGAGTTCAGACCATCTAGTCCATCCCACTCTTGTTGGGCAGCCGCTCTCCTCCAGGCTCTGTGCTGGGCCTTTTCACATACGTTATCTAATTCAGTATTTACAGGAGCCCTATGGGGTAGGTTCCCGCTCTACAGATAGTCACAGAGAGGTTGAGTCACTTGCCAGAGTGGTGAAATCGGGACTTAAACTCCGGCCCATCTGATTCCAAACCATTGACTGCATTGTCCCAGCTGAGAAAACATGTTCCCAGTTGAGAAAAACATTTTTCCCAGCTGTGTCCAGAGGGGCTTCACTGTAAGTATAAAAATAGTGAATTTACCATGTTTAAAAGATGACACATGGCTAATCAAAAGGGGAGAAGGCAGGATTTAAACCCAGGTTTGTTTGTTCCCTCCGTGCTGCTTCCTGGAGGGTCATGACCCTGGGTCTCCTGCCAGTCCATGATGAGCCCTTGAAGGAGAAAGAATGACTTCTGCTTCCCCGGGCCCGGCCAGATGTTCATGCCGCAGCCGCCTGCAGGCAGGAGCATGGCAGGAGCCCCATTCTTAGATCCTGGAAGCCTGGGTGGCTCAGTCAGTTAAGCGTCCGACTTCGGCTCAGGTCATGATCTCACAGCTCATGAGTTCGAGCCCCACATCAGGCCCTGTACTGACAGCACAGAGCCTGGAGCCTGCTTCAGATTCTGTCTCCCTCTCCCTCTGCCCCTCCTCCACTCGCACTCTGTCTCTGTCTCTCAAAAATAAATGTTAAAAAAATGTTTTAGGGGTGCCTGGGTGGCTCAGTCAGTTAAGCATCCGACTTCAGCTCAGGTCATAATTTCACGGTTCGTGGGTTCAAGCCTCACGTCTGGCTCTGTGCTGACAGCTAGTTCAGAGCCTGGAACCTGTTTCAGATTCTGTGTCTCCCTCTTTCTCTGACCCTCCCCTGCTCATGCTGTCTCTCTCTCTCAAAAATAAATAAAACATTTAAAAATTTAAAAAAAAAAAAAAAAAAACCTGGAAGCAAGAGCAGAGCAAGACTTGCCGCCAGGCTAGCCCGAGGGGGAGCCACCTCGGCTTTGGTGCAGCCCTGCCTGCGTGGGGGAGGTTCCTGGGTGACAGGAACCCTGGCGGGTTTATGTGGTTCTCCCTCCCCTTCCTAAACCCCTTGCAGTATTCTTTTGTGTGTGTGTGTGAAGAAACAGTGCATTGACTTGGGAGTTAGTCATGGTTCAGCCCATTTGCCTTCTCCCTGGCTTCTCAAACCACAAGCCTGGCTGAGGAATTTGGGTCCAACAGCGTGGGCTTTGAATAGCTTTGTGTAGGGAGAGGTTTTGCAAAGAAAGGAAAGTGGTATCTACTTGTCAGATGGAATGTGTTAAGACATCAAGGAGGAATGTGAGGGTTTTAACTGTTAGGGTCCCTCAGCAGTCCGGGTGATGAGTCATCCGGCGTGGGTACGGATTCCTAACAAATGAAGCCTCGTGATGACATCATTCTTGCAAGATTGTCTGGGATCTGTTGGAGCCGCCTGACAAGTTCGTACCTCGGGGATTTTCATCACACGGGGTTTTCTCCCAACCACACTAATACCCGTCATGCCTTCTAACTCGTCCACTTTTCTATCAACTAGAATTCGGCAAACTAGGACTTTCACAAGTCTGTCTCACTGTCATCCCTCCTACGGGGCATTCTTGGGACAGTGTGTGTTCTTCGCCTCATCACTCAGCACCCACCCTCCTGACAGCCCTCCGTTCAGTCAGCACGTGTTCAGCGGTGAGCCTGCACTGTGCTAGTCTGAGGGGATGGAGGTGTGAGGGGATGAAGAGGTCTGAGGGCAGGAGCGTGCAGGAGGAGAAAACAGTGCTTTAAATGGGTGCCAGTCAGTAACTACGTGATGACTAAGTTAATACCTCGGTGGAGTCCTAGAAGAGGAGTAGGAATTAGTCTAGGGAAGAGCCCAAGCGAGACCCATAGGTGAACAGGAAGAAGACAGACATGAAACTGGGCAAGTGTGCTAGAGAACCTCATGTCTCATGCTAACAAGCTGAAACTGTATCCTAAGAAAGATGAGAAACATCCCAAGGGCTACAGCAGTGTGGAGGCTGGGTTGGAAGGAGCCAGACGGGAGGCAGGGAGACTAATCAGGGAGTTCCTGCGATCCTCTAGAGGTGATATGAGCAGGAAGTAGGACGGTGGGAGGAGAGGGTGGAGATGAGAGGACAGATTTGAGAAATATCTAGAATTTAAATTTGGCAACTTCTGACTAATTAGTTATATGGGAGGGAGATATCCAGAAGACCCCCAGACTGTCAGTGTGGAAAAGACAAGAAGGGGCCCGTGTTCAGGCAGAGGTGTGAGTGGAGTTCGGGCCTGTTGAGGTAGAGTTGCCTGCAGGGGACGTGAGGCTGGCTGAGCAGACTCATGGGGAGTTAGATATGTGAATCTGGAGACAGAGGAGTGTGCGCTAAAGGTACCAACTTAGGACTCCTCGTGTCCATAGCAGTTGAAACTAACCCCACAGCAGTAGAGGCACCCTGGAAATGATGGGGAATGAGAGGGACAGCGGGCCAGGGACAGAAGCCAAGGGAATACCAATATTGTTAGTACAGGAGATGGAAAAGGGCCGCATGACAGAGACAAAGGAGGGTCAGAAAGACACGGGACCCAGGAGAATCGCTTGCTGCTCTCTGCTTCTTTCCCTCCGAAACCTTCCACGGAAGCCCTCCGGCTGTCTCGTTCCTCCTAAGCTCCTTTACATCCCTGACTCCCCATACCACCTTCGCAGGTGAAAGCCTTTCCTGATCCCAAAGCCGTTCGCCGCAGCTTCCACCCTTCCCTCCTCAGCCCTCCTGTAGAGAGTCCTGCATCTTACAGGCTCATAAAATTCACTTATAATGGCTGGACCTCCTTTCCTTTTTTTTTTTTTTTTTTACAAATAGTTTATTGTCAAATTAGTTTCCACATAACACTCAGTGCTCATCCCCACAAGTGTCCTCCTCCATGCCCATCCTTTCCTGATCATTCTGTTTATCTCCATCACCTTCCTTCCCTCCACCCCATCTGATAGTCATCCTGTCAGATGACTCCAGTACCATGAGGATGCCCTCACTTCCAGTGACTTCACCTCCACGCCAGCCTCCCACTTCCATGCGACTCCTAGAAAATGGTTAATACCTGCACCACTCCCATTAGGTGGGAATGAGCCTCACGTCCCACGCTCTGACCACAACCAGATCTCTCACCTCTTCTGCCGCCCTAGTTCTCACTGTCTTCCTAGTTCCGTTTTCTTCTGACCAGTTGACTCCCTCCTGACCTCCCCTCCTTCTTTAACCAGGTTAGGCTATCCGGCTGTTCATCTGAGGTGGTCTTTCCTGAAATTCTTTCTCCCACACCTGCCCATGGCAACTCAAGGTCCCACTCTCTTCTCAGCCCCTGCCCCAAGCGCACTGGGGAAAGTGGGATCCTAGACAAAAGGACACCATTAGAGATTCACCATCTCCACTCTCCCCTCCCTGTCATTCTTGCTATAGAAAACCTAAGCCTTCCTGTGGGGAAATAGGAAAATTCAAGCAGTAGCCAAAAGCCCAGATTAGCTTCCGCACCTGCTCTGTTGCTGGATTTCCACACAGATGTCCTTGGTACAACTCTTGACTGCCCTTTACCACCTTTATTTTTCCTTTGGGCAAGTTATTTAACCTCCTTGAATCCAAGTTTTCTCCATTTTCAAGTAAGGAGAATGTTGCCGCCAAACTTCATGTTTGCTGCCAAACTTCATGGCACTTTGTGCAGATTAGAAGAAGGGGCCCTCATGAGATGAGCATGGCCTGTGGACCCACGGTCACCCCCTTACCTGGACACCCTTGTGAAGTTCCACCTTGCATAACCATACACTGCAGCCCCAACCACACCTACCTCTCCATGGGCTCTTGTGAAATAAAGGCAATAATATGCCCAGCCAAGAGCCTGACTGAGCAGAACTTCAGACAAAAGGGCTAACGTAGGCCACCTGGACTTGGATCAACATGCAGGTGTGCTCTGCTGTGGTAGCACCATCCGCTGCTTTCAGGCATTTACTGCCAGCTCCATGAGCTTTATCAGCACACTCCCATCTCTTGTCAAGAGAGCAGAGCCCTGGGGCGCCTGGGTTCTCAGTCAGTTGAGTCTGACTCTTGATTTCAGCTCAGGTCATGATCTCAGGGTTCATGAGTTGGAGCCCTGCATCAGGCTCTGTGCTGGCAGCATAGATTCTCTCTCTCGTTCTCTCTCCCTCCCTCTCTTTCTGCCCCTTCTCTGCTTTCTCTCACTCACTCTCTCAAAATAAATAAACATTTAAAAAAGAGAGAGAGAGGAAGTGCAGAGCCCTGAGAGACTGGATGTGAGCATTAAGTGAGGGAACAAACCCTTGGTCATAGTCAAGGGCTCCAGGCGGGTGAGGGGCAGTGGGAGGGAAGATTGGGGCAGTCGGACAGAGAGGATGGTTTGAAGGGGAGGAGAAGGGAAATGAGCAGCAACCTCCAGAGGGCAACAATGCCTCGGGCACTAGGGGCAAAGGCTGCCCACCCCCACCGCACCCGCCAACTCTGGGGTGCCACCCTTGGCTCCCACCTCTCAGATTCTCCCCTCGGGGACCTCTCACTAGCTGCTCAGAAGTGTCCTGCTACCTACCCCACGAGCCCCGCAGACTGCCTGCGCAGTCTGCCAGCCCCGCAGACCAGCCCCTCCACCCGCCCACCCCACTGGAAGGTCGGGCATGCCACAGACCATGTCTGGCTCTCTTTCACTGCACTGCTTCCGTGAGTACCACTGACCAGGACTTCTCTGGACCCAGGGGTGCAAAGGCCCTCAGGAGAGCAGGAACCTCAGAATGCCACATCCATCCGGAGAGAGCAACTCTTCTTTAAGAGGAAATCGCTGTGAGAAGGCAACGAATCATAGCCACCTGGGTATTTTTATTGAAGAAAGATGAATTATGCCATGACCTCTTCTGGCACAAAAATAATTTTCAGTAAAAGGTTAAAACCGTCATGTTCTATCAATGAGAACTGTTCCATTATTCCAAGAATGATTGATTGGAAAGTACTTTACTTACAGGAAAATCAAAGTGATACAATGCAGCTTCCACTTTTAAAGCACTTTCCATTAAAAAAATCATACCAATGTATAAAAATAGTTATACTGAAGATGTGAATCAACAGGCGAGGAATTTATTGGCACTTGAAAGCTTTGTGATATAAATAGATTCAACAATGAGAATGAATCTCAAATAACTCTGGGCTGTAGCAACCTAACCTCCATTTTCACTGACACAAAAGAAAGTCACATGTAGTTCAGCGAGTCATCTGGCCACCTTGGAAGACATCACAGGAAAACAACACAATGGTCCAACAGGTCAGGTCAACTCAAAGCACAGGGTGAGGCAGGGAGGGGTGGGGAGGAGGGGGAGAAACAGAGGGGGCAGAGATGTGGTCTCTGTCCTCAAAGAGTTTTCAGATTGTCCCAGACTGTGGGCCTGTACACAAAACAGCGCCAGTACAGTGTCCTAAGAGAAGGGCAAAGGAATAGGAGATGGAAGGGTGAGAGACTCTTTGGAACTTGGTGATTTCCTTCCTTCTCTCCCTGCCTCCCACAAATGCTTGGTCTTTGGTGTAATGTGAACAGAGCATGGAGTCTGCTGGGACTGGACGCAAGCTACAACTCTGCCACGTACTAGCTTTGTGACCCTGGACAAATTATCTAATGTCTCTAAGATTCAGTCCCCTCAAGTGTCGCACGGGGCAGGGAGCTGTTATTAAGATGAGATGAGGCCTTATAGAAAAAAAAAAAAAAAAAAAGATGAGATGAGGCCAGTCGTGCATGTACAGACGCACCCAGCTTTGCTGCTTCCTGAGGCAGCGCTAACAATAAAAGATCACTCCCAGGGCGCCTGGTGGCTCAGTTGGGTAAGCATCACGACTTCAGCTCAGGTCATGATCTCACGGTTCGTGGGTTCGAGCTCCGCATCGGGTTCTGTGCTGACAGCTCAGAGCCTGGAGCCTGCCTCAGATTCTGTGTCTCCCTCTCTCTCTGACCCTCCCCTGCTCATGCTCTGTCTCTCTCTCTCACACACAAATAAATAAAAACATTAAAAATTTTTAAAAATAAATACATAAAAGATCACTCCCTTCCCTACTTTTCTCCTTTGTGAAGGTTAAGTAGTACTTACTTTTCTACCGCTTTCATGCTTAAATTTCAAAGAGCTTTTCCATCATTGGATATAATGTGATTTTCAAGGTAGTTTTTACTGGTCTTCATGTCTTTGAGCTAATGGCCCCTGTCCTCCAAGAGTTTCCCTACCTCTTTGTGTCTGGGGACTCAGGTGCCCAACTGCTTCCCTCTTTGTAAAGAAGAACATGGAACACCCCACCACCACCCCACCTGCCACGTGCCTTCTGGAGAAAACGTAGCTGAGAGTTGGCCCATCAGCAGTCATCAGTTGAGCAAATATTGCTTTTATATATTGTATAACTCTGAGGACTCAAGAAAAGAACTAGACAAGATTTCTGACCTCTCATCAGACCTTAACATATGGGTATCACCTCAATTGAGGTTTTTGGTTGTAAACAACAGACCAGTTGTGGTACTGGGATAAAGCACTGGATGCTCTCACCACAGTGCTACCACTAACATCTCAGAACTCAAGTTTTTCTGCAGTCATGGTCCCAGCCAGAAAGGTCCTCTCAGTCCCCATGACTTTCAGGTGGATGTCACTGCCTAGTCCTTAGGTGCAAGGGAAACTGCCTTGATGAGGTAACTATTCTCAATGCAGGAAGGAGCATCTCTCAATTCAGTTCACCTCGGCTTGCAGAAGGCATCCACTTAATTAAGAAAAAGAGAAATTATTCAGAGGCTGAAGTTGGCTCATTTGTAAATTCACAAAGAGTGGCTGATGTTGATTTTTAAAACTTCTTTAGTAAGATTTCTTTTATGAAAAATATTTGACTGAAATTTTTGCTTACTTACAGAAAAGTTATAGCACTCCTATATGCCTTCAGAGTTTCACCAGTTATTAGCATTTTGTCACATTTGTTTTTGTCATTTTTTTGAGAGACTGAGCTTGCAACAGGTGGAGGGGCAGAGAGAGAGAGATCTTAAGAAGGCTCCATGCCCAGCACACAACCCGACACAGAGCTCAATCTCATGACCGTGAGAGCATGACCAGGGTCGAAATCAAGAGTCGGACGCTTAACTGACTGAGCCACCCAGGCATCCCTTGTCACATTTGTTTTAATACTGCCTCTCAAAGTACATAAATACTTTTTTTTTTGATGAACCATTTGAGAATAAGTTGCAGACATCATGACTCTTTACCTCTTACTAATTCAGGATGTATCTCCTTGGAACAATGACATAATAAAACTACAATATAATTATCAAAGTCAAGAAACTTAACACTGAAATAATCCTGTATGCACAATCCAATAATGTCTCAGTAGTGTTTTTCATACTTTTTTCAGTCCAGGAGACAATCCAAGATTCTGTAAGGAATTTAATTGTCATGCTGTTTTAGGCTCCTTTAATATGAAACAGGTCCTCATCCTTGCCTTTCATGATATTGGTAATTTTTGAAAAGCACAGGCTACTTTTGTTGTGGAATTTTTCTCAACTGAGGTTTATCCAGTGCTTCTCCATGATCCGAGTTAGGTAAATCTTTTAGGCGGAAATACTATACAAGTGACATGATGACCTTGTCAAGGCCCCACACTGGGGAGCATGCGATGGCCGTTTGTCATAGTGGTTTGTTGCTCTCTTTGTCAAGGTGGTGTCCACCAGGTTTCTCTAATAGCTACTTGTTATTAATAGATAATCTGTATGGAGATACTTTCAAACTTGTAAATACTGTGTTCTCATCAAACCTTCATCCAGCAGTTTTAATGCACCCGTGGATGATTCTTGCCTGAATCAGTTATTACTATGACTATGATTGCAAAGTAATGATTTTTCAAACTTCTATATTTACTAATTGGCATTCTATTTTAAGGAAGTTTTCCCTTCTCCATTATTTATTTTTTCATTTATTTAAAATCAGTATAGGGGTGCCAGGGTGGCTCAGTCAATTAAGCAGCTGACTTCAATTCAGGTCATGATCTCACAGTTCGTGGATTTGAGACCCACGTCAGGTTCTGTGCTGATAGCTCAGAGCCTGGAGCCTGCTTCAGATTCTGTGTCTCCCTCTCTCTCTGTCCCTACCACCTCCTCTCTCTCCTCAAAAAATAAATATTAAAAAAAATTTTTAAAAAAATAAAATTGTATAGACTTGTAGATTCTTTAATAAATTTCCAAGTGACTGTTAACATCTATTATCCATCTCTTCTATAAATTATACACTTCTGCATTTGTGGATGGCTCAACCTAATTGCAAGCAGATATCTTTTTTGATGTGGACTTGAACATTTAATCTACACCCCACTATTTACAAAGGCAAACAGGAAATAGAAAACTGAACTTTCATGGGGATTTTTAGTTGAACACATAGGTTATCAAAGTGTTTTTGAGTAGCTGTGGCAAAATGGGATACCCTGAGAAAATATAAGGGAGCAGGCCTTTTTTTAAAAATTTTTTAACACTGATTTATTTTTGAGAGACACAGAGAGAGCACACGTGGGGAAGGGTAAGAGAGAGAGACACACACACAGAATCCAGAGCAGGCTTCACGCTCTGAGCTGTCAGGACAGAGCCTGACCTGGGGCTCAAACTCACAAACCACAAGATCATGGCCTGAGCTGAACTCAGACACTTAGCCAACTGAGCCACCCAAGCACCCCAGGAGCAAGCCCTTCTGAAGAAAGGAAGGAGGGGCACCTGGGTGGCTCAGTTGGTTGAGCATCCAACTTCAGCTCAAGTCATTATCTCACGTGTTCTGTGAGTTCGAGCCCTGCCTCAGGCTCTGTGTTCACAGCTCAGAGCCTGAAGCCTGTTTCAGATTCTGTTTCTCCCTCTCCTTCCATCCCTCCCCTGCTCACACTCTGTCTCTTTCTCTCTCTCAAAAATAAAAATAAAGATTTTTTAAAAATCCTTTTTTTAAAAAAAGGAAGGAAGGAAAGGGGTTTTGCAGAAAGCCATGAGAAGGTAAAGAAGACTGGTACAGTCATGCTTTCAGACTGGACACAGAGAAAGGGATGTGGCAGAACAAAGTGGGGCGGGGGAAGGACAGGGAGATGCAGTGGACTTGCAGAAGAGCAGAGAGGTCAGGGCAGTAAGGTGGAACGGTAAGTAAAGCAGCAACATGTGTTGAGAGTTCTATGAATTGATTTTGGGTAAGGAAACTGAGAGGCAAGGAATGACAGATTCACAAAACCCTATGAGATGTTAACCATTTCATTATTTGTGAGAAAAGTAAGTCACAGAGAATTTACATTCGTTTTCCCAAGGTCACAGAGCTAGTAAGTGGCAAGCCCAAGATTCATATACAAATATATCTGACTTCAAAGCCATACCACTAGAAGAGAAACATTTATAGTGAAAGTATAGAGGTAGAATTAGGGCTCACAATATAAGGCCAAATAGGCTCCAATATGCCAATTATAATGCTTAATTAAGCCTGGCCCACAGTAAGTCTCAATTAGTGTCCCAACCATGCACTCGAGAGTAAATCAGTAGTAACCCCCGGGCACTTAAATATTGCCAAAGCTTTCAAACCTACATTATGGTCCTGCATAGACTCATAGTCCTGCATAGACTCAGTGCCCTCCAACCCTACCTTTTAAAAAATCAGCTTTACAAAAATGAAGTATTGGGACCTCAATCAAGATTTTAAAAAAAAGCTTCTGCACTGCAAAGGAAACAATCAACAAAACTAAAAGGCAACTGACAGAATGGAAAAAGATATTTGCAAATGGCATAGTGGATAAACAGTATCCAAAATTTATACAGAACTTACTAAACTCCACACCCAAAAAACAAATAATCCAGTGAAGAAATGGGCAGAAGACATGAATAGACACTTTTCTAAAGAAGACATCCAGATGGCCAACAGATACATGAAAACATGCTCAACATCACTCATCATCAGGGAAATACAAATCAAAGCCACACTGAGATACCACCTCACACCAGTCAGAGTGGCTAAAATGAACAAATCAGGAAACTACAGATGTTGGCAAGGATATGGAGAAATGGGAACCCTCTTGCACTGTTGGTGGGAATGCAAACTGGTACGGCCATTCCAGAAAACAGTGTGGAGGTTCCTCAAAAAATTAAAAATAGAACTACCCTATGACCCAGTAATAGCACTACTAGTAATTTGTCCAAGGGATACAGGAGTACTAATGCATAGGGGCACAAGTACCCCAGTGATTATAGCAGTGCTTTCAACAATACCCAAATCATGGAGAGAGCCTAACTGTCCACCGACTGATGAATGGATAAAGATGTAGTTTATATATACAATGGAATGCTACTTAGCAATGAGAAAGAATGAAATTATGCCATTTGCAGCAATGTGGATGGAACTGGAAGGTATTATGCTGAGTGAAATAAGTCAGTCAGAGAAGGGCAGATATCATATGACTTCACTCATATGAGGAATTTAAGATACAAAACAGATGAACATAAGGGAAGGGAAGCAAAAATAATATAAAAACAAGAAGGGGGATAAAACATAAGAGACTCTTAAATACAGAGAACAAAACAAACTGAGGGTAGCTGGAGGGGTTGTAGGTGGGGGGATGGGTTAAATGGCTAAGGAACATTAGGGCAGACACTTGTTGAGATGAGCACTGGGTGTTATACACAGGGAAGGAATCACTGGATTCTACTCCTGAAATCATTATAGCACTATATGCTAACTTGGATGTAATTTTTTTTTAAGTACAATTGATTTTTTTAACATTTATTTATTTTTGAGAGAAAGAGAAAGCACAAGCAAGGAGGGGCAGAGAGAGACACACACACACACAGAATCTGAAGGAGGCTCCAGGCTCCAGGCTCCGGGCTGTCAGCAGAGTCTGACGCAGAGCTCGAACCCAGGAATCCTAAGATCATGACCTGAGCCAGTCAGGCACCCCACAATTGATTTTTTTTATATTGAGCTTCTGTCCTCTTACCTTGCTAAATCTACTTTTTTGCTGCATTTCTTAGGATTTTCTACATAGGTGATTGTGCCATCTAAGAAAGAATTTTACTGCTTTCAAATCTGCATGCCTTTTCTTTTCTTTTTCTTGTCTTATTGCACTGGCTGGCAATCCAGTACGATGATGAATAGGAGTAATGAGTATAGACATCCTTGATTTTTTTTCCAAAATCAAGGGGAAAGCATCAAGGAAGTCTTCCTCATTAAGTATGATGTTAACTGTAGAGTTTTCATTAATGCCCTTTATCAAGAAGATCAAGTTATACCTTCTATTCCAAATTTGCTGAATTTCTATTAGAAATTGATGTAGAATTTTGTCAAATGCTTCTGCTCCTACTAAAAAATCATGTTTTAAAAAAGTGAACTACGCTGATTTTTTAAAACATTAATTAGTTTTAAATGTAATTGGTTTTAATGTTAAACTAATCTCACATTCCTGGGATAAACCCTATTGGTCATGAGATATATATACCTACACCTATACACATATACATTGTACTAAAATTTTTAAAGGTTTTTGCAGAGTATTGATCTGTTTTGTTTTTTCTTGAATCGTCATTGTCAGGTTTTGGTATCACACTAATGCTGGCCCTACAAAATGATTTGGAAAGTGTTTCCTTGACTCTTCTATTTTCTGAAAGAATTTGGCTAGAATTAGTATTATTTTTTACTTAAACATTTGCTAGAGTTCTCAGTGAAGCTGTGTAGCTTAGTTTCCTTTTAATACAGGAACAGCTTACCTTTGCAGTCTCTACCAACACAGTGTAGCTCTAAGAATGAAAGGAAATCAAGTTCTGAAAATCACTGTTACCTAAGTAATGCTTCCAACACACAGTTCTACCAGACACTGTGTTTCCCTGGCCTATTTTATAATGGGAAGCAATTTAAATTGTTTCAGTAGTCTTTTCAGATATAAGAACAATACTTTTTATACTGTCTTAAGATCTTGTCTGCAGCTAAACACCCCACTAGCCAACAGGAATATATAGAACTGATTTCTGTCAGTGTCGCTAGAATGTCTCCCCGCAGCCCTGTGCCTTTGCTTTGGTCAGGCTCCAGGTTAAAGGTGAGAGAGGTATAGGAACGTGACTTAATTATCCATGAAATATTTTTATTCCCTAAAGTTTTTTGGAAAAATATAAGCTTGTAACAATAAGCTTAAGCAATAATATAAAACTTACATAAAGGAAAGACTGCCTCCATTATTTGTAAATAAGAAAACCAAATATCAACACTATTGCATTGCTATGCTGTAAACTAAGAGGGCAGAAAACATGTCTCTCTCCATTGTTTCCGTCAGGAAGGACTGATATAAACAATTGCAAAGCATCTAGCATGGCCCCTGACACATTTTGGGCACTCAGAAAACATTTATGGGAGGAAGGAAAGTGTTGAATTCACACCTGCGTTACTATGACTCCTTGGCAAGTTTAATACTGACTGCTTTATCTGTGTAAACAAGGGGAAATGTCATTCTCCTTAAAGCCATTCACTGTCTCATGAGCTCACTCTGTTCCTTCCTCCTCCTGTGTCTTTGTTCCTTGAGGCCTTCTTTCTCTATAAATCTGTCTCATCTGTAAGAACTCCCTTCTTCACAGAGGCTTTCTCCAGACTCTGTCTTAGCATCCAACAGCATTTATAAATTCAGCCACACTACTTAGCATTTAATCCACAGTGAATTTTACCCCTTTACTAGCGTCCATCACTGTCCCAGGCCTATGCAGCTGGAACAGTCTTGCATGCCAAGGCTCTTTACAAAGGCTGAAGTATAGCCTCAAGATTCGTTATGAAAACTCTTGGGTGCAATGGAACAACAAACTGGGAAAAAAACTGGAAAGTGACCCTGATTTCAGAATGATTTTTCAAGTAAGACTGTATAATCATAAATTATTTTAAATACATTTGTTAGATGAACACATGACTCGGTATTACCCGGCCTGAAGGTGGAAGTCAAAAGACTTTCTTTGGTGTTTTCCGTTTCTGTGTGTCCGTATATGTACTTTGCCGAATCAGATCTTTGGAGCTTCAGAGAAAATGGGAAGAAACTGTTTTGTCCCTATATTTAGTTTGAAAATAATATCCGAAAAGATCTCGCCACTTTCTGCATCCATTTTAATGGGGAAGTGGCTAATTCTAGAACTAAAGCAGGGAATATACGAGATGCACCTGGAGCATCTTACAATATCAGAAAGTAAAGCATCCGAAAGATAAAACAATGGGGTATGTCAAAGGGCCATGGGAGCCAATTTGAGCAACGAAGTAATGCAGTACTGGATTATAGCCCAAAGAACAAATTTTTAAAATTTTTCAAAAGACCCATGAGTTCATACAGATATAATTATGTGATGAGTTGGGGGCAGGGGGAGCAAATTTCCCAAAGAGAAGCATTCCAAATAATATTCTACCCTACCCCTTACGTATGGACTATAGTTAGTGACTTGCTTCCAAAGGGTGCAGTATGAAAAGAGGGAGGAAGGTAGCTTTACATGGAGAAACCTGGCAAAGACTGCCTTAGCCAAGTGATTGAGATTAACATGATTAGCGGCAAGTCACATTGACAGTATGTACCCTCGATATAATGTGATGAGAGAACGTTACTTCACCTCTGTGGTCTTCCTCCCAAAAACCATAACCAGTCTAACTGTAAGAAAAACAGACCAGGCCCAGCTGAGGTATATTCTACAAAATATCTGACCAGTCCTCAAAACTGTCAAGGTCTTCAGAAACAAACACTATCCAAGAAAGTGTCACAGCCTACAAGAGTCTAAGGCAATGACAACTAAATGTAGTAGGCATCCTGGAGGAGATCCTGGAACAGAAAAAGGACATTAAGCAAAGCTAGCGAAATCCAAATCAAGTATGGAGTTCAGCTAATATCAATACCATTTCGTTCATTATGACAGATGTACCACAATACCAGATGTCACAAGGCATTACCAGAACTGGATGTGGGGCATATGGAAACATCTGTACTATCCTTTGACCTAAAAATCTTCTACCTTAAAAAGTGCACTTAAATATTGTTAAAATACAGTTTGGTTAACAGGTGACTGACTACATGCTTATCTCCACAACTATGCTTTTAATTACAGGGTGCTGGTGACAGTTTTGTGGGGGCTTTGGCCTTCTATCTGGCTTACTACCCCAATCTGTCCTTGGAAGAAATGCTCAAGAGAGCCAATTTCATCGCAGCAGTCAGCGTCCAGGCTGCAGGAACACAGTCATCTTATCCATACAAAAAAGACCTGCCACTTGATCTGTTTTGATTTCTGCTAACCCTAAAATAAACGTACTTGGAAATAAAATGGGGAAGGGGGTAGCCACTCTTAGCTGGCAGCTTACTACAAAATATCCTTTTCTCCTTTCTTTGCAAATATGTTCATTTATGAAGTCATACTTAAGCTTTCATTATTTTTAAAAAAATTTTTCTAATGTTTATTTTTGGGAGAGACAGAGCGCATGCTGGGGAGGGGCAGAGAGAGAGGAAGACACAGAATCTGAAGCAGGCTCCAGACTCCGGGAAGGGTCAGCAGAGTCTGTATCCTACACCCCTCTCCGTTTCTATGCCGTCTCTTCCCATTCTCCCCTCTGCGTTCATTTCACACTGGCCTCCTCACCCAACTCAAACCACTTCAGGGCCTTCACACTTACTGTGCCCTCTGCCTAGAACACTCTTTGCCCACAAGCTGATGTGCCTTACTCCCTCACATGTGCAAATGTTACCGTCAGAGGCTTCCCTTAGACACCCTTGACCCTACACCAACAACTCCCTCTCTCTCCCCCTGCTTCATTATTGTGTGTATCAGTTATTACCCACCTGTTTGTTCATTTGTTTCTCCAGAACTTAAGCTCCAGAGCAGAGAATGTTAAATAAGGAAGAGGGCACAAGAATTGGACCTAGAGCAGTTCCTAAGAGGGATATCCAGTGTTAGAGTTGTCAGAGTTTCTGTTTTGTAAGAGAAGCCAGAAGTCTGGATGTTTATTGAAATCTTTTCAATGTTTAAGTATCAGCAGTTGATTTTTTAGAAATGTAAACATGGGGGGGACACATGGGTGTTTCAGTCAGTTAAGCGTCCCGAGTCAATTTCAGCTTAGGTCATAGTCTCACAGTTTGTGAGTTTGAGCCCCACATCAGGCTCTGTACTGACGGTGTGGGGCCTGCTTGGGATTCTCTCTCCCCTCTCTCTCTTTGCCCCTACCCCACTTGCTCTCTCTCAAAATAGAGAGAAAGTAGGAAGGAAGGAAGGAAGGAAGGAAGGAAGGAAGGAAGGAAGGAAGGAAGGAAGGAAAACTTTTTTTAAAAAGTAAACATGGGGGAAGGAAGGAAGGAAGGAAGGGAGGGAGGGAGGGAGGGAGGGAGGGAGGGAGGGAGGAAGGAAGGAAGGAAGGAAGGAAGGAAGGAAGGAAGGAAGGAAGGAAGGAAGGAAGGAAACTTTTTTTAAAAAGTAAACATGGGGGCACCTGGGTGGCTCAATCGTTAAGCATCTGACTTCAGCTCAGGTCATGATCTCACAATTTGTTAAGTTTGAGTCCCGCCTCAAGTGAACTTGAGCCCTGTTTGGAGTGAGAATGAGCCCCGCTTCCGGTGAGTGCTGCTTCTTTCTCTCCCCCTCTCTGCCTCTCCTGGGATTCTCTCTCTCTCTCTGCCCATCGCTCACTTGCGCCCCCTCTCTCTTCAAAAAAAAAAAAAAAATTCAAAAATGTAAACACCACCTGTGGGACACGTTCAGCTCATGTGCTGAATAGACAAGTCATCTGTTAAGCCAGATTTTACTTGCTTTTGGGTTTAAAAACAAAAAAGGTGATTCATACATGTCAGAGACCCTTTACATCAGGCTTAGCTAGGATCAGGTGAAAGATTTTTCTTGTAACCAAAAATCACTATGTATAGTTTCAACCTACAAATAGCCAAGATCTCCCCTGATTGCTTTGAACAAAGCTTTAACAAAAGATGCCAGAAAATAGCTTACTGACTTTAATGCCACAAGCCACTAAGCCTCAACAACTGTCTACGTCTAATTCCATTTTCAGAAAGCTACTCTGGCGCGTCCTCCACAGACTGAGCCGTGGGGAGGGAAGAGCGTTGGTTTCATCACGCTTGAGGCCACGGTGGGCACGCTATCATTCTCCTATAGAAGTGCTGTAAATGGGGTAGGATGTGAACCAGCTTAGCTCAAAATAAAAGGTGATCCTTCTTACGTTCAGTCAGAAATTTGATACATAAAAGAGAAAACTAAATCTGTAGAAAAAAATGATTTTAACTCATTTCCTATTGAAAATCTGTAGCTTGAGTGAGAAAGTATAGCACAGGAGTCCTTACGTGAATGTTAGGGATTACTGGAATTTCCAAGCTGGTTAGCTGTGTGGTACCATGCCCCAGAAGCCCTAGCCATGGCCCTGTGGAAATACACTCTAGCTTTTCTTATTTAAAAAAATAACCAAATCAAATCAAAATAAATACATTTCTTTGAAAAGGAAATCTAGGAGATAAAGAGAGTCCAATGCATTCCTAGAAACTCCTAAATACTATTTCAGTGACTGGAGTTTGAGAATATGGACCAATGGCATTTTTCCTAATTATGTAAGCACAAAACAAAATAAAAGTTCTCATGGTTCCTTGTATGTGACAGGGCTGGCCCCTTTCTTACCCCTGTTCACCCTCACCACCTCTGCTATTACACGGGAGTTGTTACAAGATCACTCTGGAGAATGACTCTGCCTTTCCTATGAAGTACAAAGAGAAGCAGACTGGAAAGTCTTGCACAAGTTTCATTATGGAAACTTTCTTTTATATGAAACAATGGTTATTCTTTAGCAATGTAGTGTTGTTGTTTTTTTTTAATTTCAAAGAGTGGGGGAAAACATCACTAAGAGACAATAGTACAGGCTATTTTAATATTTTTTATTAAGGGCTATAAAAATATCCAGAAAGATAAATAAATGTGATGCAATGATATATGTCCTAATATGAAGAACTTTCTTTCAGTACATTGTTTTCCTTCACAATGGCCTTCAAATCACAGGAGGCAGTGATTCCGTGCCATTTCCTCTTCTTTTATTACACGCTGCAGAATTTCTGAATCAGTATCCCGCCCTCAGTCTTCTCATTTATAAATCAAATTCATTTTCAATCCATTGTTTAGAGGGAGCGTATTTTTTTCTGTTCCACAAAGAGGACTTTTGTTTTCACTGTAAGAGAAAAATGGGTTGTAGCAGAAAACTAAAAGCATCATCACCATTTTTTAAATAAAAATATACATGTCAGACCACAAGCACTCTCCTTTCTCTTATCTTACTACTCCTTTGACATGAGGATGGAGCAGATTTGCAAACTCAGTTCCTCCATCCCAGAGGCCAGAGAAACCTAGAGAAAGTGGTAAGAAAGTCAAGGTTCACCACTCAATGGCCTCTCTGGGACACCACAAGGTCATATCTCACTGAATGTGAAATATCCACATTAAAAAACAAAACTAGGAGCAAAAAACGGAAATATTCAATGTCTTCACCCAATTAATGACCACTCTTGGAGACAGACTAAGAGCTGGACTGAGGGAAAAAGGCAGCAAGAACTGAGCAGACCAAGGAAGAAAAGGCAGTCTGGCCAGACGAGTAAATACACATTAAACCTCGTACTTTCCAGAGATTGTTTAATATACCCAAAAGTGGATTTTCTTGTATGGTAAAAGAATGAAAATTATAACCAAAATCTCATTACTGAAAATATCAAAACAGTATAGTTCTCTGAAATAAAGCCAAAACAAAAGTACTAATTGCCTCCATGAAAGACTGGAGACTAGATGCTGGGCAGTAAGGTTTTCACTGTTCATATAATGCTTTAGAGTAACTCCATTAACTTCCAGCATATCTCTCTCCCTCCCTCTCTCTGTGTCCCTCTCACCACCTACTTCTTGGCGAAAAACCCAAAAGCAAACAGTGCACCAGGAAGACTCAAAGGACTACGACACAACCACCCCACACTTATCCCAATGACACAGAGACTTTCACTAGGGTTTTTCTTCTTCCTCTATAATCAGCATGGATACTGTATACAGGAGATTCCCAAGCTCTGATTAAGAATTAGCTAGGGAGCTAAATTAAAATACATTCCTACTTCTCACCTCTACCCCTACCCTAATTCTGGTCTAGTACATCTAGCGTGAGGACTGAACATCTACATTTTTACAAATTCTCAGATGATTCTGATAGGCAGCTAGATTTAAGAACTATTAACCAGTCAACAGAATTTTATCTATAATACTAATTTCAAAAAACCAAAATATATTATTACACTGTACAGAGGTATTTTTAATATATTCTGAATTAACTAGTATTTTAAAAGTAGTATTGATGCTCCTTTAAAGTCCAAGAGGGACTGACTACAAAGCATTATAAAACGGTAGTAAACCACAATACTTTCCCATCAAACAATGTGATTCAGTGCAAAAAATGTTTCCATGTTTTTCTACGTGGAACTAAAAAAATGGTTAAAAAAAAAAAAAAAAACCACCTCACTGGTAACCAATCAGGAGACTATTTAAATTGCCCAGAACAGGAGTGACTAAGATTAGTAAAGCAAGGCTTTATTCATGAAAAGTTTCTGAATCACTCACTGAATTCATTCTCTTAATCCAAAAAGTATTTAAGTCCACAGAACTGTGCTAGGCAATGTGGAGTTTACAGAAGTATGGAAAGAGCCCCTGAATGTCCAGGAAGTAGGACCCTAAAGATCAAAAGGACTGGACTGGTCAGGGAACACCTTGTGGAGAGGGAAAGTTTGGTCCCTGAAGGAGCAACATTTGGATGAACTGTAAAAGGAATGGGCATCTGGTACAGAGGAACAGTGGTAAGAGGTAAGATGACAGTAGGGTTCCATGGCCTTGTATGGTAGGCTGACCCCACTGGAAGATCCTAATTAAAAAAAAAAAAAAATTAGGAAGATTAATTTGGCTCCATGTAATAGAAAAACTAGGGAGCCTAGAGTCTGAAAGATTGGGTTCCAACCTTGGCTCTACCACTTTTATTTGCTGTGAGTCCCTGGACAAATTTCTCAAAATATTCTGCTTTGTTTGCTTCCCTATGTGGGGGATAAGTCCATCTTCCTCACAGGGTTGCTGCTAGATACACAGTTGAGTTGAAATAACATACTTCTACCCATGATCATTAACAAAATTAATTTTCTGTCAAAATATTTGCTGAATTCACAGAAGAATGAATCTGTCAGGTTCTTTCCTTACATCTAACCTAAATCAACTCTGCTTCAATTAAAGTCTATATTGTCTTGTTTACTCATCCAAGTAATCAAAAATGACAAGTTTTCATTTTCTTTATGATAAGCCTTCATATATTTAACAAAGTTTAATAAGCTTATGTCTCAGCCTTTAGTTCTTCCTCCTTGGAAATTAGTTTTATATAAAGAAAAGGAGTTCGAAAAGACAGGCTGGTTCTAGCCAGAGTACACTGTAAAATGCTCAAATAATTGGGAACTTTTCTGTTTCCTTACTGATTTCCTTTATAGAGCAGACTCACAAAACACTACCCTTAAACTAACCATTTATTCACTGCAGTAAAATATGTTGGGAGAGCTGCCAAGCTGTTTGGTACCTTGGGCAATGGGGCAGGCCCCGAGGCAAACATCATCACGCTAGCCTGTAGGACATTCAGCAGATGGGCACAAAGCCAGGCAGTCCACTATCCCAGAACATTCTCTTCTTCAAAAAAGACAAAGTTGTGCTGTCAAGGCTTAGACCATTCCTTATCAGAAAAGTTCTAACAGTCTGTTTGAAATTTATATATGAATCTTTTCTCCTGTTTTCAACTTATGATCAGAACTGTTTATGGTTGTATTCTTTCCCAACCTCAAAACTTAAAATCAATTTGACAAATAAGTTCCTAATACCTCCATACTAAGGATGAAAATCCCAATACATTCCCATACTGAAAATATCATAAAGGGTTATTCAACTAACATTTATTAATGTTGCGCATGTTCCTAAAGATAGACTCTAAAAGAGCTAAATCCTAGAAAAAACAATTCCTTTCTGTAAAGTTCATCACTTTGAGCTTTTACCAGCCAATACAAAGAAATCAGAAAAAGAAAAAAAAAAATCACATCAACTCTGTATCATATGGCTGTAGTCTGAATATTTGTGTCCCCCCGCCCCAAATTCATGTTGAAATCCTAACCCCCAAATAATGATGGTATTAGGAGGCAGGGCCCATGGAAAGGCTTTGGTCACAAGAGTGGAGTTTTCAAAGCCAGGATCAATGCTTTATAAGGAGACCCCACAATGCTTGCTTGCCCTTCCACCATATGAGGACACAAGCAAGAAGACAGGCTATGAACCAGGAAGAGGGCCTTCACCAGAAAGCTACCATGCTGGCACCTTGAACTTAGGACTTCCCAGGCCCCAGAACTCTGAGCAATAAATTTCTGTTGTTTATGAGCCACCTAGTCTGTGATTTTGTTATAGCAAACCAAAAGGACTACGACACATACCTTATCATTCTAATAATTTTTCTACCATATGTGGTAACATCCTAGAATTCAGACTCCCAATCATCAGGTACAAACCTAGAATTCCTTTTATGCTATGATAAAGAATGACCAGAAATTTCAACAGTGTAAAAACAGCAGGGAATTTTATTTCCATTAAAGAACAGAAATCATCCAATTTTAAGCTGACAACTGGGATTCTCAGAGTCTGTTTTATATGCTCCTCACACTGGTCAGGGCCTTTTTTTTGTTGAAGGTGATACTATTTTTATTTTTCTTACACACTGATGAATGCAGCATAATGAATGGTACAACCGTGGTTGTGAGACCTGCTGTACAAACTCTGAAGGCAGCTATGAACGTAGCTGTGAGTCAGCATCTGCACGAATGCCTGCCCAGAAGTCACCCAATGGTAGGTAGGTTTTAGCCTCCTGTAACATGTCTCATTGATAGGTCCCTACATAGATTAGTTTATGGTCCGGGCCTTGGAGTCAGAGTCTTCAGTTCAAATCTTTGTTCTGAAACATACTTTAGCTTTGTGTCCTTGATTAAAGTCCTCGACATCAAATTCTTCATCTAGAACCTGGAGATCGCCTGGAGAGTACAGGTGTTTGTGTTCATGACATCTGAAGATATAGGACTTGTATAGGTAAGCAAAGAAGACGGAATTTTCCAGTTTGTCTGATTATTCACAAGCACTAGTCTGTTTCCATTCTCTCAGGGATCATGGTCTTTTATTGCCTAGATTGTCCTTTTGTTGTTGTTTCCAGTGGGAAGGGAAATTTGGTTCCTGTTATTCCATCTTGGCCAGAAGTGAGAGTCTATGAGTTCTTATTCTTAGTTAATGAAAAAGTTGATTATGAGGTTAAGTATCTTTCATTATATAACGGATTAATTTGGGAAATAAGTTTCTGGTACCAATTCAATCCTGATCACCAACTGGGTGTCTTACAATTCAGCTCAATTCTGCTCTTTTTGTGCCCAGTACAGCCATGGCACATGGTCCCAAGAAGCATCTGAAGCATGTAGCAGCTCCAAAGGCTGGATGCTGATAAACTGGTGTGTTTGCCCCTTGTCCATCTACTGGTCCCCATAAGCTGAGAGAATGTCTCCCTCTCATCAGTTTCCTAAGGAAGAGACTTGAGTATCCCCTAACAGCAGTATGACGTAAAGATCAGTATACAGCATTTCATTAACACTGATGGCAAGGTCCCAACTGATACAACCTACCCTGCTGGTTTTATGAACGTTATCAACACTGACAAGACTGGGGAGAATTTCCATCTGATCTGTGACACCAAGGGCCACTTTACTGTTCATAATATTGCACCTGAGGAGGCTGAATATAAGTTGTGCAAAGTGAGAAAGATCTTTGTGAGAACAAAAGGGATCCCTCATCTGGTAACCCATGATGCTCGCTCCAATCTGCTATCCTGATCCCCTCATCAAGGTGAAGGACACCATTCAGATTGATGGTGGAGACTGGAAAAGGTTACTGATGTCATCCAGTTTGGCACTGGTAATCTGTGAGTGGTGACCAGGGATGCTAACCCGGGAAGAACTGGTGTAATCACCAACAGAAAGAGAGAGAGAGAGAGAGAGAGACACCCTGGTTCTTTTGATGTAGCTGACATGAAAGATGCCAACACAAGAGCTCTGCCACTTGGCTCTCCAAAATTTTTGTTACTGACAAAGGCAACAAACCATGGCTTTCTCTTACCCTTGGAAAAAGGTATCTGCGTCACCATTACTGAAGAGAGAATCAAGAGACTGGCAGCCAGAGCAGTGGGTAAAATGATCTGTAGATGATGTGAGTAGAAGTCTTTATACATAACTAAAGATGATACAGCATGACTAAAAGAAGAAGAAAAATTCTGACACTATCTACTAGTTATCAGTAACTCAGGAACAGCCAGGTAGAAGTGACACGTAGGTGTGAGGAAGGGGCACACAGCTTCTATGCCCTCTCCAAGCAGGTCACTCTCCCATAGTCAGCATGTGTTCACCAACCCAGAAGCTCCAGGACAGTTCTTATTAAGAAACAATTGTAAAGAGGCTGTTCAGAATCAAGGGCACAAAAATTAAGCAAATGGCCTGGAGTTTTAAAAATAAATCATTTGTTTGCTAGTTTACTTCACACAACTCTGCTCACAAAACCCAAAAACAACTGGGCTTCCACCAATAGCAATCAGCTGCTGTCTTTTGTGTGTAAGCAGGCGATCTGGCCTTGGAAACACTGGTCTCTTCTGGACAAATACTTCCACCTACTGAGACCATTTAAAGTTACCATTTATTACAGCATTTTAGCAGAGGGTACAAAATGGAAAATGCCATTTCTTAACTTCCTGCACTAATATATATATGCCATACTCCTCTAATTCAAATCTGGACCTAACTGCTTGCCACTGTTAAATGATCCCAGGAGGATATTTATTCCCTCCCCTTCTGAAGACACTCTTTTCTTTCTGTTTCCAGAATGGTATTACCTATTCTGTCTACATAGCTGCTTTCTTTCCCAGATCTACCCTATTTAAGAAGATAAAGGTGGAATCTGCCTCTCCCCAACTTTATCCTGTATCTCAGCATCCTGCCTGTGTCTCTCAAATCACTCAGCAGAACATCATTTTTGCTTTTTGCTTTTTTTTCCCCTCCCTTCCAAAACAGACTATAGGTACCAAGAGGGCAGGGACTGAGGCTGAATGTGTCCTGGTGTATCCCAGCACCTGGAAGAGTAACTAGCACCGCAGTAAACACTCAGCATATACTTGCTGGCTGAATGCTACAGTGTCAGAGGGGCCACAGAAATGGCCAAAAGACATTCAGCGTCAGTCTGGAAAGGGCAACGGGCCTTGTAAGCATCTGAATATATTGTGGAGTAATTTATCTGAATCTTACCAATTGGATCATAATGTAGGAGAGTCAGTTTCTCCCGTAGTCGGCTTCTCTTAGTGTTGAAGGAGTAACCTGTCCCAGCTTGGCTCAGCATTTTCACCAGAATGGTTCTAAGATGTAAAAATAAGCTATTACAAGCTGAGGAAATAAACTAAAATCAGTCGTGGGAGGATGACACATTTTGAGAACTCTGTATAGTAGTATTAGCTGTGGGATATCACTTAGTGCTAAGAAGGTTCTGTTCTAAGACACCCTACATTTTCCATAAACCACAATTTCAATGGTTCTGATTTCCAAGGTTTGTTCTATAAGACAATGGCTTGGCAATCAACTAACCAAGCAACAAGAACAATCAAACCATGTTGTAGGAACAGACCCAGACACTCACCTCGTAGAAGGAGAAATCAGGAGTGAGGGACAACACAAAAATGCTGGTCACTCTTACTGGCTAGTCAAGAAATCATAAAGATGGCTATCTCAAAAGAGCCCTATCTTCCAGGATGTGCAATAGGAGTAGAATTAGAAAGGGACAAAATAAAAGGACTGGAACTTTTATACTATTAACATGCTAAACCTTGTTCCCCTTCATAGTGCGTTGAAGTTATGGTCATCAAAGCATAAAGTTCATGTTTTGCCTCACTAGACCTTTTAGAACCTTGTACTATTTGCACTTGATCTTAGTCAAAAGGCCGAGAAGCGATAAAACCTTGTTCTATCTGTTACTTGTTCATGTGTCTGGCCTATGTATCATGCTATCTTATTTCTTATCTAATTCCTAAAAGAATCTGTAGCCTATATAATGCATTACACATCTTTGCCTACCTTTCAATGTCCCTTTCATCAGTGCCTCATACATAAAAGGTACACAATATTTGTTAGTTAAGAAAGACAGTAGGGGCGCCTGGATGGCTCAGTCAGCTGAGCATCTGACTTCAGCTCAGATCATGATCTCACAGTTTGTGTGTGATTTCAAGGCCCATGTCAGGCTCTGTGCTGACAGCTCAGAGACTGGAGCCTGCTTCAGATTCTTTGTCTCCCACTCCCTCTCTGCCCCTCCCCCACTCACGCTCTGTCTCTCTCTCTCAAAAATAAACAAACATAAAAAATAGACCATAATTAGTCCTTCATTCAAAAAGATTTAGTAAATACCTATTAAGTGCTTACTTGTGGAAAGCACTATGGGAAATGCAAAGCTCTATAAGGCTGCACCTGCCCCTTCCAGGAACTAACAGAATAGTATGGAAGGTGAGTTGTGAAAACAAAGTCTGTAAGGCAAGACATATTTTGGCAATGTCACAAGCATACAAAGAACATGACAGGCAGGGTTTCTATAGAAACCAGAGGCATGGGAGATTCCTCTATAATCTAGAGGTGGGGAATTCTAATATAAATAAACTGGATTGTGGGAAAAGCTATATGAATAAAAGCTATTTGGCAGAGAGCACTAACTTATATGTTTTCCATTAACTTTAATCCAAAAAACCTAGTTTTAAGATTTGTGATGTATCTTAAGTTGTAAGTAAAGGCTGTTTTAAATTTTTCTTTTTTTTTTTTTCCTGGAAAAGAATTCTCCTATTTTTAACACAGAAAATCTTATTTCAGTTATTGTCTACAAATTTTATTTTGAGATGCCAGTTTGGTATTTATAGTTTCTCTGGTACAGCATGGAATCTTTAATCTTTGCTATTTTTGAAATACTTATTCTACGAATGCAAAGGATTACAAAACTCATTAAAACTGACTCCATAGTTCAATCAAATCACAGCTTGTTCAGCTAGATTCCTGCAGTGGCCTCCAAACAAATGGCCCTTCGTCCTGACTTCGAAAAAACAGAAATACAGTAGTAGTCTAAAGAAAGCCTGGGAATCCTGGTGGTTTGTTTAGGAACAAGAGAGCAAGAGCTCCTTTAATTATTTGAATGGCTCACTTAAGTAGGTCAGTTGGGCAGGAGGGAAAATGTTTTTCTGAAAGTCCCACAGATCCAAAACAATTCACCAAGTAATCCTCAAATCAACTTTCAGAAAACTGATGCCAAATGCTTAGTTTAATTAACATAAGGATGTATTGCCTGGGCCTGGAAAAACAAATCTAACATAAACAAATTTAAAACAAAAACAAAAACAAAAAACCTTACTTACTTTGACTTGCTCTTGGCAACTTTTTCGCAGAGAGGAAAGGTTGAAAGAGAAAAGAAAATATCAATTTATTATCTTTCTTATGCAAAGTTCATATAAATGTCTGTAATAAATATGTAAGTTACTAAGAATGCCGTGGGTTGTCACTCAAGTAACTACGCCCTAGCTTGTAGAGATCCCGCTAAGATTCTGGAAAGAAGACAAGGATCCAGTGAGACCAACACAATTCCGGATGTAATGCTTCGCACAATCTTTTTTCAGTTGGACCAGTTACTTTTCAAATCTAAGATCTGCTCCACATGTTCCTCTTCTAAGGTGCAAACATTTGCACTGGAACAAGCCTCTGGTTTGACATGTTAACCCATGCAAACTGCAGCAACCACCACATCAGGTGGAGGAGGGAAACTAAATCTAACCGAAAAGTCGGCAGGAAAGAGCGCTGCCTTGGGAAGCCAGACACTTTTCCCCCAGCCCAGCGGTACTGACCTAGTCACTACCTCTCTCAAGCCATTTCCTCATCTTCAGAGTTTCAAATGAGTGGGCAAAAATTCGGAGGTTTTTTTTCCCAGTTCGGATGTGCAGTGATCTTGCTGACACATCCCTACGGAGGACTGGGAAAGCGCCCCACTCCTGCTGACCCCACAAGACCGTCCCTGCGACCGAAAAGGGATGGAGAACTAGCCTCGCAGACCCCCAAGCACCACGGAAGAGCGCCGCGGAGCATGCCGGACGCTGTAGTCCTAACGGCCTGGAAAGTCGCAGCGGCCGGTTCCCGGCCGGCGCGCGCCCTCAAACCCCCTCACCGTCCGGATGCCTGCCTGTCACGGCCTCCCGCCTTCGCCGCAGACCCTGCCGCCGCCTCCAGCCCCACTTACGGGTGACCGCGGACAGGAACATGGCGACAACACCTCCTCAGTCTCCGAAATGGGCCCAAGAGACGCAGCAAACAACTGCTTCCGGGGCACAGGCCTGTTCCGGAAGAGAACGTCGGTGAGTTGCTCGAAGCCACGCCCTCCATATAAACCTCCAGACCCGACGCCGTCTCTCGCTTGTGTTTAATATGGATTAGTCGTTTTCTTTTCATGGTGGTGGACTTTGGACTCCTTCTCCCTACTAGAGAGGGAGTTTAAAAGCGCTCGGGGTCCGCGCCCCAACCCCTGCCTCTTACTTCTGGATCAGAGTTAGGTCTTTCCATACCTGTTTTCACTAAGTAATCGCAACCACCTGCATTAAAGCCACAGGATCTATATGTGTTTCTCAGCAGCTCCAGGCTCCCAGGCTCCCGCACATTTCCTTAGAATATTGCCATCTTTTGCTTCTCCCGGCCCAACTTCATTTCCACCTGGTTAAGAGCTGCATTAGTCCCTTTAGAGTTAGAACCCCCACCTGAATATCCCCCATTCCTAAATTATCGACCTTGTGTGTCTTATGTTAACGTGCTGTATCAGAGCATCTAGGACAGTGCCTGCAAAAGGGACTGAATAACAGATCTGGAGTGCTCACACACCTTGCCTAATGTCACAAAACTAGTAAATGGCAGAGTCAGAATTCGAACCCAGATTTTGTCTGACTGCCAAGACGCCTGCCTTTCCCACTAAACATTGGGACCTACTAATCTGCATCTTCAATTCTTCATGTGTCTGCAAGGAACTGAGGGCTCCTTCAACGCCAGGAACTTTATCTGTAACCTCATTTCCCAACTAATAATCAAGACTTTCAGACTTTGTTCCTAATCTGTGATTTTGTCTATATATTAAATCTTAACAAATGTGTGAAATAAAATTCAGTCTCATGGATTGTCCTCACTAAAAGTAATAAAAATTATTTAAAAGCGAAATGTAGCTCTTCAATCCAATTCAATTTTTTAAACTTAGGACTGTTCTTGCCCTTAGTACCTTATAGTTTTTTCACCCTCCAATAATTTTCGGTCTTCTAATAACCTTGTCTCTAACAACTGAGTACCTTCTAGGTGCCCAAATCCTTCCTTACCTTGTGCAGTTTATCTGCTAACAAAGAGTTTTAGATGTTCAAGAGGGTAAAATCTCTTATCTAGGAAATCCCTTTAGAGGATATGTAAGAAAGAACACAGAACACAGAAGCCAAGAAACATGAATTTCAGCCTTTGTTCTGTCCTTTGGAAAATCTTTCAACTATTTACACCTCAGTATTATGCTCAGTGGGGGATTGGATCAGTGGATCTCATCCCTAATGGTATATCAGAGACACGTGTGGTCTTTTAAAAGCTCATTTGCCACCAATGAGGCCCAGAGTCTGTATTTTCCCCCAAATTTTCTTTTCTTTTCTTTTTTTTTATTTCTAGGAGAGAGAGAGAGAGACAGCGTGAGCAGGTTGGGTCAGAGAGAGAGGGAGACACAGACTCTGAAACAGGCTCCAGGCTCTGAGCTGGCAGTCAGCACAGAGCCCAACGCAGGGCTCGAACCCACGAACCGCGAGATCATAAACTAAGTGAAAGTCGGATGCCTAACTGACTAAGCCACCCAGGCGCCCCCAAATTTTCTATAAAGAAGCATTTCAAAAATATCAAAGAGTTAAGAGAATAGTTCAATGAACACATCATATGCCCAATTCAGTGTTAACATTCTACTATCCATGTATACTGAATATATTTTATATATGTGGTTTTTGCTAAGCTGTGTGAAAGCAAATTGCAGATGTCACAAACCTTCACCCCTACATATTTAAGTAGGTATCTGTCAAGACTAAGATTATTATAACTATACTACTATTTTCTCTCCTAAAAAAATGAACAATAGTTTCCTAAAACTACTCCATATTCAAACTTTTATAGCTGGTATCTTCAAAAACAGTATCCAGTCAATGACCAAGACAACATCCCCCACACACACACACCAAATCTGGCATCAAACTTTTACCTTCCCTCCTTCCTCCTCTCTGTAGAACCTGCTCTAGAAATGGCCTCAATGACCCCTACACAACCAAATCTCATGGTCAATTCTGAAGCCGCATTTTACTCAGCATCTATCAGTATTGTTTTACACAGTTGCTCACTCTCTCCTCCTTGAAAGACTGTCTTCACTTGGTGTCCAGGTATCCACTCTCTTGGTTTTCCTCCTTCCTTATCAACAATTCTTTCTCCATTTTCACCTCACCCACCCTTCAGTGGAGACCTTCCCAGGGCTCAGTCCTTGAATCTCTTCTCTGTCCATACTCATCCCCTTGGTGGTCACACCTAGCTTGAGTTTTGAAAAAATCTAAGGACTGAAGATTTCCAAATTTATATCTCCAGTCTCAAACTTTCCTCTGAATTCCAGATTGGGGTATTTAACTGCCTACTTGATATCACATGTCCAAAATCAAATTCCCAAACTTGCTTTCCCCACATCAGTACGTGGCAATTCCGTTTTTCTAGTTGCTCAAGTAAAAAGCCCAGGAGCCAACTAGACACCTCTTTCTCTCCTGACCTATATGTAATAAATCAGTAAATTCTGTCATTTAAATGTTACCTAATCAGTGAAGCCTTCCCTGGCCATAGAAAGCAAGCAACACACACACACACATTCCCTATTCTCCTTACCCCACTTTATATTTTCCTATAGCACGTCTCACCATTTAGTATTTTTTGTGCGTACTTGTTGACTTCCTTATTATCTGTCTTTGCCCACCACAATGTAAACTTCTTAAGGTCAGGAACTTTGTCTTACTCACTGCTGTATCCTGGTGCCAAGAATAGTGCCTCCAACACCAATTGACTGTCTACTGAATGAAACAATAATGAATCTGAGATTAAAGGCATCATGCCAAAGTTAAATTATTAATATTTATGTTTAAATGTCAAACAATGATAAGTATATGTGTGTTAATAGTTTTGGGATTCAGGAGAATTTATGAGCTTGTTTTTAAAAAGAGATAGCATATGGGTTCCTTCTTGAAATTTCTGAATGGAATAGAAAGGAAGCAGTGGCTTTCTAGTCTCATTACTTCAACCCGCACCCACCTGTTATTTACACCTAACACTTTGTTGGCAGTTGGTAAGTGTTAATTAAAATGTTTATTAATACAGATGTAATTCATGATTTGGGTTGGAGGGGAGGATTGCCTGAATATACATAATGAGCCCTCTGTGCCTTATTAAAGTGTAGAACAATTAGAGAATCCTGGTAGCCCAAGTGGAAGGGGGGAAGGCCTTAGGGGAGGGGCATCACCTCTTTGCAGTGGGGGGAAGTGATGGTGGGGAAAAGGTACAACTGTTTAACCTGGATTCTCAGCCCAGGAAAGCAGATGTTCAACATTTATTGAACACCTACTCTTGCGGAGCTTTAGATGCAGTGTCTGTGGTGTCAGTCAACACTGAATTCCCAGCACTTAGCACTAGGCTTCAAACCCAAGGATCTGGAGGTTATTCCCCTCCTCCTTTGCTATTCTGAGAGGTCTCTGCCTGCCCATTTTCCAGCCCACTTTCATACCTATGTCCCACCTGACTTATGGTTGGGAAGTACAGTCATTGTTCTTACCTATAGCGTCAGGGATCCTGGCTCCCTGACTTGTTCTAGGGGCCAGGGAACATGAGCAGTGTGGGAAAGGAGACTACAGAAGGCCAGGGCTCCCTGCAAAAAGCTTGCAGATTCCTAAGCTTAGACACCTCCAGACAGATGTGACAGCTTCAAAATTAGCTCCTTTACCTCAACAGCTTGATATAGCAAAGACTTCCTGAGGGAGCAAGACTAAATGCTGGCAAGACCTGGGGGCACCAGCTAGGCTCCATCTGTGTCCTCAGGTTGGCATTCAATGCCCTCTATAATCTAGCCTCAGCCTCCTAATTAGTCCCATCTCTCTCCACTGGGTCCCTGCTGGGTATCAGTCCCTTTCTGGCTGAAGTCTTTCCTGTCCCTCCACTCCCCCTCCCACCCCACAGATCCCCTCCACATATTCCTCTCAGAGAACCTAGTATGTTCCCTGCACTCCTCAAATCACTGTTCTGCCTCCCCACCCCACCCCCCAGCTCACTGGCACCCAAGTCTCTTGAAGGCCAGAGCTTTTCTGAATCTCTGTACGTCATCCCCTAATCCCCAAGGAGGAGCCCCTGAGGTAGCTGCCCTACTCTGACAAATGTGAACTGAGCACTTCGGTACCCAGGGAACCTGCCCTCCAGCCATTCTCTTCAATCTTCCCTCCCCTCCCAGGCCGGTCCCAAGGCAGGCAGAGTTGGGGGGGGGGGGGTGGCAGGGACAGAGCCTGGGAAAGAATAAAAGCAAAGGCACAGTGTGTGAAAACTGAACAGTGAGCATCCTCTTGGGGCTCAAGTGTGTGAAGTGAGGGAGATGAGCTAGAAAGGGTGGCTGGAGGTAGGTCACGAAGAAACCAGGATGTTGTGGTTCTGTAGCAGTGGGAGAGTTTAAGTGATGTGATCAGACCTGTGTAGTGGCAGCATCTGAAATCACACAGTTTTCCTGGCTAATTGGGAGAGGCAGGGACTCTCCCATCTCACCAAACAGAACATTCCTAAGGTCCTCTTCACTTGTGAAGCCCCAGTAGGTACTTTCTCTGCTCTACATACTAATGACTACCTTATTTAGTTAACACATGTATTCGATGTTTCCTTAAAAATTGGTAAGTTTTTCCTGCTTATTTATTATCTTAGACCAGTCACTGAACCTTTCTTGAGGTGGGGAAAGGGAAGGAGGAAGGTGCCATAGACATCTTTGAGAATCTGCTAAAAGCTATGGCTTAGCTCTTCCACGAAGTGCACATATACTTATGCAGAAACAATTTTACCTGGATTTTCCAGTGGTCCTCAACCTTGGCTGCACATTGGAATCACCAGGGGAACTCTATAAACCACTGGTGCCTACCTCCCACCTGAGACTTTCAATTAATCAATCTGAGTGCGGTCCAGACATTGGGTTTTTTAAACTCCCTAAGTGACTCTAAGGGACACTCAAGAATGAAAAGTACTGGGTTAGACTATGTGGGTGCCAAGCTAAGACCCCTATCTTAGACCATAAATTCCAAGTGTGTCCATTGAACTTTACTGGTGAGCAGCATCTCCCTGAATAGGGTGGGGAGGGAAGAAAGCGGCCAGTCTGAAAGAATGAGGAAGTCTTGAAGCTATAAGCAAAGAGAGGAGGTGCTCACATACATTCCAGAAGGCTGCAGAACACTTATTGAGAGAGACACAGGAACAGAAGACAAAGAGCAGAAAGTTGAACAGCCTTCCTGAAAGATGGATGGGAGTCCAGAGGACAACACCCTTCCAACCCACATACTTCACCTGCCCCAAGAAGAGCCACAATCATCATCAAAAGGCTGACAGAAACAGTGTTTGGGGAAAGTCAACCAATTAAATGTGTGGCTTGGCTGCTGGGTGATGTGGGTGGGGAAAGGATAGCAGTAAAGCACTTGTGAGGGTGTGGAGGCTTAGAGGTAATGGGCTGAAACTCTGCTGGAGGAGGGAAAGGTTTGGGTCATGGTCAAGGAGAGGCATTCCTGCGGTGGGTAGGAAGCAGGGCTGTGGTGGAAGAACTGCATGTGTGCTGTAGGCCAGACTTCACCGTTTATAACCATGTGACTCTGGGCAAGAACCTGGCCTCAGTTTCTTATCTGGGACTTGTGTGAGGATAACTTCAGAGGAGCACACAATCTCAGATGACTATTATCAAGTCATCTCTAAGGCTATTTCCATTTTGAGGTGCCATGAAGCTCAGAAATTGTCCTCTGAAAATGCTCTTGAGAGTTTTCAGACCTGGTATCCATCAGGGTGCTCACTGCTGGGTAATACAACTCCGTGGAAGAGGGAACGAAACCCACAGGTATTTGTAACTGTCACCTGTACCTTCTGATGTTGCATATGCTTTAGGAATCAGTGCTCTAGATGTTTCTCACCTCCTGGGGATCCTGTTGAAGGACAGATTCTGAGCCAGTAGGTCTGAAGCAAGACCCAAGGATCTGCATTTCTAACAAATGCATAGGTGGTGCTGATGCTGCTAGCTGTCCATCATTGCTACTCAATGCGTAAGCCAGGCAGCATCCTAACAGTATCATCTGGGAGCTTGTTAAATGTGCAGAATCTCAGGTCCCACCTCAGACCTACTGAATCAGAATCTGCATTGTAACAAGTTACCCAAGTGATTTGCATGCACAATGGAGTTTAAGAAATACTGTTCTAGGGCCCCTGGGTGGCTCAGTCTTAAAGCATCTGACTCTGGCTCAGGTCATGATCTCACAGTTTGTGAGTTCAAGTCCCACTTTGAGTGAACACAAGCCCCACTTCAGGTGACTCCCGCTTCTTTCTCTCTCTCTTGCACCCTCTCTCTCTCTGAAAAAAAAGAAAAAGAAGAAGAAATATTGTTCTAGAAGAAGTGATTTACTGACCAGGGAATCACAGTTGAAATTTAGGACTAAATGATAGTTTCTTAAAATGAAACAGAAGTTAAAGAGGGGCAAGGACTTTCATCAGTTATAGTTAACTGCCATATTTGTGGGCCTGGCACATAGCAGGTGCTCAATCAATATTTGTAAAGTGAATGGACAAGGTAAGAGTCCAATTTCTGGAGCCAGGGCAGAACCAGGAACCACCATGACTTGATGCTAACTATTAGGTTCAAGGTCTTTCTAGCCCTCTGCTCAGGACAAGATTGGTCCTGATGCTGTCACAGAGCAGATCTCTGGCCACATGAGGCAGGAGCATGTTAAGTTGTCTCATCTGTGGAGATTAAAAGACTACAGAAAAATGCAACCAAGAAAATACACCAGCCTTCTTAAGTAGGTCTGCTCTAGGAATCAGGGAGAGAGGCAACCAGTGGGGAGATAGGTGACCAAAGAAGCCCCAGGTCCAGAAATAACTCTTCTGGTCTGTATGAGTAATTCCATGAAGCTGCCTGAAACATGTCTTTCATGGGTAGGATTTAGTACACTCAGAATAAATTCTATTAGTCTCCTCTTTCCTCTGCTCAAAATAGATGTCAGGAAGATATATGACAGGGTCAAGGGCAACCAGTATGGCTATGTGAGGTAAGGCCAAACTCCATGTGCTATAAGCAGGTTGGGCAGATGTTAATTCTACAAGGAACAAACGGTATTTGTTATTAATTAGCCTAAGAGGAATGGATCAATAACTCATATTTGAAGTGATTATTCTTCCTAGTCTTCAAGGGTGCCAGTCTAGAAAAGAAAATGTCTCTGTTTGTTTTTCCTATGTGTAGCACTATCTAGACTTTCTGGATAACCCTGCAGTCTACTGAAGCAGGACTTCAGCAAGGTAAATCCATTCTCACTCTGCCCTAGGAACAAACTGGGCTGAAGATTTCTGATAGATTCCTCAAAACACCAGGTCCTTTTTCCTAATGATTATTTTAAATACACTATGAATGTGAGAGAATGCTTTTCAAAGCATTGTTGTTTTTCTCTGGCAATTTCATTTGCTTGATTCCCACAAGTAAACCGGGTAAATGGTCACTATGCATTCCGAAGGGCTCATCTACTGCTGCCTTGGACTAGATCCCATGTTTAAGGCAAAATGAAATGACCATGTTAATGGCCATAATCATGGCAAAGTTCCCATGAGTAACTATTTTCAAAAGAATAATAATTTTCCATCACTGGTTCCTCCCCACTAACCTGATCCTCAACCTAATTTCTAACTGCCCCAGTGAGCCTGCTCCCACAGAGGGACAATCCCATGAATGTCTCTGCAACTTCTCCAAGGGCTTTGAAAGATGGTTCCTGCCCAGCACACAGTCCCCCAAGTTGCCAGGTGCACGTGAGGAGGGACCAGGAAATGAGACATTATATTCACTGGCTACCAGATGAACGATTTAAACTCCTGTGCTCAACGGTCCTGCTATAAACTGGTGTGAATGTACCCTTGCACCTTTCTTGGCTTGTGAAGAGGACTGGCTAATTAATTCTCCACTGCTTTGGAACTGCACTCAATGCAAGTCACCATAGTCATGCAAATTCTGTCTTTTAAAGCCATTTTGGAATGGGTCTATGTTTCTTTTTGTTGACTCAGAGAGACAGCGAGTTGTCATGTTCACAAAGATGACCTAACTTGAGCTTCTGTGGTTTGGGATCCTGCCTGCCTGTGTTTCACCCTGTTTTGCCTCCAAGGCAGGAGCCTACAGTCTTAGCCAGGAGATTGTGGTTAGTTTCCTGCCTCCAACCGAGGTGGGGACACACCTGCACCCCTGAGGGAGGGAGAGCCTGCGGAGGGTCCATGAGGCCAGGGCTGAGTCATTCACCCGAGAGACATGTCAAATGGCATTAGAACATAAGTTTGGCATTTAAGGAACAAGAACCCACACAAAAATTCTTCTTTATGTTAACCATCTAGTCCATTTTTAAACTAAACCAAGAAAAGAAATTGAAGTTTGGTGTTACTCCAGCACTGGAGTTTACTCTTCATGTGAAATCAACCCCAAAAGAAACCTGACCTTTACCTGCAAATCTAAGGGAGGTGAAGAGCCTCTACCTGATAATAGGTCTTCCTATGAGCCCCTCTCTACGACTGCCCACACCTCACAGTCCTGTTCTAAGACCATGCAAATTCAGAAAACCCCACTGTAAGCCACAGTCCTAGATTTTTCTACCCAAACCACTTCCCTCACTCAGAAAATTACTTGAAATGCAACGTGAATAAATGTAAGCCTTCTTCCTCCCTTATGAAGGTCCACCTTCACGTGGTGTCCTATTCAAGAGAAACACAAGTTGAATTCCCAATGCCTTAAACATAATGTGAATCATTGCTAAGCTTCTTGAAGAAGTGCCCAATTTTCTCCAAGTCCCACTCAAGAGTTACACCCAGCCCATTCCCTCTCCAGGGAGTAGGTCCACACTTTTTCCTATGTAAATCAATGCAGCCTATTTGATTCCCATCATCCCTCCATTCTAGCTGGCCCCTTGACCCAGCCACGAGAATGGGAGGCCAACCACCTCAGAATCCTCCCATAGAAGCCTGGAAGGGAAGAAAGGCTATACCCCACCATGCCTCAGGGGCTTAGTTCCAGAAGTAAGAATGGGGAATAGGAGCAAAAGAAGGCCAATGCGAGAGCCTGAGGGACCTTTTCCATCCTCAACATGGCAGCCTTCTGACTGGGGCTGCATTCTGATGTGGCCACCCTGATGCTCCCCAGCACACACGAGGCCAGCAGGGAAATCCTCTGGCCCTTCCATGGGGTCCTGGGACAACTTTACCCACACAGGGATAGTCAGAACAATCTGCATGTGTTTGCCTCTCTGGGAAAAGCTTTTGAAGTCTTCAGAAGGATTTGATGCAAAATGGTGTGCAGCCAAAAGAGAAAACAGGGTTCACATCAAGTTTGATTTTCATTTCAGCAAGCCATTTGAAATGAAGGAGGGAACGTCTTTCCAAAGATGTCTTCTATGATTTGGAATTATTGGGTCCAGCTTAATTGGGTGCACGATGGACTTAAAGAGCTACGTGACTGATTCAAGTGTGTTTTGCAGTTCCCAGCATCCCTAATTAGCTCCACAACTTAAAGGCTAATGAGATAAAACATCTATAAATCAAGTTGATGGCTGATTCAAGAAGAAAGCCCCCAACTCCTGCTACACCATGATAACACTATAATTTCACTCTTTCAGGCTATTTGATTAAATTTGATTATGTGTGAAAATACACAAATGTGTAATTATAAAATTCATACTTAAAGTATAAACTACCTTGCCCAAAGCTCCTTTCTACACTTAGCTCTTCAATACTCATAAGAAAATAAATCAATCATTAACTAGTATCAGAATTAATCATATTGGAATTAACTAATCTGATGAGAGGTTTAGTAGTGACCCTTCCCAAAGAGCAAAAGTCCGTTATATTCAAAAACTATGTTCCTTAAAATCTGGGAATAAAACTAACCCAGAAAAATAAAATCATGGATTTTACTGACTGAAGTTACAGGGGAATTTGGGATTTAGAGACCATTCTGGAGAATCCTTTTGTACTTTTTATAATAGGAAGGATTCTTTTTTTTTTTTTTTTAATTTTTTAAATGTTTTATTTATTTCTAGGAGAGAGAGAGAGACAGCGTGAGCAGGGGAGGGTCAGAGAGAGAGGGAGTCACAGACTGAAACAGGCTCCAGGCTCTGAGCTGGCAGTCAGCACAGAGCCTGACGCGGGGCTCGAACCCACGAACCGCGAGATCATGACCCAAGCGAAAGTCGGACGCTTAACCGACTAAGCCACCCAGGCGCCCCTATAATAGGAAGGATTCTATCCCACTTAAATCCTCTGCTTGTATATATGAGTTTTTCAGATGCATTTAACTAAAAAAAGAAAGCAACTCAGAGTCAGGGTAACCAGGTTAACATCTTAGCTCTGCCACTTACTAGCTCTATGTCCTTAAGCAAGTTACTTACACATCTGTACCTCAGTTTCTGAATCTGTAAAGGGACAATGATAGACTCTATCTCATAGGCTTTGAGGACAAAATGTGAAAACCCATGTATATCACTTAGCACAGGGCCTGGCACATAGTAAATGGAAAGTAAATTGATGTTTAGGAGTGACATAGGGCCTAACTGTACCTGGACTTTACTTCTTGAGCCTATCGCACAGAATGTTCAGTCTTGCAGCATGAATTTAGTAAGACAAGTTCTTTGCAATTTATCATGAAGTTATAGTTACTCATTATCAAGCTAGTTTGAATGAAATATTTAGCAATTTCCTTTTGTCAAGGACTTGACAAAGGACTTGATGCACCTTCCTTCCCCCCGCCCCCCACGCTTTTGTTTTAACAATAAAGATTAAAAGAATTATATTTTATCCGAGGCATGCAGATCCCTGGGAGATGAGCTAGTAGCCCCTCATTTATATTTGGTAGATGGGGCCTTGAATAGAAATAGCATTCCCTAGGCCATATTTTGAGACTTTGAGTATACAGGAAATTTCCAGATCTTCTGACACTCTCTGATCCTTCTGATTGAACCCACTTCCTCAGAAGAGCACCGGAGCACATTCTCAGAACACTTGTCTCACTTCCGGATGCTCCCACTGGGCATGTGTGTACACCGGTATGTACATATTCCTAGCAGACAAGGATGTTCTCTGCAGGTCAGAGTACCACAGCGAATAGATGTGAGTAGATTCTAACACAATAGTATCAACTATTGACTCTGATGACCAGAGAGTAAACTCCATTCTAGGAGAAAGAGTCAAGGAAGAAGAGGAAGCTAAAACTCTGTAAAGAACAGGGCCTTGCAGCTGCAGCCCATGCTGGCCCAACCCAGCTGACCTTTGCTTAGTCTTCGAAGAACAACACAGGCTTGCGTCTGTCTATTGCATCAGCTGCTACCCATCTGCCCTGCCCTTCCCCACCCTGGGAAGTGGTAAGGAGGGTTAAGTAACAGCCTGTGAGGCAATCACTCAGGCAGGGGGGAATCTGGGGGAGGCTGGCTCATTCTTTCCAGCCAGGCCCCACCCAATGGGGCGATTCTTAAACTTAAGCCCATGAAGGGAAAGTACTTAACTGGCCCAGAGTCCTCCTCACTAGCCTGACACTGCATGCGCTCCCTTCTCCCACTTGGGCATGTGCAGGGTCGTGGGCAGGATCTCTGAGCCTTCTGTTTGAGCCAGGGTGGGCTCCAGGATCTCATAGCGCATCTGAATCAACACTTGCCTTTCACAGATGATAAAAGTGAGGCCCAGGGAAGTAACATGATTTGCTGGGGAGCCCACAGCTAGATTGCATCTGCTTGCCCTGACTATGCCCCGCACCTCCTCCTTCATGCATAACCTCAGGAACAGCTCAGTGTTCAGACTTGGCCAATCTTCCAATGGAAGAGAGCACCAGACATGAATGTTCAGAAGTCGTAGAAGCTGGCAAGTAAGATGCTTAGAAGATTCTAAGGAGTGAGGTTGACATGTATTCTGCACATTATGCAGAAGAGGAGGACAGACCAGTATCAGGCTGAGCACAGGCAAGAGCAGCTTGTGAGGGAGAAGAGGGACCCATTCTGGAGAGTCCCAGTGAGATTAACCTATGCCTGGGTCTGCCCAGGCCTTCAAGCCCCTGGATCCTGGGAAGTGCCAGGGCTACTGAGGCAGATTAGCAGGTTCCAGGTTGCACTTCAACTACCAGGCCCACTTTGGTGGGGCTCAGAACTCGCAAAAAGTTCAGCCATCACCAGAAGTTGTTCAAATGGGACTCCAGGGTACTGAGTGAAAGATCAGTAACTATGGATGATGTGTGCTGATTTAAAGGATACATTAGAAGCTATAACTGCACACAAATTCATGCATGTATTCTTTAAAAAAATAACACTTTATTGGGGTGCCTGGGTAGCTCAGTTAAGTGTCCGACTTCAGCTCAGGTCATGATCTCATGATTCATGAGTTTGAGCCCCCACATTGGCTCGCTGATGTCAGTGCAGAGTACTTCAGATCCTCTGTCGCCCTCTCTATACCCCTTCCCCACTCATACTTGCCCGCACTCACTCGCGCTCACACTCTGTCTCAAAACTAAATAAACATTTTAAAAAACACTTTATTTAGGTATGATTGACATGTAAAAAGCTGAAAATACTTAATGTATATTTGATGAGTTTGGAGAACACACATATTCTGTAATTCCACTGACATGCAATCTGGGAGGTAGCCAGCTTCCCGGAGCTGCTCACAGCTGAGGAGTGCAGCCTCAGCGAGTGCCTCTGCTTTCTGTGGTCTATTTAATAACCACCTTCTTTGGCTTTTAACCTAAGGACTCTGGCAACACCTAACGTCCTGCATTTTAACCTCTCATACTGAAAGTCTCTCTCTGAGCATGATACTGATTTGACAGTCACTTGGACTGCTTATCTGGCACAAGATTTTGCTGAAGATGACATATTATTTGACCAATTTTTAAAACTGCCCACATTCTTGGGGCATCTGGGTGGCTCAGTCGGTTGAGGGTCTGACTCTTGATTTCAGCTCAGGTCATGATCTCACAGTTTGTGGGTTCGAGCCCCGCGTCGGGCTCTGTGCTGGCAGATTGGTGCCTGCTTGGGATTCTGTTTCCCTATCTCTATACCCCTCCCCTTCCCTCTCTCTCTCTGTCTCTCTCTCTCTCAAAAAGAAATAAATAAACATTAAAAAAAAAAACCTGCCCACCTTCTCATAGCCCCTCTGGACTTGAGAATTCAGCCATGTTCTCCAGCTGACCAACCACCTTTCTAATTCAAGGCTCTACTTTTATAATGTAATTACTTGTCTCAGATTTTCATAATCATCTCAAAGGGGCAAGAAGCAATCTTCTTTTCAGCTGGATGTAGAAAGTTTCCAGCTGCCAGTAAATGCTGTTCCCTATGGTACCCACCATACCCTATGGGCACAGCCCTACCCACTATGTGGGGGCTCCAGGGAGGGCCCTCAGGTCCACATAAAACCATGAGGATAGGGCTTCAGTGTGACCTTGGGGCTCCCCCATTAGGCCATGAGACCCCTGGTGCACCTAATAAGTCACCCTGACATGTCACACCTCACCCTTTCTCAAAAGAATGTTGGATAAGCCAGAGCCTAATGAGTTGGGCAAGCCTGGGGAGAGGACAGGGAGATGGTCCTGTGAGCAACAGGGCCTGGCAGAGTCACAGTGGGGAAGCAGGTAATGGGATGGGATCAGAGAAAAGGTCCAGGTGGAGGAGCCTCAGTGGAGGGAGGAGCCTCAGTGGAGGGAGGAGCCTCAGTGGAGGGAGGAGCCTCAGTGGAGGGAGGAGCCTCAGTGGAGGGAGGATCCAAACCAATACTATCAGACGGTTTTCTATTTTCTCACCTCACAAAGTTTCATGAGTCAACTCAAATGTTTGCTCTCTTTCTTTGCCCCTAAGGAGGAAGAAGGTAGCTAATCCAAGGATTTGGAATTTGGCGCTGCTAATTTCCAAGTATGGGGAAAATCCATTAAAAATGAGCACTTGGTACTGTCTTCGTTTCATTATTCCAAAGAAGGAGAGTTGAATAACGGAACATAAAGGGAAATTTGAAATCAGCTAGTCAACATCCTTATTATACAGATGAAAAAACTGAGACCTAGAGAAGTGCTTAAAATCACTCAGCCAATAATTGCAGAACTGGGTGAGATTAGAACTCTGTCTCCTAACTCAGCCCGTGCCTTTTCTTCCCTTCCACCCTGCCTGCTACCCCTTCCCATCCCACCTGGGGGACTGCTTAGGGTGAAAGTTTGCCTTGGAGCGCCCTCCTCTGGCTCTGGGCTGCTGGAGCAGTTACTGTGTAGGCCCAGGTTCTTGAACTTGAACCTTGAACTCTGCAACAGAATCGCCTGCAGTGCTGCTGAAAACAGATCGCTGGGCCCATCCTAAGAGTGTCTGATTCAATAGGTCTGGGCCAGGGCCCAATAATTTGCATTTCCAACAAGATCCCAGCTGATGCTGACCTCTTCATTCAAAAACCACTTACTGAGGATGGTGTAGGCAGAGATCTTTTCTATCTTGCAGCCAGAATACCTGGATTCAAGTCCCATCTTTGCTATGTTTGTGCTGTAACTTTGAACACAATGTTACTTAATATCTTGGCATCTCAGTCTCTTCATCTTATGATGGTAACTATAATAACCACCCAGAGTTAATGCATAAAATAAATAAATGAGATGTAAAACTACCTGAGGATTGCTGTACTGATGCTGTTTGAACACAGATACACAAATATGTTACACTTGTCTGGAGAGATGGCACTGTGGGCCAGGGAATGCCCTCGGTCACAGAGTGTTCTTAATGCCACTCAAAAATACCACAAATCCAGCAGAAATGGGGTTCATTCGAACACAGATATTGCCTGAGGAATTATTAGGGCACTGCCCTGGATTTACAAAGGTGACTGCCACAGTCCCTGCCCTGGAGGAGCAACTAAGCGGAAGATAAACATGCAAATCCTAATAATTACTTACTGGGGATGAGCCAGGGAAGGAACCCCATGCCTTGGAGCACAGAGCAACCAACCCTGTCTGGGAAGTCAAGCCAGATTTGAAGAGGTATCTGACTTTTGAATAGGGTCTTGAAGAAGGAATAGGAGTTCTTTAAGAAGGGAAATGGCAGGGGGCACTCCAGGCAGAGGGAATAGCATATGCGAAGAGGTCACAGAGGTGTGAAAATGCATAACATATTCAGGGCGATGATAATAGCAGTTTTATGTAGCTAGAGCCCAGTGGGTCTGGGGAGAGATAGCAGAAGAGAGGGTTGGCAAAGGAGGCTGAGGCAAGACTCTGCAGTGTCCCGGATGCCACACTAAGAAGTTTGGACCTGATCATAGGTCCGGTGGGAAGCTATTAGAAGACACCCACCTACTCCTTGGAGGATTCTTTGGAAAAAAATCCATAATGTATCCCCAAGATGAAAATTTATGAGCCAAGGTACTTCTCCACCCTCCTCTGCACCCCCAGTGCCTCTGACCCTCCCCTGCCAGGAAGCCAAGCCCAGAAACGCCTCCTGAACTGGGTGGGGGCGCTTGGGAATGAGCTTCCCTGGAAGGCACAGGAGCATAGAAGCAGCCTCTTACCTCTTACCTTCATCAGATAGGCAGCACTTTCCGAAGGTTTCCTCATTCCCTCTCCCCTTGGGTGTGGAGTCACTGGGAGAACAAAAGACTGTTATCTTAAACTGAGAAGCCTTGGGAGGGGAGGAGGGAGGTGTAGGCGCCCTTGGGGTGGGAGAACAGCACCCTGGCAACGGCGGTGCACTGATGCAATCCAGGAAGAGCCCAGTGGAAACCTACACCTGGGGAGCAACCCCTTGCCTCACTGACCTCTCTGAGCTACGGACAGATTTGGAGCCGGAAGTGCCCTGAAAGGTCATCTGGTCCAGGTGCCTCCTTTACACTCAGACGCCAAGTGAACCACCTGAGATCCTGGAGATCGTGGCCAGCTGACACCTTGCAGCCCTCTCTCTCCCCACATCTGACTCCAAGACTTAAAGGCCCAATCTTGGGGAAACTGGTGGTTTCTTTGTCCACTGACCTCCTGCCCCTCTCCTGACTCTCTCGCATAGTCCCCAGCCAGCCAAATCCCTGCCCCTCTTTTAAAGTCAGTCTTCTGTTTCCAAATCCGCATACAGCGGAGTGCCCGGAAAGTGGGCGCTGCTGTTTCTGAAACCGGCAATGGCAAGAAAAGGGGACAAACTGCTATTCTGAACTGCATGGGTTTGGGTTTTTATGCGGGTTCCTCTGTCTCCTGTGGAGGTGGAGGCAGATTGCTCTGGCGGGGATAATCCCTTTTGTTTTTAGGAAAACATTTTCATAGGTCTTTGGATTATGCAAGGATAAAATTTCAACCTATTCTGGAAATGAGACAAAGCAATTCGGAACAATGTGAAGCTACAGGCCTTGCATCATAATTGTAGAGGGCAGTTTTCCTTCGGAATGAATGGCATCTCTTCAGGGTTTAGGGTGGAGTTTTCTTAAATGCTGCAGCCTGGCCTTAGCCGGGCTTTGGGGAGTTGAGGGAGGGGCCGCTATTGGCTGCGGAAGAGAGGAGGACTGAGCTGGTGGTGGGCAGGGAGGGCATCCCAGTCCAGTCCTGTGGGATTCCCAGGAGGCCTTGCAAACAGTGGAGGAAGGAACCCAGGAAAGGGCTGGGCCAGGACCCGGGCCATTCCTCTTCCCCGTTGGGAGTTGTGATCAGTTCCTTTCTCTGGCAGGTCTATTGAGACCATCAAAGCCAGTCCCAAACTCACTGAGCTCTTTCTGAAAAGACCACAAAGACATGTAAGACTGGCACCTCCACCCCCCCAGACCCCTGCCACAGCCCACTCAAAGTGGAGTAGGAGCCCCTCTGTGAGAGCAGAACCTCCCTGGCTTTCAACTTTGTTCCATGAGGGGCCCCCAGGTCTGGTGGGATATGGACAAAACCAGTAGTACCTTTGAGTTGTTAAATGTTTTCCTTTGAAAAATTTCTTTTTTCCTCAGTACTATAGTTTGATAAGGTAAAATACTGTATTTTGAAAAAGTTGTTCTGGGAAACTGGATCCTCGCAGGATTAGGGATGCATATCCTGCCAGGCATAGAAAACTGGGTGTAAGGCAGTAACCAAAGGAAGGAATAAATGGGCATTTGGGGATTAAAGCACTTCTGCCTTATAGTAGTGTAAAAATTACACTAATCTATTATTTATATAATAAAATATTGTAAAGATTATAAATATATTACTATATTTGTATTATTTTATAGCACAATATATTATAAAATAATTAAAAACAATAATTTATAACAGAAAAATTCATGTTAATATACGTGTAATTCACCACTTTATAGAAAATATAAATAATACATAGATGGTGAAAGTCATAAATATCACCAGTTTTGCCACCACCAAAAATTAATTGAGGTTAACATTTTAGGATATTCTTTCAGAGCTTCCTCTATATATAACAAATAACTAGATATACTGAACATCCACCCACACTTATTTTACAATCCCAATAGAAAGAGAACATGCTCCTTTTTCAATAGTTCTAGCAAAAATCCCAGAGCCAACTCTGATTGGCCCAGCTTGGTCATGTGTCTAGAATCTAGAACCCAAGAAAGCCAATGTAATGTATAAGATAGTTTAAGTGAGTGTATACTTTTTTGAGTTGTTATAATTAATGGATAAATGAGACCATATGTGTGGAAGTTCTTTGCAAATGTAATTATGAAAATCAATGATTATAAACATCATTATCAATATCACCACCCTTTCCCCATCGTCCTTCTTTTTCTCTTCTTGTTTTATGTGTTTTTCTGCTTTTTCCTCATCCCACCAAGTCCCTGTTGCATCTGGGTTAACTAGGCTGTGGTGGACTGGCGAGGAGACCAAGTACTATTTACAGCAATGCTGCATTGAGCAATGTGGTATGTGGTGATATGGAAACACACCATTAAAGGGACACTTCCCTCTCTCACTGCAGCCAAGGTGGCTTCTGATGACTAGGTCTAGAGTGAGGAAATATGTGGAGAACACAGTCCTCTCGTGCAGCAAAGGCAAGCCCTGCCTTTTACCCTGTCTGCTCCACAATACGGTACACAGATTTTGGCAGAGTAAGAGTTTGTCACTCAAGTACTTCCTGAGATGGATACATTTCTTGCCAGTGAAACTCCAGAAGGATGTTTCAATTGGAGAGAAGTCAGAGAAAAACAATCAAGATGACCCAAATCCTGGAGAGGGTACCTATGGCATTTTAGTTTGGCAAATGAAAGGCTGGGAACAAATCAGGGACTGTAAGAACAAAATGACATAAAGTCCTTTATGGAATTTTATACACTTGAAGTAGTTTTGGAACAATTAGTGGGCAACTGACAACACATGACTGTCTACTGGATTGATTAAGTAAATGGCTGACAGATAGTGGGAGCCGGATTTCTTTACTTTTTTTTCTTTTTTTAAGTTTATATTTACAGACAAAGAAGGGGAGAAGGCTAGAATGATCCATGTATTAATGAATTAGAGTTAAAGACATCAATGGGAAGCCATGCTTAACTTAATATAGTAATAGTTACATTTGGAAATACTTATAGATACTATTCCTTATTATGTCAGCTGAGAAGACCTAGAGTGAATGACATCCCACTAGAAACAAGCACATCTAGTATCCAGATCTTGGTTTCTAACACCGTTCTCCAATAAAAAGAGTAGGCCACTTAGAGAAATGGTTGATTCTAGAACTGGGGCAGGAAATATACAGGATAATCCAGGAGCATCTAATAGTAACAGAAAGTAAGGAAGTGCCCCCCCCAAAATTCACAATGACTGGGAGAGGGGGACACAGAGGAACACAGGAGCCAACTGAAAGAGCTCCTACTGGCCAAAGCTGGAACAATTTGAGCAAGAAAATAAAGTAGTATTATATTATAATCCAAAGTATAAAATAAACATCCATATTGATATGATCAGTCCATACTGATATCAATAAGTAAGTAAATGAGGAAGCATAGGTAAATCTCACAGAAGAATTCCAAATAATTTATGTTCTCATGTAGTACAACTCCTCACCCCTTAGGTGTTTGTGGGCTGCCCATAGTGACTTCCTTAAAAAGAGGACAATTTGGAAAGGAGTGGGGGTGGAAGTAACTCTACAGTGCAGGAACCTGTCAAATACTAGCTTAGCCAGGTAATCAAGGTCAACATCAACAGTAATAAGTCATGTTGATAAGTATGTACCCTTGATACGATGTGACAAGAATAGCACTTCAACTCAGTGGTCTCCTTCCAAAAAAATCCATAACCCAAGTTTAATTATGAGAAAGGCATCAGATGAATCCCAGCTAAGGCACATTCTACAAAACATCTGTCCAATACTCTGACGCTGTTAAAGTCATCAACAACAAAGAAAATCTGAGAAATTGTCATAGCCCTGAGGAACCTAAGGAGACAAGACAACTAAATAATGTAGTATTCTTGATGTGATCCTGCAACAGAAAAAGGACATTAGGGAAAAACTTTTAAAAAATCTAAATAAAGTTTGCACTTAGTTAATAATAATAAATCAATATTGGTTCATTTATCAGGTATCATACTAATCTAAGATATTAGTAATAGGAGAAATTGGGTATGGAGAATTCTGTCCCATCATGGCAATTTTTCTGTAAATCTAAAACTATTCTAAAGTTTTTTTGGGGGTGCCTGGGTGGCTTAGTCGGTTAAGCGTCCGACTTTCGCTTAGGTCATGATCTCGCGGTTCGTGGGTTCGAGCCCCGCGTCGGGCTCTGTGCTGACTGCCAGCTCAGAGCCTGGAGCCTGTTCCAGTCTGTGACTCCCTCTCTCTCTGACCCTCCCCTGCTCACACTGTCTCTCTCTCTCTCCTAGAAATAAATAAAACATTTAAAAATAAATAAATAAATAAAGTGGTTTTTTTGTGTTTTTTTTTAAAGTAAGTGATTGTATCATGCACCCAAACGTTAATACCTGATTATTTCTGCGTGGTAAGATCACAAGTGCTTGCTTTAATGTGCTGCACAAATTTTCTACAATGTACTACTTATAAAATGTGGAGACATTTTTAACATTTTTTTTTCAATGTTTATTTTCAAGAAAGCCTGAGTGTGAGTGGGGGAGGGGTAGAGAGAGAAGGAGACACAGAGTCTGAAGCAGGCTCCAGGATCTGAGCTGTCAGCACAGAGCCCGATTTAGGGCCTGAACCCACAAGCAGTGAGACCATGACCATGATCTGAGCTAAAACCAGATGCTTAACCAGACTGAGCCACCCAGGTGCCCTTGGAAACATTTTTTTAAAAATAACTATGAGCTTCTAATTAAAGACAAAAAACTGATTATACACCTTTATTTCCTTTCCCTGCACATGCCCCACAATTTTTTTTTTTTTTTAAGTATAGGGGCACTTGTGTGGCTCAGTCGGTTAAGTGTCTGGCTCCATTTCACTCAGGTCATGATCACATAGTTCGTGAGATCAGTCCCCACAGCAGGCTCTGTGTTGGCAATGCCGAGCCTGCTTAGGATTCTCTCTCTCCTCTCTCTGTCTCTCCCCTGTGCTCTCTTTCTCTCTCTCTCTTTCTCAAAATAAATAAATAAACTATAAAAATAATAATAAAGCATAGACCAGTGGGAATACAGAGAATAGAAATGAGGACATTAGTGGACAAGAGAGTTAGTTCAGCAATTTGGGGATAATTAAAAGTGGCTGGAGGAGAGGTAACAGAATTAGTAGAGTAAGTAAAACTAAGACTCAAAAGGGCCTGGAGAAGAAACTGATGGTAATGAGAGAACAGATTCTACCAATAGATTCCAGAGAGATGGGGAAATCAGAGGCAGCGGGGTTTTGCAAGAAGTGGTTTTGAAGCATGGGCTAAACACTAAGGAATTGTTTGAAAAAGACATATGGACAGCAGCCCCTGGGTGGCTCAATCTGTTAAGCATTTGACTCTTGATTTCAGCTCACGTCATGATCTCATGGTTCATGGGATCAAGTCCTGCTTTGGCTCTACAACCACAGCATGGAGCCTGCTTGGGATTCTCTCTCTCCTCTCTCTCTCTGCCCCTGCCCCCTCAAAATAAATAAACATTTTAGAAAAAGATATATGGACATATGACAACTCTAGATCCTCTCTCAATCCCATACTCAGGCAACTATGTCCTTACAAGAGACTAGAAGTTTTTTCTCTAGAGAAATTGGAACAGAGCACCTCCAAATTCAGGGATTCTAGCAACAGTAGAGGACCAGTTGCCAGGCTGAAAACAGGGAGATCAAGTGTAAATTCACATGTTAATATTAGGGCCCTCTGCCAGGCTCCTTCCACTACCCAATTACTAAAAAGGGACTGTCAGGTATATGTTCCTTGGGTAGAAAATTGGAAGACTCTTCACTGGAAAATATTTACTAGCTCCGAAGAAAAATTCTCTAAGCAATGACTTTTCATGATCTCCCAATTAAATGGCCTAAGAGTGAAGTTCACCAGTCAAATCCCTGTCACCTCTCTACAATGCACACACACAGTTGCCAACCATATTGATGCCTCATTGTTTTATAGGATTGGTTAGCCCAGGGTCACCAGAAATTTGCAGAAAGTATCCCACATGAAAGACAGAACAAAGCAAGCAAACATTTAAAACGGAAAATGAGCTCAGAGGAAACAGAGATGAAGAAAAAATTTTTATATATCCATTTAATTAATGGCCTCAGATCTAAAAGAAGATGCATATCCATGAAAAAGGACAGGATGCTTTGAAAAAGGAATAATCAGAGGAAGAGCAAGAGCAATTTGAAATTTAAAATGTGATAACTAGAAGATTCAACAAAAGAGCAGAAAAACAAAGTTGAAGAAATCTCTAAGAGAGTAGAATAAAAACATCAATGAAAATTAGTTTTAGAGAAAAGAGTTTTGGAGGATTATCCAAGGTGTTCCAATATCTGTATTGTATTCAGTTCAGAAAACAAAAGACAGGAAATCATTATTTTTTAGTAATAATAATGTAGAAAATTTCCCAGAAGTAAAGGACATAAATCTCCAAATTAAAAGTACCCTCTAAATGTCCAGTGGAATGGAATGAAACTACCAAAGCAATAATTTTACACTTAAGAATGCCAGTATAAAAGACATAACATAATAATTTATAGAGAGAAAAATCATGTTGTGTGTGAAGTTGTAAGAAGGTGTGGCATCAAACTTCTCAACAACAGTACAGGATGCTAGAGGACATAGTACTGGACACTCAAAGTTTTGAGTGAAAATTATTTTTATTTTATAATTCTATACTTATCCAAGTAAGGGATAAGTGTAAGTGTGAAATAAAGATATGTTCAAATATATAAGAACTCAAAATTTTTACCTCCCACACATCTTTTCTTAGGAAGATAGTGAAGGATATGATTCAGTGAAATGAAAGACTAAGCCAAGAACAAGAAACAAAGGGATGCCAGAAAACAGAGAAACAATCCAAAAGATAAGACTAATAAAATGAAGTCCTAGGATGACACCTGAGCCCCAGGTATAAAGGGCAACCCACCCAAATTGAAGTAAGATGACAGAAGGCATAAAAGGGAGGATTCCAAGAGTGGAGGGCAGGAAAGATAGTAATAGATTATTTGATACATTTGGACATTTGGAAAGAAACATCACTATATGCTTAACAGATGCATTGAAAACATTTTTTAAATGTTAGCAATAGTTATTAGAAAAGGAACTAAACAAAAGAAAAACTATGGCCAAAAAAAGAGAAAAACTATGGCAACCATTAACTATAAGAAAAACACAAAGTTGGAGGGAATGTAATTTATAATATTGTTCAGCAGTAAATAAAATTTACAGAGTCATAATAAAATAGACACTGGCTATTGACTTAATCTTTAAAAATCGTATTACACTTACATGAGAAGATGAGAGACAGGAAAATATAAGAAACCTAAAACTTTAATCACCATCGAGGAAATTGACATATAGTATGTGTCAAGCTCATGCATAGGAAGAAAAGGCAAGGCCAATCCCTGACTGATTCAACCAGTAAAATACAATGGGCCACTTTTAGATTTAGACAATTACATAGAAAACAAAAATAAGAATCCAAAGATGCCAGCTCCCTGTGATCCTTGTCCCAGACACCAAGAAAGATGACACTGAAACAAAAGAGGCAGGATGACTGAAACATAAGCAGCAGGAAACCTGTTGTTAAGGAGCCAATTCTAGACTAATTGTGATAAAAAAAAAAATTAGTACAATTCTCATAAAGAGAATTGTAGGATAGAAAAAAATGTCAGAAAAAAAAGCCCGAGTATATAATTATATCATTAATCTTAATAAATATACATTAATTACAAATTAATACTTCCAGTTAGATCTGTTAATCAAAATCCAGCTACTCTTTGAGAGGAACAAGTCTTGAAACAATGATATAAAGCACATGCAAATAAAGGCATAGGAAAAGATAGACCAAGCAAATATTAATCAATAAAAAGCTAGTTTTAATTCAAAATTAATGTCAAATAAAATATAATTTTTAGCTTTCTTTTATTTCATTTTTTATTATGTGTGGTATGTTTATTACTCCAATAAAGCCAACACAGAAATTGCTACATAAAATTGAGGCACTGCCATACCAAAGGAAAAAGAAAACAGTACAATATGTGGTATTGGCTTTGGAGCTGGGCAGAGGGTAATGAAGAAAGTTTTACTGGAAGCTGAAAAAATGGTGACCAATGTGTTGCAGTGGTACAACATTTGAAAAACTGTTGTGTGTGGTCATTTGAAAGGTTAGGTACCTAATGAACTTGTAGATTTAAGTGATGAGGACTTGAAACAGAATTTTTAGTAGTGTATCCTGGTTATTATTACCGGCAATGTTCTAAAGATGGAAAAAGGTTTAGAAAATAACTGGCTGCTTTTCGAGAAGGGATGAAAGATTAACAGGGAATCCAGAATTCAGGGACTTGCAGGGGTCGAAAGATCAGTAGAAAATAAAGCAGAGAAATGCTGCATGCAACAAGGTCAATTAAAACACAGCTTTTGAGTAAAGATTTTTGTTAAAACTGCTAAATAGAATTAGATCAAGAGCCCACCCTACCAATGAGAACATGCAGTGGATCTGGCTCTTGCCATGTGTGTGCTCCCCCATGAGAAGCTACTCCTCAAGAGAAGCACAGAAGAGTCCCAGTTGTCACAGAAGTCACCTACAGAACTGATGCCACCATTCAGGAGTGTGTATTCTGACCCATTCTCCCACCTTCTGAGACTCCCCAAGATTTCAATCTGAGCTCAAGGCTACATCTGGGCCCAATGGGCCAAGATGGAGGATAAGGAAGGTGGAGACCCCACCACACCAGTTGATGGTCTGCTCTGCCTGTTTTGCTTCCTGTTCCACGGTGCCAGAGTACATGGCTCTGCATCAGGGCTAGAACCAATGCTGGTAACCGAGGCAGACCTATAGAAAGGCATGGGTGAACACAGCCAAAGCACTAAGAGAAGCTAGAGATGCAAAGCACCTATTCACATAGGAAGTCTCGGAATAAAGCAGCATCCAGAGAGATGAGTGGGTGGGCGAAATACTAACACGGAAGGTAGGCCAGGAGGTATCAAACTCAGAGATAATCTTTGTGACTGGGGGTAGGAGCCAACAGCCATGGGTTTGGACATGACCATCATGAACAGCTGCCATGTTTTCACAGTCATCTCCCCACCATCCCCACCCATCTTGTTCCACCACCATTGCTTTCCGAAACAAAGACTTGGGTTAAGGAGCGCTCCTCCACCTCACTGAATACTGAGCTAACTACAAGGATATTTTAATTTTAAAAGAAAATTGACAATCTAAGGGTAAAATTGGTTACCTGAGCAGGTTTTCATTTATCTAGTCATTAGTTCAACAGCAAGTGTTTCCTGAGACCATCTCATGGGCCACATAGCACGTTGGAAACATGCAATGAATAACATGACCTCTGCCCCTGAGTCATTTAGAGTTAGAGTGGAAGAAACAACACTAAAGCAACTAACTTGCTTAATAGAAAAGACAAAAGCAAACAAAAAACCTAAAAAACAAAAAAACAAACCCACAAACCAACAACTACCTCTAAACACAGTAAGATAGCCCCCAGTAAATCCTTTCAGTTGGACAAAAAAGAATATAAACAGGTTTCCACAGAAGCTGATTAACTCAAAATACTTGCAATGAAGTCTAGAAGGAGCCAATTCTCCAAAAGAATTATGGGTACAGCTATGGACACACAAAGCTCCCCGAAATCAAATTGTTAAAAAGAAAAAGGTTTTGAAAGAATTGCGCAAGAGCCACCAACCTGTATGAAAAAAAACTGTGGCAGCTTGAAATGAACTTTGAGCCACTGTCCCACACCTGAGAGTGAGTACCTCCCTAAATTTTGTTAATGAGATTTGGAGAATTATCTGCACAGAAAAGCTGACTATCACCTTTATAGAAATTTTCTAACATAGCAAAATAGAGAAAATAGCATATAATGAAACTCCCTATAGCCATTATTCAACTTCAATAATTAGGGAATGTTATTTCAACTAGATCCCACCCACTCCCCCATCTTTGTCTTGGATTATTTTGAAGCAAGTCCAAGATCTCTTTATCATTTCAACTGTGAATATTTCAGTATGTGTCTCTAACAGCTAAGAGACTCTCTTTAAAAATAACCACAAAGTCATTATCACACTTAAATTTTTTTTGCCTTGAACCTATTTTTTTTAATTGTGGTAAAAAATATATAACATAAAATTTACCATCTTAACCATTTAAACAAATTTTTAATTGTTTATTGTCAAGTTGGTTTCCATATAACACCCAGTCATCCCCACAAGTGCCCTCCTCCATGCCCATCACCCCCCTTCCCTTTACCCTCACCCCCATCAGCCCTCAGTTTGTTCTCAGCATTCAGGAGTCTCTCATGGTTTGCCTCCCTCCCTCTCCCCAACTATTTTTGCCCTTCGTCTCCCCCATGGTCCTCCGCCATCTTAACCATTTAAGCATACAGTTCAGTAGTGTTATGTATATTCACGTTGTTATGAAACAGATTACAAAATTTTTTCATATTGCAAAACTGAAACTCTATACTCATTAAACACCTCTGCTTCCTGCCCCACCACCACCCCAGTCCATGGTAACCATCAGTCTACATTCTGTTTCTATGAATTTGGCTACTTTAGATATTTCATATAAGTGGGATTATGCAGTATTTGTCCTTTCAGGATGGCCGTATTTGACTTAATATAATGTCCTCAAGATTCATCCATATACCATGTGACAGGATTTCCTTCCTTTTTAAGGCTGAATAGTTCCATTGTATATATACATCATATTTTGTTTATCCATTCATCCATTGATGGACATTTGGGTACTTCTTCTTGGCTATCATATCACACAAAAAAATGTTCCTAACATTAGTTTTTTAATATCAAATTATATTTGCTTGATATACCTTTTAAGTCTCATTTAATTTGTAAGATCTCTCCCTTTTTATTCTTTACATATACATTTATATATACTTTGTATATTTTAAATACTATACAGTAAATATAAATCTTAAAAGCCCCCAGGACAGCAAACCAAGACTTATTGCAGTGTCAGCCTCTCCAGAAGTGGAATTTTAAACCAATCAATCTGGAATTTTCTGGTCAGCACCAATGAGGTAATCTGTCACATGGGCCCTCTCCATCCTCCAAAGGAAGATGAGGTAATCTACAAGATAAGACCTCTCTCCAACCCTAGCCCTCCCCCTAAGGGAAGGTGATGTTGCCTGAAACAATCCTTTCTCTTTTTTTGCTAATAACTGGTTGCCCCATGTTCCTTCCTATAAAACCTTCCATTATGGGGCGCACCTGGGTGCCTCAGTTGGTTAAGTGTCTAACTCTTGGTTTTGGCTCAAGTCAAGATCTCATGGTTCATGAATTCAAGCCCCACATCTGGCTTGGGATTCTCTCTCTGCCTCTCTCTCTTAAAATAAATAAATAAACTTTAAAAGAAAATTAAGAAACATTCCATTTTGTACAACACTTGGAAGCTCTCCTCTGTTTGTTGAATGGGATATTGCCCAATTCACTGAATGACTTAATAAAGACAGTTAGATCTTCAAACTTATGTGTTGTTTCCATCTTTCTTTATACCCTGTATTTCCTGTGAATTGATAAATATGTAGCATTTTTATTGATTCAGGTCCAGCTTTTGTAAGAACGATAGATTATATTGTATATTTCTGTTATACATTATATCTGATGTCTCTCTCTGTGATTTTATTGGTCATTGATAATGGGCATTGCTATATCTTAGTAGTTTTCAAAATGATGATATTGTAAATCTGTTACTTCTTTTTTATTTATTTGTTGGAATACCTCATCAACCTTTTGGTCAGCCTGAGATAGTTCATACAGGAAGGAGGTTAAATGCTTAATCTTTTCCTTTTGCCAGTTTTCAGAATTATGAGCTGTTCTCATAGCATCCTCCAAAGGTGACTATTTTTTAATAATAATATTAATTCAGGCTTTAAGATATTTCCTATGTTTTAATTTAGTGAAGTTATCATTCTTATTGACACTTAAATTATCCCATCTTTGACCAGTGGGAGCCTTTTCAAGTTGTTACTGCAGGTCTTTTGACAAGACCCGAATAGTCTTTGACAGCCTCCTTCCATTTGGTTTGACAAATTTTTCCATGTTGTACATTATCACTATCCTATAATCAGCCATTTTCCCCAAGGAGGCATGGCCTTTGTAAAATGCAGTATTTAGCAATCATGGCCTGGGAGTTAGAGGTGCTTGTTGTTACTGAGTTGGTTATTGTTTCTAGACTTCTCAGTTGACCCCACTAGGAGATTTCAAACTGACTAAATCCATACTTATATTTCCAATTCGAATTTTAGATTTTTGCTTAATTTACTTCATTTTTATATTTGTATCTATCTTTTTTCTGTTAGAAAATCTTGGATGGTAACAGTTGACCCCACTAGGAGATTATTTCAAACTGACTAAATCCAAACTTATATTTCCAATTCAAATTTTAGATTTTTGCTTAATTTACTTCATTTTTATATTTGTATCTATCTTTTTTCTCTTAGAAAATCTTGGATGGTAATGATGTTAACACAATTGCTTATTTTCTTCATTTTTACCTAGGTATAGTAGTTTCATAATAATAATATTACTAACAATATGATTACCAAAAGTTTAACATTGTTATAGGGTTTTCTGTTATCGTCCCATAGGGTGCATTCTTCTGTAGACATCCTCAAATTATTGTGTTTTAAAGTCCCTTGAAACAATCTGCAAGATTGCAATTTTTTAAAGGTTTATTTATTTATTTTGAGAGACAGAATGTGATGGGGGAGGGGCAGAGAGAGAGAATCCCAAGCAGGCTTCCCACTGTCAACGTGGAGCCCAACCCAGGGCTGGAACTCATGAACCGTGAGATCATGACCTGAGCTGAAATCAAGAGTTGGAGGCTTAACCAATTGAGCCACCCAGGTGCTTCATGACCAGTTTGATACATGGTATCATTTCTGTTTTAAAAATTGCTTTTTTCTATTTTAATTTAATTGTTTTATAATTATGTAAATATTTGTATGGCTCCAAAATCAAGTCCATAAGATCATCTATTCAAAGAAGTCTAGCTTTTGTCAATGACCCCTCTGCTCAGTCTTTCTCCCAGAGAGAATCATTTTATTTTTTAACTTATTTTTTATGTTATGGTTCATTCTGCTTTTTAAAATATAGGCAAATACATACACAGGTCATTTTTTTAGTTAAGCAGTAGCATACATACATATTTCCTCCTCTCTGCTTTTTCATCTTAACAATATAAGTTAGGGGCACCTGGGTGGCTCAGTTGGTTAAGTGTCCGACTTTGGCTCAGGTCATGATCTCACGGTTCGTGGGTTCGAGCCCCACGTCGGGTTCTGTGCTGGCAGCTCAAAGCCTGGAGCCTGTTTCAGATTCTGTATCTCCCTCTCTCTCTGCCCCTCCCCTGCTCATGCTCTGTCTCTCTCTGTCTCAAAAATAAATTTAAAAACTCTATAAATTTAAAAAAAAAAATAGAAGTTAGACATCACTCTAGAAGCATATGAAGATGGCACTCGTTCTTTTTCACAACTGCGTAGTACTCCATTGTGTAGATATACCAAATTGATTCTAGTGGTCCTTTAGTGATGGGCAAAATAAAATACAAATTAAGGTAAAAGCATTGTAAGGGTCAAAGTGGTACATTTCATACTAATAAAGGGAACAATTCACTGAGAAGATAAAATAACTGGGAATTTGAATGCACTTCACAATGCAGTCTTGAAATAGATAAAATCCAAAAGTTACTGAAGGAACTTTACAAATCCATAAAGATAGTTTGTTCATTTGTTTCATAAAAAAATGGTTAGCAATATCCCACCCAGAGTCTCGGAATACTTTTTAGATGCAGCCATCACATACTTGACCTTCCTACTTCTGTCTTCCCTCATCCAATCAATTCTCCATACTGAAGCCAGAGTGATTTCTCTAAAACACGCACTGGCCCATGCTTAAAACCCAGCAATGATTCTGTCAGATGCTAAAAGGCCATGCTGCTCTGGCCCCACATTTGTCACCGGCCACCTTCCCCACACTCCCACTCTCAGAATCTTATATCTGGTCACACTAAACTGGTTTGTAGATCCTTGGTATGGACCATGGTGTCCCCAGCCTCAGGGCTTTTACATATGTTATTTCCTCTACCTAGAATATTGCTCATCTTTTCCTTTCCTTTTCCTTCTCCTCCTCTTTCTTGCTCAAGATAATTCCTTCTAATCATTTAGGATTCAGCTCAGGCACCAGCCTTTCTTGCTCCACCAGACTGGGTGCATCCTTAGATGCCCGACATTCCCTAACACAGTGTGTATTCACCTGCTGGCCTTGGGCCTTTCTCTGGTCTAGATTGTGAATGGAGTTCCTGAAAGGGCAGTACTGTGGTACTTTTTAACCGCTGTGCCCCCAGTCGCTAGTACATGCCTAATATATAGAAAGGCTAATTTTTTTTATTGTTTATTTGAGAGAGAGAGAGAGAGAGGAAGGGAGAAAGAGATCAGGGGAGGGGCAGAGAGAAAGGAAGACACAGAATCCGAAGCAGGCTCTAGGCTCTAAGCTGTCAGCAGAGAATCCAATGCAGGGCTTGAACCAGCAGACTGTGAGATCATGACCTGAGCCAAAGTCAGATGCTTAACCAACTGAGCCACCCAGGTGCCCCGAAAGGCTCAATGTTTATTAAACAAATGAACAGTGGGCAGAGGCAGGAATTATATTATCTTTATGTTACTGGAGGAGAACAAAGGCCCAAAGATGGTCAAGAAACAAGTCAGAATCAGGAGGTAAACTCCCTAAACTTTTGGTCGCTTAGCCAAGGCTCTGGCTTCAAGGTCTCATAGACCCATAATGAGCTGTCTAAAAACAAACAAAACTGACTGTCCCTCACATGTAAAAAACAGGTGATGTCTGAGAGTTTGATAAGCAAAGCAGTACAAACGGGAGCTTTTTGGAGCTCCTGATCCTGAAGTGTCAGTCATACCTGGGCTGGGTGGCCAAAAGCATATAGGATGATGGGAAAAGTGACCCTCACACCAGCCCTTCCCTCCTGGGCTTCTACCCAAAACCTCCACATTCAGCATGTGCTCAGGTGGCCCTGGAAAGTGTTCTGTGCTCCCCAACCCTTTCCACTATACCCTGCAGAGTGAAAGCTGGCTTTCTGGAGCAGAGAGCTCCATCCTGGGGTGGGAGAGTGTGTTGGGAGGAGGGGACAGTGCAGAAGGGCAGGGGGATAACAGATGAGGCTAAATTAATTTTGGAAACCATTAAATCTTTGAAAAGAGAGCATGTTTTCAGCAGGGACAGTGAATCACTGTGATTTGCAGAAACAGGCACAAAGCAATTAGCCATCTGGATGCTGTGGCTTCCAGCCCCCCAACGGAAACTTCAAGTGAGCGGAAGGCTGGTCATTACCCAGCCCAGGCCCAGCTCTCCAGGCCTCACAGATAAGTCTGGGCCTCCAGCCCCTCCAGCCGGCTGGGAGCCCAGAGGCCTAGGACAAAGGGCAACTTGGCAAGAGTCACAGAAAAATGTGCAGGAAATGCAACACCAGCCACAGGGAGCCAGGACTACTTCCTTCTTCCTGTGAGCTCCTTTTAGAAGCCATCATGACTGAGTGAGCATTTCATTCACTTGACAAGCATTTGTTAATCACCTACAATCTCCCAGGCCTCATGCTACTAGTACATAAATTATATTTCATCTACACACCACACATAGGAAGAGTTCCACCCCCCATGAACAAGGGCAAGGCGACCCGTCGTGGCTCCTCCATGGGAATAGCGCAGTAGCCTTGGAGTAAGAAAGCACGGAGCCTTGCCTGGGAGAGATTGTTCTCTTTTTTATTCAATGAGGAAATAAAAGCTGAAAGAGATGAAGTGAATTTGCTTGAGGTAAGTAGCAGGATTGAGAATGTAACTCAGTATTCTGTGCCCTTTCCTTAGCTGATCCATATGTGCCAATTCTGCTCGGTCTGGCTCATACAGCCATGAGAACAAAATAATACATATGGATGTGAAAGGGTTTTTTATAAACTGTAGAGTGCCATACACAACGGAATGATTCTTATTAGCAATCACCCGACCTCTGATGTTCTGTGACCCTGAGGGGCTGCCCCTCCATTGATTCCTAGAAGCTGCTACAGAATCGTGGCCAAGTCCATCTAGGAAAAGGGTCAACCAGCCTTTCCAGAGAAGAATGTACAATGAACCAGAAAGAGCGCTTTGCTCAAGGAAGCCTGACTGGACTGGACTGTGCTGTGACTTACAGACTACAGTGGTTCTGGTACCGTTGTGCCATCGGGACGCAGCATGAGTGGCAGAAAGGCCGAATGCAGCAGAGTGCTGCCAGAGGGTGCCCACTTCCAGGGAAGGGAATGAAGCCAGGAAGGACACTACCACCGAGGCTGACCAGAGAGAGGTCAGTGCCCCCACACCAAGGTACCTGGGGCCTTCTGCCTACCCACGTTTGCTGTGAGACCACTGACCAACCATTTCCTACCCCGTGATCTGGTAAAGCATTGCCTCTGCAGAGCCTCAGCTGTTTAGCCCAGCTCAGGACTCTGCGGTGGCCTGGGAGGCCCCAGACCTGGGTGGCCAGAAGGTTCTCATTTGCTGTCTCCATCTGCAGTCCATGCAGCTGCTGCTGGGAGTACCAGCTCTCTGATGAGGAAAAAGCTGGGTGAGACTCCCTGCTCTGCCTCTCCCTGGCTATGACGCTGGGTCAGAGGCTATTGACCTCTCTCCTGGCTTTTTTTTTTTATGTATAAAGTGGGGTTGATGCTCCTCACAGGAGGCTGGGGAGGACTGAATGAGACCACAGGTGTCCTTGGAGAACAGGCAGGTAATGGAACTAGTGAAGAGAAGTTGCACAAAAAGTTTTCCTGACTCAGGCACAGCTGCCACATGGAACACAGGCCCAGGGTTACCAGATCTTTTCATTTGTCAGAAGAATCAGAAATCTGGATTTTCATGTGAACTTTTCCAATTTTCAAAAGCCTATGAGGACAGAACAGAGCACGTCTGCAGGCTGAGTGTGAACTCAGAAGACAGTAACATTCCTACAGGTCTCCTGGCACACTGTGTGCTCAAAGTATGTGTGTCCTTCCTCCTCTCCCTGTTTTACTCCTTTCTTCCTGGTTCCCTAAGGCTCTGCCTTTCCCCTAGTGGTGTCTGTCACCCACACTGTAAACATCCAGGTTTAGCTCGGCCCCAGGGGTGGCCTGAATCCAAGGCCATGGGTGGGGCAGAGGGAGGACAAATGTTCTCAACAGAAGAAACAGGCTGGGTGTGGGACCACCACCTGAAAGCCCCACCAAGCCTCTTTCCTGAGAGGGAGAGGGAAGGATGAGGAACAGGGGTCTTCAGTCACAAAACCAATGAGTGAGTGAATGAATGAATGCATGCATGCATGAACTAAGAACAAATGAAAGAGCCAGGGCTGCCCCAGCTAGAATTTTGCTTGTCAGCTGTGGGGCAGGATTAAAGATTATGCTCTTCTCAATAATGTTGACAGAACTTTGAGAAGGTCTCTTGCAAAGGTTGGTGGGGCCTCTGGCTGGGAGTCCTTGTGGAGCAAGCAGGCTAAGAGCCAAGTGAAGCAAACTGCCTTCCAGCTCCCAGTCTCCATCTCCTGTTCTGATTAGAATCAGGCTTCAATCTCCTCCCCCAGAGCCTTCCAGAGAATCAAGCTGGGGCTGCCGGAAGCACGAATGCAGGGCGAGGCCCGAGGGGGTAGGGAAGGGGGTGGGCACTTGCATCAGGGTCCTTCCCAGAAGGGGCAGGTCCTTCCTAGCACTGGGACTGCTGGTCTCCCCCGCCCGCCCTTTCCCGGACGTGCCGGTGTCCCTCACTGCTGTCTTTCCCAGGCCGGGGGCTCAGCCTCGTAGGCCCTGGGGAGCCCGCAGTGAAGCCACGAGGAAGCATGAGGTCCCAAAACACCCCTCACTCTCCCTCCTGCTCCTGGAAAAGGCTGAGGAAGACGCCCCCACAGAGCCTCTTTTCTTTTCCATGTTACTTCCCAGCAGAAACACAGGGGAAGGAATTTTCCACAGGGCTCCCCCCCCACCCATCGTCCAGGTCTGACTAGGTTACTTCAGCTTCAGAGTGCCCCTGAGCCTCCCCGGGGCCAGAAGGGGCAGGTCTGTGCCCAGCCACATCTCCCTTCTGCAGCTACAACTTGACCTCGGGGCCCACCAGATGGGGAGTGGAACTCATCCATCCGCCCAAACATCAGATACAGCTAAACTGAGGGCTCTTTACAGAAGGACAGAAAGATAACAGGGCTGAGGGATTGTTCCAACTAGAAGAGACCAAAGAGAATGATCATTAAATGCAATGAGTAACTCTGGACTGCATGGGGCGGGGGGGGGGGGGGGGGCGGGGGGGATCTGCCCTAAAGGACGCCATTGGCAAAATGTAAATAATAGATGGTAATATTATATTGCTGTTAAATTTCCTAAACTTATTGAAAAAAATGAAAATAAAAACGTCCTTGGTTTGTTTTCTCTGAAGTATTTAAGGAATAAAGGGGCATATCTGCAACTTATTCTCATAAGGTTCAGAAGTAATGATAATAATTACATTATCATTCCTCAAACAAAGCATACAGTTAGCATATGACCGGCAATTCCACCCCTAGGTATATGCCCGAAAGAAATGAAAACATACATCCACACAGAAACTTGTACACCAATGTTCCCAGGTAGCAGCATTATTCCTAATAGCTATAATGTAGAAACTGAACTATCAAGTGGTAAATGGATAAATAAAATGTAGTATATATCTATATACTGGAATGTTATTTGGCTATAAAAAGGAATGAAGTATTGATATATACCACAATATGGATGATTCTTGAAAAGATTATGTTGAGTGAAAGAAGCAAGCCACAGGGGCACCTGGATGGCTCAGGCGGTTGAATACCTGACTCTTAATTTCTGCTGGGGTCATGAGCTCATGGTTTGTGTGTTGGAGCCCTGATTGGGGCTCTGCGCCGACAGCATGGAGCCTGCTTCGGATTCTCTCTCTCTCTGCCCCTCCCCCGTGCACTCTCTCTCGCTCTCTTTCTCAAAATAAGTAAATAAACATTTTAAAAAAGCAAGTTACAGAAATGACATACATTGATTCCATTTACATGCAATGTCCAGAATAGGCAAATAAATCTATAGGGACAGAGAAGATTCATGATTTCTTAGGGCTGGGGTGAAGGGGTTTGAGGGGGTGGAAATAGCTAAAAGGTACAGAGCTTCCTTTTTGAGGAGATGAAAATATTCTAAAATTGTGGTGATGGCTGCATATATCTGTGAATACACTAAAAGCCACTGACTTGTACAATTTAAAATGGGTGAATTGTAGGGGATATAAATTATACCTCAATAAAACTGCTTTAAAAATAATAACATGTAGGGGTGCCTACCTGGCTCATTTGGGGCAGTATGTGACTCTTGATCTCGGGGTTGAGTTTGAGGCCCACGTTGGCTGAAGAAATTACCTAACACTAAAATCTTAAAATTAATAGTAATATGTATACATGTAAAGAGAGAGAAAGTGAGTGATGGAGTAAATGTGGCAAAACAGTAATGACTGTTGAATCTGGGAGAAGGATATTCAAAAGTTCATGGTATGTTTTTTCCCTCAGTAGGCTCCATGCTCAACATGGGACTTGAATTCACAACCCTGAGATGAAGAGTTACATGCTCAGCCAACTGAACCAGCCAGGTGCCCCCGTGGTATTATTCTTACATCTGTTCTGAGTTTGAAATTATTTCAAAATAAGGGTTGGATTTTTAAAGAGAGAAGTTTACCTATTTACTCACCTTCCATCTAGAAGCTGAGTGCAAAGAGGTAGGAGTCCGGGTTCTGGAGTCCAACAAGCTGGGCTCCAGTGAAGTTCAACTTCACTGTTTACTAATTGTGTCACTGTGAGTGAATTACTTGACCTCTTTGGACCTCAGTTTTCTCATCTGTAAAATGGTAATTCTGCCAATAGTATTTATCAGAGAGAACTGTTGTGAAGCTTAGAGACAGTATATATACAGCTCTTAATTTTGTGTATAGCTCAAGAAATATTAGTGATTATCCTTTCAAAACCAGTTCTCCAATAATTTATTCTTCTGTTTGTATTACAAAAGTAATACATGATCATTATGGAAATTCCGGAAAATGCAGACATGCAAAGAAAGAAAAATCACCTGTAACCCCCAAATTCTGTGAAAATCATTATTAACATTTGGGAAGGTCTGGGTGGTGATATATTTATAGTATACATAATATAATATTTAGCACACTGCACATATTATTTTGTAACATACTTTGTCCACTGTACATAACAGACATCTGCTGAGTATTTACCACATATAAGGTGCTGGATTTAGTACTGAGGATTCTGAAATGGATATGACAGATATCCAGCCTTTAGGAATGAAGTCTAGAAGCAAAAGAGACTTATTGGCCAATAATTAGAAGACAAACTGGGGCACCTGGGTGGTTCAGCCGGTTGAGCGTCTGACTTGGGATCAGGTTGTGATCTCACCATTTGTGGGTTCGGGCCCCATGTCAGGCTCTGTGCTGACAGCTAGCTCGGAGCCTGGAGGCTGCTTCGGATTCTGTGTCTCCCTCTCTCTCTGACCCTCCCCTGCTCACACTGTCTCTCTCTCTCTCTCAGAAATAAATTTTAAAAAACATTTAAAAAATTTAGAAGACAAACTGATGAAAGCCTCACTAAAAAAATAATAATAGTAATAATAAAATTTTTAAAAAGAGAAAGTCCCACCTAACTCAGTCTACAGACACTGGGAAGGTTTTTCTGAGGTTCTCAGTAGAAAAAGAGATATTTCAGACAGAAATGGGTAAGTACTGTGTGGGTAGAGCAAATGATATGTGCAGAGCAGCTGAGGCATGTTCATGGACTGTTTAGGCAGCGGAGCATGGTGGCAGGAGGCAAGGAGGGATAGGAGTGGGGCTGAGACCAGATCATAAGGGAACTTGAACTCCATGCCCATGCTTCTGGACTACGGCACAGCCTTCAAGGGTTAGACTAGACCTCCAAACTTCTAATTCTCCCTCTTATAATACAGTACTTAAAAATCCCAATTTAGGAGGCAGATTGGCTGTGTTCAAATTCTGGCTGTGCTGCTTATCAGCTTTGTGCCCTTAACCTCTCTGAACCTTGATTTCTCACATGGACAATGGAAGAAAATAATAGAACTGAGCTCACTAGGTTGCTGTGAGAATTACGTGAATTTACAGTAAGTTGCTCAGAGCAATGCTGGCATGTAATAAGCACTATTTGTTATTATTTTTCACCTAAGATCACCTCAAGCCTCCCTTCTAGCAGCTGAATTTCCAGTAATTTACCTCCAAGAATGTGTTATAAAGGTGGATGCCCAGAGCACTGGGGATCACAAGAGCAGGCCGTTTGTCAGAGCTGGAGCCTGGAGCCCCCTTCCAGCCAAGCCCTGGAAGTGAGAAGGCAAGAAAGGAGTCTCCTTACTTCAGGGAGCCCTCTCTAATGTATGATTCCCTATCAGGAAGTTGTCCCCTGGGGCTGGGCCCACACAGGCTGTCTGTCCTTTCAGGGGAAAGCTGTGATGGGAACACCTCTCCCTAGGGAGGAAATGGGCAGGGAATGACATTTGTGTCCCAACCAGTATGCAAATCATCTTGTGAGACAAATGATTTTGCAGGAAAACACATCCTGTTCTCTGCAGAACATTTCCACTGACGTCTGGGGGGAACCAGTGGGTGGCCAGGGTCAGAGCAAGTGTTCAGGACACTCCTGACCACTGGCCATGAATTCCTGAGGGGACAGTAGGGTGGTGGAGAAGGAGGCCTGTAGGCTGGGCAGCCCTAGACTTGACAGTTGAAAAGGGAACTGGCCCAGGACCCCTCTCCAGCCAACAGGGAAGGCAGAAGAAGCCTGGTGGGGCAGTGCCTGGGAGACCCAGCAGTCAAGGGCTGACTCAGTCCCTAACCCACTGTGTGATCCTGGAAAACTCATTTCTCTCTCTGAGTTTCCTGAGCTACAGAATGAGAGGGTTAAATTAGATAAAACATTTGCAACATGGGAAACACAGACACTTAAGTCATAAATGAGCTTCCAGGAAACTGTATGCAAATTTCCATGCGTGTTGTGTTTTCCTGGGGAGATGTACAAAGCTGTCATCAGTTCACAGAGGGGTCTATTACCCAGACAAAAGTTTGGGTCATCTCTGTGGTCCCCTGAGCAAGCTGCTGATTACAATGAAGTCTCTTAAGGACAAGGATATGTCTTGTAACATCAGTGTCTTGTAGTATCTGGCACACAATAGGTACTCAATAAATATAAATGGTACTTGTCTAATGGTGCGTAATGACCATAGCAAAGGATGGAGGTATTTGCTGGTGCAGAATCTCAATTGTGGGAGTTACGGTGGCCAATGATGACAGGGATGAGGGGACAGGGTCCTGGGGAATGAAGGAAACATGTCTGAAAATGTGTCCTGGAACTTGCTCAGTTTGTGAACTGTCTGGCTGCGTTTCTAGTCTCCACCAGACATGCACACCTCTAGCTCCCCCTGGATTCTTATGGAAGACTCAGCCAAGCCAAACTCAGCTCAAGGTTCAAAGGTTCAGCAATGAGATTGTTTGGTGGCAATAATTTAAATTCTCACATTTCTCCAACCAGAAAATCCATTGAACCTGAAGAACTCTCTGCCTGGTCTCTGGGGTGGGGGCGGGGGGCAGGGGGGGCGGGGAGGGGGGTCATTGGAGCTAGTACAAGATCGAGAGTGAAAGCAGGGGGCAGTCTGCCTCCCCACCCAGAACACCTCCAGCCCTAATTGCCCCGGCACCCTCCACCCTCCTGGCCCTGGTCCCACTTGGGCTCCTGGCTGACCTCCGTCACCCTGTAGCATCTTTGAGCCTGTCTCTCCACTCACACCTCCTCCTTTGCCTACAAATATACACTGATTTCCATGCTGGGGTCTCCTGGCCTTAATTAAAATGCCTTCACACGTTTTTTATGACCTGGAAAAGTGCCTGTGGTTTGGCGTTCTGTGAAAATAAAGGGGGGGAAGGGATACAAAATTATATGACTACAGTAAAGCCTCAACTCCCAAATATAAAACAGAGATATGTATATTATATTATACTATTTATAAGTTATACATTTATGTATATAGTTATATAATACTTTAATGTCTGCTGCCTTAAGACCATCCTATTTCTCCACTGCAGAAATGTGCTCAATGAGAGGCATTCTGGGAACTCTGTAGCACAGGAGGCACAGGCCTTGGGCTTATCTGCATGGTAGGGGAGACCCAAGGAGGATAAACACATGGTCCAAGACATGGAGGTCCTGGAGCAGACACACCCTGGACCTAGCTAAATGAATTTCCTCTGCCACTGGGCCCAGGGAGGCCATGCCCACCAAGAAAGGTTCCAGCTGATCAGTCCCTTCCAGGCAGGACTTCAGCCCCTTGGGAGTAGACGGGGGTGGGGTGAGTGCAGGACACAGCAGAATCCAAGTTCCCTTCCAGAGGGAGTGACAAGGGCTGGGTCAGGCCTGTGGCTGAGCCTTCCCTCCCAGCAGACCTGGGCCAGACCAGCTCTTTCCCCAGGCAGAGGCCAGCACCCAGAAGGGGGAAGGGGGAGGGGGAAGGACTACCCAGTCTTCTTGGGAAGTGTGGAGGAGAATATAATTGGAAGCTATTTCCTTCTTTCCCCTCTGCAGGCTGGTTTCCAGCCTGATCCGTTTTCTGGAACCATTCTCTTGCCGGAATCCCATAGGCCTCCTTCCAGCAGCACTAGTGTTAACATTGCTGGTGACCCCCTTCCTGGAACCCTCTGCCTTGTTAGCTTTCCTGACCTCAAGCTCCTGGTTGTTCTAAAACCACCTATTCTTACTTCACTGTGCCCTTTACAAGTCCCCCTCTTCCCTGCTGGGGGCACCCCCAAGGCTCAATTCTTGGGGCTCGAACTTCTTTGTCCATGGTAGGCTCTCAGAAAAATGAGCCATCTCAGTGTTTTAGTTGATGTCTCTGTATTTACCAATGGATAATGGAGGGCCATGTTTATTCACCACTGGCCAAGGGAGAGATTCTTTATATCATTCTCACTTTGCAGATAAGGAAAGAATTCAGACAACTTAAGTGACTCCCCCAAGGGTAACCCACCCTAGGTGACCTGGCCCATTTTGCCACCTTCTCCTCCACTGTGGCTCCATCTTCCACAACTGGGGAGTCTATAACACGGGCTAAGGAAGCATTTGCAAAGTGAGTAGCCCAGGAAGGAAGCATCACTTAGTCATGAGAAGTGTGAGTGACTGAGCTGCAGGTACCCCCCCTGCCCAACCCCACGCCTCTGCCAAGTCATTGTCAAACTGTCCCAGGTGTGTGTCCTGGCCTTGGGAAGATTCGACTTCCTCTTCCTTTCTCCCTTCTGCCCCTACTGAGAACATCTGGGAAGAGTTGCTTCTGTCAGCTGGTCCATTTATAGATTACTATTAAATAATCATAAATGATAATAGCAGTGTCTCCATTCAACCCATATCTGCTAAGCCAAGCAACTACTATATACCCTGAAACTTCACGGGTTCTGGGGATATAGCAGAGCAAAACAAATCCTTATCCTGTACTATAATAGAAACATATTGAACACAGCATTCAGCCTTGAATGACACATACAGATGATGCTGGCCCACATGCTTTCACTAAACAGATTTATCATTTTGTCTGCCCAGAACAGCACCTCCCTTCTTTGAGGGAACAGCTCCTTGCCCACAACAACGTGTAATTATGGAAGGAGCCGCCAATCATAAATATCGTTCCAGTGTCTTCACAAAGGTGAATGTGTAACCAGCCGTCAGTTATAGAGCCCTGGGAGCCCCTTGGCCACTGATTGGCCTAGGGATAGTCACATGACCCCAACTGAACCAATAAGAATGCTCCCATTTTTTCCTCTTCAATCTTAACTCTAAATAAATAAATCATACAGAATATGTTACCGTTGAAAAAATTCAAACCTGACCGTCTCCTTCAATTCCCATCCCTTAGTTCGTCATCCAACTTTTTTCTAAGCATTTGGATACGCTTTGAAATATACATGATAAAACATACACACAGACATACCGATTATTATTTCAAGGTTTTGTTTTGTTTATGCTCGAGTGAATAGCATATTGTATGCATCATTCTGCACATTACTTTTTTCATTTACCAAGACGACTTAGGGGTTTATGTCGGTACAGATTTCATTTTTTTAACAGTTTCCAGATAGAGTATAAAATATACATACCATGGTTTAAAGATGAACGTTTAAGTGATTCCTAATTTTGTTCTACAAAGAACATTTCAAATAACATCCTTGCCTATATATTTCTGTATGCACATGTGTGAGACTCACTAATCTGGATTTTGAGAAGTGGCACCATCAGATCAATAGTACCCACATTTAAAATCATAATACGAGTGTCACATTTCCCTCCAAAGGGACAACTTACTCACCACCACCCCCAACAGTGTATCAGAGCATTAAGGTCCCCATTTTCCCATCCCTTCACCGATAGCTGAGATTAATGAAGTTTAACATTTTTGAAATCTGACGACTAAAAATAGTATGTTGTCGTTTGCCAGAGCCTTCTACCAGAAGCTGGTGGGAAGATCTCTCTTCTTTCTGCCACAGCCCTGAGAGCTGCGCATGAACCAACACCCAAGAGGGGAAGGTGAGTCCCCAGGGTGGCCACTCCGGAACCCAGTTGTTCCCTCTCTGCTGTCTTCACAGTCAGCTTATGAGACCAACACCTTCCCCTTGGAGGTTCAGGCTAATTAGCATTATTCCTGTTACTTTCAGCCAATAGACCGAACTCCTGATTAAAACAGTATCATGACTGTTGTCTGTCATACCAGTCCCTGAACTCACAAGGCAACTGATTAAGTCTCTCTTTGCTCCTTGTCTTTTTACTTCTTTCTTCTTCTCTTTCCTTGCTCTCCTCATTTACACATCGCTCACCGGAGGCACCACTTTCAGTGGCCAGATCACAGTGCAGACCTTTGAGGGGAGGGTAGAGGAAAGCAGCAAACAAAACCCACCCACAACAGACAACAGGCAACAGCAGAAGGAAGGAGAGCATTTGCCTGACTTCTGAGCTGGACTCTTCACAGAATGAGCACAGACATTCTTAGAACCAGTTTCTCTGCTTTGGCTTTGTTAGAGATGGCCAAGGTCAATGTTAACAGAGGGATCAACTCCTCTGTTTTAAGGGAGCAGTGAAAAGAAGAAAAGGAAGAGAAAGCAGGATAGAAAAGATGCAGCAGAAGAATCTGCCCTCCTTTTTGTTTTTAATTATCATACTCCCCAGCACTGAATGAAAACCATTTTGTTAAAAATCTACATTGCAGTTGCAGCTTTAGTGACAGACACAACACAAACACATAAACACAGGCTGTCAATGTTCTTTTGATGGTAGCATGTGTTTATTGTTTTATTCTATTAACAAGAGTGAGAACAAAGTGCTAAACTACATCCAAAGTAAAATAAAAGGGGGACGCCTGGGTGGCTCAGTCGGTTAAGTGTTGGACTCTTGGTTTCGGCTCAGGTCATAATCTCCTGGTTCCTGAGTTCAAGCCTTGTGCTGGGGTCTGTGCTGACCCCCTCTCTCTGCCCCTACCCTGCTTGCACTCTCTCTCTTTCCCTCAAAATGAATAAATTTTAAAAATAAATAAAATAAAATAAGATAAACTGCAGCCTTTACTCTCCCAGGGACATTATCGCCAAGTCTGTAAAACACTAGGGCCTGGTCCTCCCCTGCCTGATCTAACACTGAGAGCAAGACGCCATCAAGTGTGTCTCCGGTTGACATGACCCACAGTGCTAGAGATCTGAGCAAAAGTCTTTTCAGATATGAGCTCACTTCACCCTGGAGTAATTCTGAGAAGTGGAAATGGGATAGAGCCAACATCACCATGTCAGAAAGCAGGGGCCCTGCAGATCAAGGTCGTGTCCTTCAAGGCCAAACAGTGAGGCATGAATGAGACAAAAGCCTTCCCTCCCAAGACTGGAGCCTGCGCAAAACTGCAGGAGAAAGGCTGGCCACATGGAGAGCTTGGGTTAGGGAGTGGAGGGAGACGTGTGCCCCCAGGACACTGCAGGGCCAAAAGGAGATGTGGGAGAAGGATTCACAGAATGAGAGGCTGTGAGAAGAGCCATGTTGCTTCTCACCCCGTCCCAGGAAATCTTCAGTAAAATTAGCCCCCTACCCTCCATTTGGTAGAAAATGATTTTTTTTTCCTGGAAGCTGGTAAAGGAGTAAATTTTGCATTACATTTGCTGGGGTCAAAATAGTCAACTCACGAGTGAAAGAAGACAATCTGTGTATTCTGGGCATCACATCTATTCTATCCTGCAGTATTCTCAGATCTAGAATGGTGTCTGGAATGTAGTGGATGCTCAGAAAATATTTCTGGAATAAGTACATACAACTCAACTCCTCACATGCACAATTTCAGCCACACCCACCACTGTGTCTTCTTCCTTCAAAGTCTGGCTCAACATTCACAGAGACTCTGCTGTGACTGACCCCCATCCTCACTCCCAGCATGGAGCACCAGGTATTGCTGCCCCAGGAAGGTCATCTCCGCTGTCCACTCCGTGCCCGGGGAAAGGGTACCAAAAAGATGTGTCCTAAGGAAGCTCTCCAATCTCCTTCGGTGAGAGCTGCCTGTCTGCCCTTTTTGCTTATGGCCAGGCACCGACTTCTCAAAGCATGGCCTCAAGTCTGCCCCCTACTGTGGAAATGGAGAAACTTCACTCAGAGTGCCAACTCCCATACTTCTTGGAGCAGCAGCCCGGCTGATCACCTTGCTCTGTGCTAGAGGGGAGCCTCAGCATTTGGGGCAGGCTTTAATCTCTCAGCCCTAGTCATCTATAATGGAGAAGGTGGCTGCAAATACCCTCCTTGCTCACTTGACAAGGACATGGTAAAGGTCAATTAGGTCAGACAATATGAAAGCCTCTTGAACTCTGTAAATAAAACCCAGGCCAGGTGTGGCGTTGCCATTTAAAAAAAAATTTTTTTTAATGTTTACTTATTTTTGATAGAGAGAGAGAGAAAGACAGAGTGTGAGCAAAGGAGGGGCGAGGGTGGGGGGGAGACACAGAATCCGAAGCAGGCTCCAGGCCCTGAGCTTGTCAAACTTACAAACTGCAAGATCACGACCCCAGCCGATATCAGACGCTTAATTGAATGAGCCACCCAGACACCCCATGGTGTTGCCATTTTTAAAAAACTACCTTCAATTCCTAGACCCAGGGCAGAGCTGACATCTCCCTTTTCCACCAGTCCTCTAGTCCCAGGCTTCTTGGGCCACCTACTGGGCCTGGATGTGACACCTTGGCAGACGCTGCTGACCGGAAGACAGCCTTGGTACCTCATTAGTTACGTCTCATGATCAGAAGCAGCAGGTTGTCCCCACCCAGGTGAGGAGCCACTAGCATGTGGAAGGCCACACTCGCTTGGGTTAGATGCCTGCTGGACTGAGCCAGGAGCTGAGGGCCATCAGGGACACAGCTTGTCTCCCCAAGTGACCTGAGCCCCAGGTGGGGTCCCAGGGCAGGCTGAGGGATGCAGAGGCTGTTCTTAACATGGTCTCAGACAGAGGAAAATCCCCAGGTCCTGATTGGCTGCAGCAGTGACACACTCCAAGGGTTGCCAAATTTAGCAACCTTTATATTTTTGTTTAAAATATAGGGCAGATAATCCAGTTAGACTTGAATTTCAGATAAGAATCATATACTTTTAAAATATAAGTATGTCCCATGGAATGGTTGAAATATACTAAAAATTATTTGTTATTCATCTGACTTTCAAATTCAACTGGGCATCCCATATTTTACCTGGAAACATTACCCTCTCTGAAATCCCTAGGGCTAAAAGGGCTCAGGGAGTCCAGTCCCTTCCCAGAGCCCACAGCTACAGCCCACTGGCTGTTCTGGGAACTCTACTGAGGGGCCACTGCCTGGAGGTCTGCCCAGACTGTGTCCTCACTTCCTGAGGGGCGACCCGTGCAGCCCAGCATTGGGTGGCAGAAGGATCACGACAGAGGGAAGCCCCAGGGGTCCCCTCAGCTCATTTTACCCGTGAACCTCTGTGAAACAAGACTAACCTGTCTCCTCCACAAGGCCTTGTCCACATGGAGGATGTCAGGGGCGGGAAGGTGCCCTAACATGATACCATGCTCTCCTCGTGTAAGAGTACTGTCACGGGGGCCGCACCTGCCTTTGCTCAGTTCTTAAGTGTAGAGGTCCCTAGTGTCCCTCCCTCTTCCCTGAGCCTCTCATCTACTGCCCTGCTCCAGTCACTGTCTACCCAGAGTTCCGGCCCCCTTTACCAGAATCAGCATGAACAATTTACTGAGGGGTGACGCCACCCCAGGAGCCGCTGTCCGCAGGCAGACCATCCGCTCTCACCTGAACCGCAGAGAGCCTCCTGGCCGCCCTAACCCTGCCACGCCAAACCCAGGGTCCCATGCTTAAAACCTCTCAAGGGTCTCCCATTGGTCTCAGGATAAAGTCAAAGCACCTTGTCTGTCTTCTGCCCCCACGTAGCCATATTTTTGTTGTACCACAAACCAGCCAGCACCGTCCCTCTTCCCCAGCCCACTCCCCAACCAAATGGCTGGCGGTGCCCTTGCCAGCTCCGCCCCTCCCTCGGCATGCCCCAGTGCACCCCCGCCCTCCATGCTCTTCACGCATCCTTTTACTATGTCCTTCCTGTACAGTGGTGATATTCGCCACCCTGCCAGGCTTCCTAGGGTTTCGGAGAGAATCAAGTGAGAACAGGAATGTAAAACTATCTTGTAGGCAGGAAAGTTTTGTGAGAGGTAAAGGACAGAATGGCAGCTGGGTGGTGTGGAAGAGCCTCACAAGCCCCCTTACAGGCTGATTTCAGATGCTCGCAAGAAGCACAGGGGACAGCTGAGTGAAGGGACCAGGGAAATTATGGCAGTCTAAGTAGGGAGGGGTGGGTGGGTGGTGGGTAGTGCCTGGATGGGGGCCTTTAGTGGAACAGCCATAACCCATGCACGAGGTCTGGGCTGCAAAGGAACTGCTGGAGAGGAGGGCTGGTGATGGGAGTGCAGGATAACGGGCTTTGGCCCCTTCCTTCCAGCTCAGCAGGATGAGTCATCCGGAGGTACCAGCCCAAATCTCACCCTCCTCCACTCGAGGCTGAGCTGAAATGGCCCAGAGGATGTGCCCAGAGCACGGAGATGGCAATGCAGAAAGTGAGTCACAGAGCTGAGTCAGAGCCCACTCAGCCCTTTTCAGGGCTCTGACGAAGGCTGTGCCGGCACAGAGGTATTCTTCCAGCCTTACCCCTTTCCAACCACCACACACACACACACACACACTACTCCAGATCCATGAACTCACAACATGCTTCCCCTGACTGCTAGCCTCACTTATTTCAAAGAGTCAGTGTAATCCTGGGTCTCCCATATAATGGGCCTTCTTCACTCTATCTCCCTCCCTTCCATTCATTCATTCATTCATTCATTCACTCACTCATAGTTCAGATACCAAATACAAGATAAAAACCCAGCTCTTGTCTTAAAGGACCTCTTTACCAGGCAAGGGAAACGGTGTCCATTCAGGCCCTGCACTGCAGAGGAGGGGGCCAGTATGGCCTTGGGAGAGCCACGCACACCACTGGCACCTGGCTCATAGGAGGGGGAATGAGGGAGCTGGTCCCAGACACAGCCCCTCGATGTTGGGGTGGGCCATGAAATAACTGCTCAACATCCAGTCCCAGGACTCCCAAGTCTGGGGCCCTCTATCTCCCAATGAAAACAATCAGCCTAAGGATGCATCTACACAAATTTAAACAACATTCTTCTCCCAGCTAACATGAAGACTTTCATACACGCAAGCATAGTCTAAGTTGTTATAAAACACGTTCTTGTCTGATCTGTTCGTTTTCAGTGTGAAGACTGAATTTTGGCTTTGAGTCTGTAACAGAAAGAGCCACCTGCTTATATCAGAAAATCTACAATATCAGAACTGGGAGAAGTTCTCTCCTTGTAGTCTAACTGCTTCTTTTACAGAAATTGAAACTCAAATCCAGGGAGGAGAAAGGAAGCAGAATTCTTTGACAATTTCTATCCGTCTTCCAGTCTTTAAATAAATATCAGTTTTGCTACAAAAATTAACCACATTACAGGAAGAATGACAAAGAAAACCAATATTAATCCCAACACTGTAATGTAATCATTGATAACATTTTGCTGCTATTTCTTTATAATTTTTCACACAATTATAATCATACGTGCATATAACTATGTGAACTAGTTATTTCATTACTAAGCATTTTCACCATGTTACTAGAGTCCTCCTAACCATCATTTTTAGTGAACATATAAAATTCTCTCAAAAAAAAAAGATGGCTGTCCTTTTTTTCCACTTATTATTTAACCATTTCCTTGTTGAAAGTCATTTAAGTTATACTCAAAGTTTCACTTTCCTAATGCTAAATATTACCTTTTTCATTTATTTATTTGCTTGGATCAGACACACACTCCCATAAGTAGAATTGCTCTGAGGCAAAAAGTGTGAACATTTTTAAGTCTCCCAGGACATATTAACAAATTGCTTTTTCTAAGCCTGTGCTCATTAAACTGCCGTTTGCAATACAAGGGCCTATTTGCACTGTAGCCTCACCTTTCACTGCGCACCATGGCTTAAAATAAAATCATAACTTGTACATTTCGACGAGTGACCAAAACATAAGTGTTCCTAATTTCCGGCCCACCAACTCCCCGCTGACTTTTAGAAATGACAATCAAGTGTGTACTGACACACACAAAGATGTCCACTGAAGAGAATGACAGCGTGATACACATACAAGTGTGTCAGAGACTATGCAGAGGCACATGGTGGGGAAGGACTTCTATATTTTACTTTTACACTTCTCTGTTGCTTTAATTCTTCATAGTGAGCATATTACTTGTAAAATCAGCATGATGACAAAGATCTTTCCGGATATTTCGGAGAAAAAAAGCTTGCAAAAACTAGCACCTCCTTTTACTCTGCTGAACCAGAATGCTGGTTCAGTGCATGAGAGCCTCAGCCCTAAGCCTTCCCCAACCTTGAGTTTTCTGTCAAATGGTGGTGATATCACTAATGAATGCCACAGGGTGACACTTCTAAATAACATAGGCTATCATGTCACTTCAATGAGATCATTCCTGTAAGATGTTTAGCACAATGGCTTATATGCAGTATTAATAAATGTTAACTATATATTATTATTTTATTCTGACTTTTCTTTTAGTCCCCTAACCCACAACCTCAGCCACATTTCTTACCACTTATTCCAATAGCTCCCAGTCCCCAGGGAACAAAGCCTATGTGAAGCCATGTTAGCCACATACCTTTCTGGAGAATTCTGTTTGGCAAATCATAAGCCATTAACCCCAGAGCAATGCAAAGGCATAACGCAGGAGGGAGCCGGTGGCGCATGTACGTGTGTGTGGGCAGTGCACTTGAGCACGAATGAATGCCCATTCCGTTCCAGATGGTGATAAGGATGCACAGCATTTGAAAATGGCAAAAATGAGAGCACTTATTTTCAGTAGAGCAACAGCTGGGGGGAAAAACACCCAGAGAAGTAAAAATAAGAGTATCTGATTTTTTTAACAACTGAAATCTCAAAGCACCCATAACGCTTAGAATCTCAAATATCTTATGCTTACTTTCAAGGGGAAAAAAATAACAAAACAAAAATCATTTTTTAGAAAGAAAAGCTGAGTAGAAGGGCACTAAGCGAAGAGGCAACAGTAGCATGTGAAATTCAGCAGAAGGGACCCTGCAGTCAGACCACTGGGAGCCCAAATCCTGGCTCTTCCACTGGACTAGCTCTGTGACCATGGCCAACTTAATTCATTTTTTGGTGTCTCAGTTTCATGTGGAAAATGGGAATGATAAAACTATCCACTTTTCTAGTAGGGGGTTGTTGTGAGGATTAAGAGTCAGTATGTAAATGCTGGCCAGGTACTATTTTGGTGTGTCTCAGCCTGTACTGCAGCAGCGGGCCCCTGGCCTGGCCAACCCTAGGGCCTGTCAGAGAACCTTTGTGACGGTCCCCTCTGTGGGTATGTCCATGGAAGGAGGGCCAGCCCCCATCTGCAGACTGTTTTCACTATTGCTCAACCCCTCTGGAGACAGTGGTCCAAAGTGAAGGAACATCTGCCCTGCTGGCCTTTCTGCAGGCACCAGGCTCTGACAGTCTCACAGAGGTGGGGAGGCTGCCTGGGCGGGGGTGGTGGAGGGGTCTTGCAGCCAGGCAAAGAGAGGCTGACTTTGAAGGCTGTTGCTCCTAGAATGACCTCTGATTGGATTGCCTAGAAAGGCACCAAGGGCAGCTTCCAGTGTGGAGGTCAAGCTGCTTGCAATCCAGAGACCAGGAGGAAAGCAGGCAGGGCCTTGGGGGAGAGGGGGGAAATGGAGGGGCTTGTGTGGGAAAAACCAGAGGGGGAGGAAGAAAAAAAAAGAGAAGGTTAAGAGGAAGGTAGCGGGTGGAGGAGGAGGCTGGAGGCAGTGGGGAAGGCAGAAGACCAAAGTGGGGGAGGGGAGATTGGGGGGGAGAGGAAGGAGGAGTAAGGTGAGAAGGAACCAGAAGGGAGGCAAGCAGGCCAGAAAGGACGTCCTGCCTTCCCATCTGAGAGTCTGTTGACTGAGCAGCCCTCCTTCCTCAGCAGAAAGGCAGCCTCGGCCTTTCTGGCTTGTTCTGGCCTTTTCTGGCCTGATTGCATCCACACGCTCCTCCAACGCACTAGTCAGGCAGCCGCTGGGGAGGACTCGGCAGGAGCCTCAAATGCCACCTACTCCCCGGCCTCTCTCCCAGTTGATGCTTCTATTTTAGGCACCACATTATTTCCTGCTGTGATTTTTTCAGCCTTCTAATTCGGGCTCTGAGGTAAGCCGTGACATCCGCTCTGGCTCCCGCAGCCTCCCCCTCCCGCCCCCTGGAACCGGCAACGCGACCCTTCCCTGGGCAGCCACCCTTGCTCTGCGCGATCCGATGTGCAGCACTCCAGGGCCTTCAGGGAGTCACTCCGCCACAATGGCCCCAAAGGAGGCTTTATGAGGAGGGCTTTACACCCCCCTCCTCCCCACCCCATGACCGATGAAAGGCTAGTTAGAACAGATTTCTAGACAAGGATGTAGAAAAAATGACAGGGTCCAGGTATAAATTACACCACTGCATCCCCGTAGATGCTTTGGAATCACTGGTTTTCAACTCTTTTGGACAGAGGTCCCTTTGAGAATCTGATGAAAGCTATGCACCCTTTCCCCAGAAAGTGTCCACATGCAAACCCACTCAACACAGACCCTGCAATTCTCTTATAATGTCAGGGTCATGCATGCCACTCTAGGTGTCCAGGGACCCTAGGTCATTTTTTTTTTTTAACATTTATTTCTTTTTGAGAGACAGAGACAGAGTGTGAACAAGGGAGGGGAAGAGAGAGAAGGAGACAGAGAATCCAAAGCAGGCTCCTAGCTGTGAGCAAGCTGTCAGCACAGAGCCCAACCTGGGCTTCAACCCACAAACTCTGAGATCATGACCTGGGCCCAAGGTGAACGCTCAACCAACGGAGCCACCCAAGTGCCCCATAAGGAAGGACCCTAGGTCAAAAGCCCCAGCTCAGAGGCCCCCACGGAGCATCCCATACAGCCACTCCTCTTGCCAATTTCCTCCCAACCTGACTCACTTCCCCTCTTCTTCCTTTCCTCCCCTCCCCAGTGATCTGCTTCTTTATATTTAATCAATGTGTGTTTTTAAATGTAGCTTTGTATGTACAAGGATTTCACCTCCAAATGGGCTAAAGGAGGTCAGATTGTAAAGTGTCTACCTGGGGTAGTGGGCATGCCCCTCATCTTCAGTCTAGCTCATTTCCCAGGTCCTGCCTAAGTGGTAGTAGAAAGGACGTGGCACTTGGACTTGAGAAGATTTGCTCTGGAATCCAACACCTGGTAGCTTTGGTACCTTGACCTCCCTAAGCCTCCACTACATTTACACAATGGGAACTCCACTAATAAAGTTTCCCTCACAGGACTAAGTGAGGCAGTGCAAAGGAACACAGTTCTCAAAGGTTATTTCTGTCAAGGAAGGGATGGGGGCCAGTTTACTTCTCAGTCACTCAGACCTTGTCTCCTACCCTTCAGAGTAGGCAGCACCCAATGAAGTTTTGTTTTCTTTTTTAATGCCGATAGGAAAAATGAGTCCTAAATAAGGAAGTGATGTGAGATATCTCCAGAATGATGAGTGAGAAGTCAAGAGCCCATCCCCAAGCAAACGTAGCAACTGCCATGGAAATCAGCCTTTGAAATCTGGCTCTTGATTCGGGATCTCCTCTTTTCCCACAGGTGTTAAAAGGGCCCCTCAATCTCTTCCTCTCTCCACGGAAGCCCTCCTTACCACCTCCCTCCCCCAGTTCCTTGGTCCCTAAGGCGCCTACTGTCGATTGTCTTAGTTCCTTCCCCCAGCCCTGTGAGATGCCTCTACATTGCCAGAGTCACCTCTACTTCCTAAATATGTGTTCTCAGTGTGATGCCCTCTTCATTGTCCGGTTCAAGGACCTTTTCTCAGTCCCTGCTCTCTTGACTTTGGATCTGTTTTCTGACACTATACAAGGCTCTTCTCCACCTCTCTTCTCCTGAGCCTTGACAGAGATACCCCATTCTCTTCGTGTCTCTCTGATTGCTCTCTCTCTACGTTGGCTCTCTCCCTCCTCTGCACCTTTCTAAGGGTGGCTATGCCCTGGGTTCATCACACTGCCATCAGTTCCCCATCCTGTGCCCTCCGCCCTTTGGTGGCAGTGATCCTGTTGGTTTCAGCTATCTCATCTGGGCTACCAGCTCTGACTTCTCTTGAGTTGCAGTCCCAGCTTCACCTGCCATTGTCATCTCAAATTCAACATATCTGGAAATGAATTCTTCATCTTCCCCCAAGTCAGCTTTCCCTCCTGGCTTCCTTTTTCTGTTTGGGGTACAGCATCCCCCTGGTCACCCAGGCACAGAGGTGCCATCAGCTTTGACTCTTCTGCCCTCCCACCTCTACACCAGCACCAAATCCTGTCCATCCCTTCGGGATCTCTCTGGCATCCACCCCTTCCTTCCCTTTCCCACCTCCATTTACTAGCTCTCAGCTCCGATGGCTGTAGTAGCTTCCTGGCTACTTTTTCTACCCATAGGTTCTCCATTCTTTAAAACAGGTTAACTTCGGGGTGCCTGGGTGGCTGAGTCGGTTAAGTGTCCGACTTCGGCTCAGATCATGCTCTCACAGTTCGTGGATTCAAGCCCTATGTCAGTTCAGTGCTGACAGCTCAGAGCCTGGAGCCTGCTTCAGATTCTGTCTCCCCCACTCTCTCTTTGCCCCTCCCCTGCTCGCACTGTCTCTCTCAAAAATAAATAAACATTTAAAAATATGTTTTTAAGTAGGTTAACTTCCAAGTTAAGGCCCATCTCCATCATAGCTTTCTCAACCATCTGAACTGCTTTACCTCATCTTGCCTGTTCCAATCACTTTGCCAGAGCATCTGATCTTGCCAGGTAGTATCTCTCCTATTGTTATTTAGCAGTTCACATTTTCCACCTAAATTGGAAGCCCCTAGAGCTCAGCCCCTGATCTGAGCTTGCCCAGGACCAGCCAGGACCCCTGGTGTTGCACTTAACTGACACAGGTGCTTCTGACTCCTCAGGGTCTCCCCTCTTGGGTCTGGGTCACTTCAGCCTTCTTTGTCATGAACCAAGGAATACCCTTCACCATAAAGCAGAGAGCCTAAATTCCAATGCCCAGAGGGACCAGCAGATCATGAAATGCGTGAGACAGGCTAAGTGTACAATGACAGGGTGATGGGAGATGCATCTAGATTTCATGTCCCCAGCTGGAGGGGTCGCTGCTACTCAGTCCTCCTTCATTGCCATTGGGCCAGGTATAACTAGATTTTCCAGCTTGTCGAAAGAAACAAATGTGGATTTTTATGGGAAATTTCCCAACTTTTAAAACACTGTGCAAGCCAAACAAAACATGACCGCAGGCTAAATTTGGCCTATAGGTAACCCTGGACATAAAGGCTTCCTGCTTTGTAATTATTCCTGACATGGAATAAAGCACTTTGGACTGGGGGCATGTAGTTATGGTTGTGTCAGTAAGAAGCTGTGTGACCCGGGGTAAGTGACATCCTTTGTCTGGGCCTCAGTTTCCTCATCTGTGCATGAAGGAAATGACTCCCAAATGATCCCCAAAGCCTTTTCAATGTGGTGATTCTGTGTTTCCTCAGTTTATCCTGAATGGTGGGGGAAATGCTGTAAATCGTCTGGTTATGAGATCTGCCATAAATATACACTGAACACAGCTTACCACATCTGAAAAAACTAAAATACAATAAAGCGTTGGTTAACTGAAGTTCTCCAAGGTTAACTGGAAAATCCCCTTTTAATCAAGGTTATTGTTGAAAGACTTTCTAAAGCACTGGCCTTCAGTTTCCTGCCTTTCTAAGCACAGGAGATGCAGCGCTGCAAGGCGAGGGGGACTGATGAGTCAATGTCTGGGGCTCTGCCACCTGGGCTCATGGGGGCGGCAGCAGAGCAGGCTGGGAGGTCCTCTCGTCGGGCCACTCCCAGCCAATGGGTCTGGACCACTCATGGTCTAAACCGCTGGCCGAGGCCAGAAGGTAACTACACTGAGGCCTCACAGCCTCTTCGCAAGACTCGGACTCCTGGGTCTAACATCTGCTTTGGGAGCATACCTCAGCCCTAAGCCAGTTGAAAACTGGCCCTGCCTGGAAGGTGTGTCGAGGCTGAATGTCACGAGTTCCTTAAGAGCTTTGTAGCCCACCAGATCTTAGTTGGAATCCAGACTTCCACTTCTTAGCTGTATGACTTTAGGCAAATACCTTAACCTTTCTGAGCCTTAGTTTCTATATCTATAAACTGGAGAGAACAATAGTCTCTCACAGAGCTGTGACAAGGACTAGGGAAATAGCTAGCATCTGCTAAATGGCTTGGTGGTGTTTGAAGTTTAGTAAGTGCTAGATAAATGGAAATCATTATTCTATTAGGAAGTAACACCTTTTATCATTCAAAATCCAGTCTGATTCTTTAGGTTTTTTTTCTTAGTAGGGTTAGGAAGTAAATACCAGTCACCTTCTACTTTTCACAACAGACATTTGAGAAACCAACTGTTTACAGGATTCGATGTTGTCTCTAGCTCCCTCCTTCCCTCCATCCTGCCCTGTCATCCCCAAATAGCGACACCAGCCTTACAATCAGAACCAACACTTCCATCTTGCAGCCGCCATACTAATCATTGGTTGAGTCAAGAACATCAATGGATGGAAAAGTTTAGTGAAGGCAGTGTCTTCACAGGCTTAAAGTATCTCCCCTTAAGTTACCTGTTAATTATAAAGGGAAAAAACCCAGTAACTTTACAGTGGAAAAACCTGGCAGACACTTCTTAACCAAGAGTTCAAAGTTAATATCACCAATACTAAAACAAGCAGATGTCACATGGTTCCCAACAGGATGCACTGAGAAGGACACAGAATCACTTCTCTGAAACTCCTGTCCACAAACACCTAACCTGAATCTAATCATGAGAAGACACCACACTATGGCAAGCTGAGGGACACGCTACAAAATGACTGGCCTATACTCTGGAGAAATATCGATGTCATGAAAGAGAAAGAAGGCCGAGGAACTGTTCTGTATTTAAAATCCAAGGGATGTGATAGTTAAAAGGAATATGTGATCCTGAGTTGGATCTTAAACTAAAAAAGTATCATAAAGAACATTATTGGAACAATTAGATAAATTTAAGGTATTGTACCTTAAATAGTGGTATCATATTGATGTATATTCCCTGATTTTGATTTTGTGTAAAAAATATCCTTGTTCTTAAGAAATTCAGACTTGGGGCACCTGGGTGGCTTAGCCAGTTAAACCTCCAACTCTGGATTTTGGCTCAGGTCATGATCTCATGGTTCGTGAGATCCCCACAATGGGCTCTGCACTGACAGCATGAGCCTGCTTGGGATTCTCCTTCTCCCTCTCCCTCGCTCGTGCGCACCTGCACACATGCTCTCTCTCTCTAAAATAAATAAAATAAAAAAAGAAATTCACACTTAAGTATTTAAGAGTAAAGATGTATAATGTGTGCAAGTCACTCTAAAATCACTCAAAAAAAGAAAAGAAATCAGTATAAACATGGAAAAACAAGCCTGGAGAAAGAAAATTAAGACAAATGCTCACATCTGGTGAACTTGAGTAAAGAGTACACAGGAGTCCCCTGTACTAGTCTTTTTCTTTTTTTAAATGTTTTTATTTATTTCTGAGAGAGAGAGAGAGAGAGAGAGACAGCATGAGCGGGGGAGGGTCAGAGAGAGGGAGACACAGAATCTGAAGCAGGCTCCAGGCTCTGAGCTAGCTGTCAGCACAGAGCCCGACGCAGGGCTCGAACCCACAAACCGTGAGATCACGACCTGAGCCGAAGTTGGATGCCCAACCGACTGAGCCACCCAGGCGCCCCTGTACTAGTCTTGATCAGCTGAAGTTATTTCAAAATAAAAAGTAAAAACGAGAAAACAGCCAGAGGCGGGGGTGCCAGGTACAGAGCCCTACATGGTGAAGTAGAAAGAGCCCTGGCTTGGAGACAAGGTTCAAACCCGGCCCTGCCTACTGCAAGATACTTAAAATCCCTCCATTCTGTCTCTTCACTCCAAAATGTATGTACTAATAAAATAATGCCTTGCTCTTAGGGTTATTGAGAGGACTAAGTGAGGCAGTCTGTGAAAATCTGGCGCATGCCAACATATTATTCTCAAATTCTACAAGTATGTGCTGCTAAGGGTCCAAAAGTGATAAATACAAGCAGAATTCTTACCCCCACACAGCTTCTACTGTAATCAAAAAGGTGACAAATAAATAAGTAAATGAACAGGCAGACATATAATTACAAACTGCCATACATTCTATGAGGGTAATGGAGGTTGGCAGGAGAGCCGGGGAACCCTAGCACAGATAGGAGTGAGGGTGGGGGTGAGGGAAAGCCTTAGTGAGGAAATGGCATTTAAGCTAAGACTGAAGAACTAAGAAGGAGGGGTTGACAGTCTAGGTGGTGGGAGCAGCAAGAGCAAAGGCCCTGAGGTGGGCAAGAACTCAGTGCATGCAACAAACTGTGACACTCCCCTCCGCTAGAGCATTTAGAACTCCTTGAATGCTCCTTGAGGTAAGGGGCAGCGGAGCACTCAGCACAGACTGGACCTCCATAGTGTTTGATGAGTGAACGAGGGAACAGGTATCCCTTGGTTTCAATATTTGCCATGAGATCTACCCTTTGCCAGCCCTTCGCGGTACTATGTAACAGAAAGGAAGGTTTCTTTTGAACTTGCAGCTCTGGCATTTACCCCTCTGTGGGCAATTTGCTTAGCTCACAGAGCTGGAAGGGCCCCCCAAAATCCCACGCTCCCACCTCTCGAGTTGGAAGGAAGGAGCAGAGGTCCAGACTCAGAACAGACTTGCCAAAACCCACGGACCCAGGTGGGGACCCAGTTCTGGTGCCTTCCCCAGCCCCACAGCCCGTCTTGTTTATTTGTTCAACAAGTTTGTTTCAGCCATGGCACAGCCTGTTCTGACTCTGGAACATTCACAAGATGAGCCAAAAAATCACAGAAAAATGGTCTGCTCTTGGAGCTAACGGGCGGGGCAGCCAGGATGGGAGACGGGTTTTAGGCCAACTCTGGGGCAGAGTTCTGGCTTATCCTTTGCTGTCTTTTTCCCTTCTGCCTTGGGAACCAAAGGGACTCCAATGGGATTTCCTGCCTCGGTTTCTCCAGGACCATTATGTGGGAAGACTAGAACGTTCGACCATTTCCAGTTCTCACCTCCACCCTCATTAGCCCCATTCCAAAACCCGGCTTCCATGCACCTAGTTCTTGCCACAGCCTGCTGCACCCGATCAGCCCAAGGATGGAGCAGGTGCACAGGAGTGGGACTGATCTGCCCCTCCCTGCCTGCAGTGCGCTCTTTCTCTCCGCTTATGGACTCTTGCTTATCCTTCAAATTTAGCAGTTATGTCACCATCTCTAAAAACAAAGAACTGACCTAGTCTGCTAGCCACTTCCCAAATTTTAAAAAGCCCAACCAGCGTAAATGAGATAGCTGAGATGCTGATTTCTTTGCTTTTGTCTGACTGGATAGTTACTCGGTGTCGTAATGCTAGTTCTTATCTTGTGTTGATCAAAAGCATTCGTTTGCAGTTACGTAAATAATCGATTACCAAAAACTTAGAAGTGAGTAATTAATAAATGCAGGGGTTTTTTGGGCTGACAACGTAATTTATTTAAACCTTAATTAAGCCTAGCGTGCGTGACGGGATGAGGTTAGGATGATAAAAGGAATCCAGGTGGTAAAAAGGTGACTCTAATGTCCTATGCAGCCCTTTGATACACATGGCTGCCTCATTTCCGCAAAGGCCTGGTACCTAGTAGGTACTCAGAAAGTATTCATTGAATGTATGAGTGTGTGAGGATGGTGACACTCCCTGGCCCCTGGGATCATTCCCTTCTGCCCTTTTACTCCAGGCAGCTCCCCAAGAAACAGTCTGGCCAGCTGTGGGAGGTGCTGCTCTCCTTCACTTCCAAGATTAGCTCAGACCTTAAAAATCACAGCACGGCGCCTGCTCCTTTCATGCCAAGGAAAACAGTAGATGTCAGAAGCCTCCCTAGGTATCTGGAAGAGAACAGCTCCTTCTGCTCCCTCCCTTCCTTGTATGAGGTCATTGAATCAGGATGACAAAGCAAACAGTGACATGTGTTGGGACTTGTTTCTGCCCGGATTCCAGGCTTCTCCAGCCCCTCCCTCCTGCCAGTCTTCAGAATGGCAGACCTAGGTGTGAACAACTAACAACTAAACTCAGTCCTTGGGATTCTGGGAAACGGGTGCTAGTTAGGAAGCATCCTCTAGAGTAGTCAAAAGAAGGTCCTGGATGAACTTCAGTAAAATAGGGAACTGGGATATTAGCACCATTGGACATTTGCACAGAGGTTTCCCAGGCTTCAGGGTGCTCTCATTTATTCCCATTTGAGTTATGGAGGGCACTACTTCTCCGACTTTGCAGATGAGAAAACTCATTTAAGGTCGGCAAGTTAACACATGGCTTGAGGGTCACAGAGCCAGACGTGAAATTAATTTTATGACTCTAGTTCCATCTTCCCACCTCATGACAATTCCTCAAACTTCAGTCATTGGTACACCTGCTTCATGCTTTTTGGCTACTGCATACCACCATATTATAATTTACTTAGCACTTTTCTTTAGATAAATTCACTTAAAAAATGGACATCATTCTAAGCAACAAAACACATGCGCGTACATATATGTACAAATAACATATGTATATACTTATATGTGTAACTGCTAAAATTACACATTTCATCCTCATCCCCTAAAGTCACCTCCTCTATAGCACCAGGGATGCCAGTGTACCCTTTAAGAAACTGCCCAGTTGTTCCCCACCAAGCCCGCATTACTAAGGACGGGTCTTCACAGGCTGGCAGTCAAGTGGCTGCCCTGCTGAAGTGCCCCGCCAGTGGGATTGCTCAGGGCCACCACTGTTGTTAGGGCTGTGCCTCAAAATCAGAGAGTTATTAAATCATGGAGGATAAGTAAGAGATCATGGAATCCAACATTCAAGGGGCAGGGCCTTCTACAACACACCCAGTCACAGCCCTAAAGATGAAAGGGGGCACCATTCAGAGACATAATGAATCAGATGTAGTCCTTGCTCTTAAATTTTTTTTTAATATTTATTTTTGAGAGAGAGAGAGAAAGAGATCGCAAGCTGGGCAGGAGCAGAGAGAGAGGGTGACAGAGGATCCGAAGGGGGCTCCATGTATTCACAGCACAGAGCCCAATGGGGGACTCAAACCCAAAAAACCATGAGACCATGACCTGAGCCGAAGTCAGCTGTTTAACCAACTGAGACACCCAGGCATCCTAGTCCTTGCTCTTAAAAACTCAGAGCTGACCACATAAACAACTGAAAACTAGAAGGAATAAGCAAAGGATCTAGAATCAGAGAAACTCTAGACTGGGTTCCACCATGAACTTGGCATGCCTTTGGGCAAGTCACTTCTTGTTTCTGAGCCTCAATTTCCTTAAACAGAGATGATAACATCTCTGTTTTTTACCTCTTAAGACTAACAGGAGATTCATTTTCTAAAAATATATCAAAACATCAGGTTGTACACCTTAATTGTATACCAATTTTAATTGTCAATTATACTTCAATAAATATGGGGGGAAATTGGTATGAAAAGTCCTCTCTAAAAAAACTATAAAGCTGTAATATAGTGTGCAAGTACTAAATAGGCAATGCCTAAGCTCCTCCACAGAATTGGCATCACTGCTGAAGAATGACTTTCTCAAGGTGAAGTGAAGCATCAGCAACAACAGGTGGGGAAGAGATCTGGAGAGCACCATTTTGAGCCTTACCAGCATCCCTGGCTAACTTCCTGCTCTCAGGCCTTGGGCCCAGGAAAACACTGGTGAACCGAACCAGCTTACTGCCCATAACTCTTTCAGAATCTTTATTTTCTTCTCTGATATGTACCCTTTCTTCTGCTTTGAAACACTTTCTTCTGGCTTTCTGCCCAGCGTGCAAGCTGACTGCATAGTAATGGGTCTCTACTGTCCTCTTGTGGTCGTTCTCAGACGCTGCTACATTGACTTTTGGAGGGGGTGTGCGTGACAGACTGAGGAAACCAGAGCCAACCCTCAAGATCAAGATTTTCCCGGGCCAGCAGAGGACTTAAAGCCCAAATTAAAGCCAGCTGCTGGAATCCAGAGCTCCTTGACGGGAAGGGGTAGTTCTGCCTGGTTTTGCCCCAAACAGGACAGGAATCCAGGCACTCTGTCTGCATTAACCCTTCTAAAACCGCCCAGTTTGTCCAGTTTGTCTGAAGCAAGATCTTGGAAATGAAGGCAGCTCTGATACTCCTTCTCTGCCCAGAAGACCCAAGAGAAGAAAGGGCCAGGACTAGAACTTCCAACCTCCACTCATTTAAAGCACAAGTAACTGAGTCCCCATTTTGTGAGTAGGTACCACAGGGGGGTAACACAATGAGATAAAGAATTCCTGTCCTCAAAAGTTCATAAAGCTTACAAATGTAAACAACTCAGAGCATATAATTAATGGACACTGGGGCACTGGAGTAAGGGCTGTGTACTGCTGAGGCTGCTGAGGGAAGGAGATTCATGACAACCATGGGGATCAGGGTTTTCTGAAGGTAGTGAGACTCAAGCTGGACTTTTTTTTTTCCCCCAATGTTTATTTATTTTTGAGAGAGAAAGAGAAATAGAGTGCGAGCAAGGGAGGGGCAGAGAGGGGAGACAGAATCTGAAGCCGGCTCCAGGCTCTTAGGGGTCAGTGCAGAGCCCGCCCGACACAGGGCTCTAATTCAAGAACCGTGAAATCATGACCTGAGCAGAAGTCGGACTCAAGCTGGACTTTTTAAAAATGACAGGCATGAGCAGACATGAGCAAGGAAGACCATAACGAAACCAACAACAGCCACATTTGCTGGGAGCTGATTATGTTGTTAAGTGCAGGAAAGGGTTTTATAGATATCTGTTATTTAATCTCCACAACACCGTGAGGCATTATTTTCTCAATTTAATAGACCAGGATACCAAGGCTTAAGACCATGTACAGCAAAATTGAGAGAAAATATAGGAAGAAACAAAAGCAAAAGGCGCATTTGGGAAAATAATCTATTATTACTACAGTACAGGTACACCAGGTCAGGTGGCAGAAAGGAAGGGACAAGGGCATGTGGGGTGTATGATTAGAAAGTACAGCAACCCTGTAATATGGGATTTTAAAGCTTCAAATGAATGGAGACCTCAACTTTTGGATACTGAAGAACATGTGAGATTTCAGAGCACAGGATTCTGCTCAGGGATGCACTTTAAGATAACTCAGATGTATGGAGGAGAGTGTGGTGAGGCAGGGACAGGAGGAAGGGAACTCTGGGGTAAGGGAAGCATGGGTCAGGGCAGTGGTCAGGGCAAAGAGATGAATCTTAAAACCTCTACATGCAGAAACTGTTAAGACTGACTTGGGGGGGGGGGGTGAAGAAAATGGACCTGCCTTTGGTGGGGGCCCCTGTCCCTTCCCATGCAGAGCCCTCCGACCCACCTCTCAACATCAGGTCTTACTAGAAGAAGGGAAACTTCTGGTCTCCCACGGAATGGAAGCCTCACTCCTACCCTGGACCATGGTTGTGCCAAACCTCTAAAACCAAGCAGGCCAAAGTCACTCCGAGACCAGAGAAGAAATCTTGAAAATTGTTCTCAATGCCCACATCAAATGAAGAATCTCAGGATCAAAGAGCAGCCTGTCGCAGAAGAGACCATGCCTGTTTAATGCTGTGACCCACTTCCCAAAAGCCAGGGAGAGTTTTATGTCATTTCCCAGTAGTCTGTCGAACCTGGTTGGGTCCAAACAGGGTTGGATCAAACCCTGTGTGGGAATACCGCCCCTACCCCTCGTCCCCTGCAAGGGGCTTGGATTCCTGCTTCTGACTACCATGGGGCTGGGCTGGCAGGCTTCCCTCTGGCTCCTGCTCTCAGAAAGGCGGCCACCGCTGCTGGCTCCTTGTCACACCATATCCGGAAGGTGGCAGCATTTCAATGGTAAAGCAACAGATGCTGAGGCCCTGGCTAACAACTTCAAAGTTTGTTGAGAATTGTGTCATATTTCCCAAAAGAGCTAACTCCATCCAGTTCCAGCAAAGTGGTAACGGGTAAAGGCTAAGGCTACAAGGAGACAGTGAGGCTTCATAATTCCTATCGTAGATTGAGGCAGCTCCAGGGAAAATATTTAAAGCAGCCACTCAACAAACATTTGACTGTACCAGGCACTGGGCAATCTCCTTAGAAATTTCCTAAAGCAAAGAATGGGACTTGTTTTAATGTTAACTATAACCTCTGATTTTTTTTTTTCTTTCCAGAATCCTGCTCACAGTGGCACTTACTTTACCTTTTTCCTCCAACAAATGAGACCCCACACCACAAAAAAACGCTCCCAATACCAAAGAAAGGGCAACGAGCTGTTCAAGACTGGGGTCTGCCTGCAAAATTCCTGCCTGCCACCTGGTCTTTAACCCCACCTGCTGGTGCCCCCTGATATTTAGGTTCATCTAGTGGAAGACTACGATTGTTTTCCAGTCCCCTCCCCTACTAAGATCCAGACTTCTATAGCCAACTACTTTCCTGACATCTTTACCTAAATGTCACAATGGGACATCAAGCTCAACTTTTCCAAAACTGAACTTTTATTCTCCTCTGGCTCTACCCCCTCCTCCCAGTAATCCGTCACTCAGTCTCAGCCACTGTACTTTTCAAAGTATTTCTAACACCCATTCACCTCTCTGCATTTCAATCTGTACTGAGTACAAGCTGCCATAATCTCTCACCTGATCTTCTGTAGCAGGCTTCTAGCCTGGCTTCCTGCTCCTCTTGTTCTCTTCCCTCCTGCCTCCACACTGTAGCCTTGGTGTTCTTTAAAAAACCCAAATCTGGGGGTGCCTGGGTGGCTGAGTCAATTAAGCGTCAGATCCTTGACTTCTGCTCAGGTCAGTATCTCATGATTTGTGAGTCTGAGCTCTGCATTGGGCTCTGTGCTAAAAGCATGGAGCCTGCTTAGGACTCTCTTTCCTTCTCTCTCTGCCCCTCCCCGGCTCGCTCACTCTCCCGTTCTCAAAAATAAATAAACATTTAAAAAAATAATAAAATAAAAACCCAAATCTGCTCATTTCACTGTCACCAACACCCAAATGGCTTCCTGCTGCTCTTTAAATATAAAGGCAGATGTGATACAGAACTCCTGGGGATGCCAGGACAGCTGACGAGGAATACTTTGCTTTTAATTAACCTATTGTGTTCTTGCTGTAACAGTATTTTTTCTAATGACTAATAACCTTACTTTTCTTTCTATGATGAGGAGACTGGATCATCTTGATTTCTGGTAACCATAAAACTACAACCTCCCAGTTCAGGAGGGGATAATTAGCCTTTTGAATAGAAACTTTTCAAATATCCATGAACTGGGACATACATTACTTCTTAAAGTTCCTGGAAGGAACACCTTGAGCCAGATGGAACCTTGAAGATGAATTAGCCTAGAGCAGGGGTTGGCCAACAATAGCCTGAGGGCCAAATCAGGCCTGCCACCTGTGTTTACCAGAACACAGCCACACTCATCCCTTTGTGTCCTGCACTCCAATGGCAGTCAAATGCTGGTGTCAGAGACTGAATGGCTTGCACAGTCGAAAGTACCTAGCCGTTAACAGAAAAGTTTTGCTGACCATGCTCTAAAGCTGGGGCTGTAGGTTAAAGTCACCTGGAGCGCTTTTTAAAAGGGCTCACATCAGAGATTCTGATAATCCAAGCATTAATATTAAAAACTTAAAAACAAAAAACTTCCCTCAGTGACTAACATGCGGCCACAGTTGAGAATCACTGATTTCCTCTACTCTCCTCACAGATGAGGAGTCAAGCCTACAGGCCAGGATTTGTCTCCTGTTTGTAATGATTAACAACTACTAAAATAGTGACTCCCTCTCTCTCTGACCCTCCCCTGCTCACACTGTCTCTCTCTCTCTCCTAGAAATAAATAAAACATTTAAAAAAAAAAAAAAAAAACTACTAAAATCTACAAAATATATAGCACATCCCTCTATATTATCTCACTTGATTCTTTTTTTTAATGTTTTTTTAATGTTTTTTTTATTTTTATTTTTTATTTCTAGGAGAGAGAGAGAGACAGCGTGAGCAGGGGAGGGTCAGAGAGAGAGGGAGTCACAGACTGAAACTGGCTCCAGGCTCTGAGCTGGCAGCACAGAGCCCAACGCAGGGCTCGAACCCACGAACCGCGAGATCATGACCTAAGCGAAAGTCAGACGCTTAACCAACTAAGCCACCCAGGCGCCCCTGTTTATTTTTATTTTTTAGAGAGAGAGAAAGAGAGAGAGAGAGAGAGTGGGGGAGGGGCAGAGAGGGAGACACAGAATCTGAAGCAGGCTCCTGGCTCTGAGCTGTCAGCACAGAGCTCAACACGGGGCTCAAACCCACAGACCATGAGATCATGACCTGAGCCCAAGTTGGATGCTTAACTGACTGCACCACCCAGGCGCCCCTCTCATTTGATTCTTAGAACAAATCTGAGATTCAAAGAATAGGAAGCACTTCTGTCCCTGCTTCATACATGACAGAATTGAGGCTCAGGGAATTTAAGTCATGTCACTCCCCCCTCCCCTAAAGTCTCCTATTTAGTAAAGGGAGCTAAGCCTCATGTGCATGTCTTCTGAATTACTGATATTCACTGTATAAGTTACATACTTATGATTTACTTTGGCATATGGAGTCCTATTTGCTTTCAGGGTCTCCAGAGCATTTAGAAATCTACCTTCCTAAACAGACTATGCTCTGTGGAGCCCTAGGATTCGTCATGGTCACTGTCATGGTAGAGTAAGAGGGAAAGGATACATGTGGGCGTGTATCTATAGATCCCATCTCTGTGCCCTCACTCAAATCAGAGTGGATATATTTTTACCTGTTCAAGCATTAGGATCCCACATACAATTGTATGAATGAAGAGTTCCACCTTTAAAGACCACTGACATGGCTTAGACCTTTGCTTACTATTTTAATCCAAGATAGCATGGTCACTCTGCCCCCAAATTTCTGTCACCTCTTACATCAAGCTCTTCCCTGTTGGTCTTAATGAAGTCCAAAAGAATAGTTTCTCATATCAATATAGGTATTGGTTTTTTGAGAAATGAAAGGCCTTACTTTTAGCAGACCCCACATCTGTCAGGGTAACTGACATTTCTCATTACTGCTCCCAGCCTACTTCACGCATACCACATAATGAACAATATATAACATATACTGTATAAAAAAAGGAAAACATCACTCTCATCTACTCTCTTGCTGGGCCACAGTGTCTCTCCTGACTGCTCAGTGGGTCTGCCTCCAGCCTAATCCACAAACTCTCCACCTTACTTTCACTCTTAGGCTTTTCCTTCCTGTGGAAGTGAGGCATTCATTAATGTCTGGTGGGGTGGGTGGCAGGGGATGTACTGCAGGAGAGAAGACATCTTCTTGCATTTCTTTGTATTTCCAGAGGAAGGAACTTTTATTCTCCTCTCCACAGAAGTGAGAAGCCCCACACTGGACGGAACACATCCAGCTTTTCATTCTATGACCTTATTTGCACTCTTCCGCAGGAGGAAGAGAGTCTAATCTGATTGATCAGAGTCCACGACATTTAAGGATTGAGTTTTTATCAGGATGGGTGCCTGAGTGCACAAGGTGTGTTAGGGTCCTGGACTGCGTCCTGCTAAATCAGGGTCTGCCCCCAAACCTGGCAGGAGGATTCTAGTGGGAGGGAGTAGGAAGCTCCCACTCTGTATCTACTTTTAGTTCCAGGAATGACAGGGACACCCAGGGTTCACACGATGGCATGACCTCATATCTCAACACTTCCTGGAGGAGGAGACCATATCAATGAATCCTACAGCCCGACTGCCAGAAGCACCCTGTTCCTCAGGAGAAGCACAGTCCCCAAAACTTAATGAAAGACACTGTGGCCTTAAACAAACATGAGACACCTTCACCTCTTTTAATAGTCATGTCTCTCACTTTACCAATTCTCAAAATATATGGTTTCTTTTTACATACATACACAAACACTTTTAAACATAAATGCCAAATTCAAGAAAACCAGATGAGTAGATAAATTTATGAAGCCACAGAATGGGAGAAAAGGCCAGTCACCAGATTTTACAAAAGATCACCTGAACTCCTTCTCTGGACATTCAACTTGATATATTATCCTAAAACATTCCATTTCACATGGTCCACAAGGTCTTCCTTTAGGATTCTGAAGCAGTCAGTAGCCATACTTGTCATTAAGATGGGTCCTGCCATCTCCACTCTGGCCTAGATCAAAGTATAAAGAAAGAAATACATTCAGTTTTCCAAGGTCAGGAGGGAAAAGATACCCAGACATTAGTGGGCTAAAAAGTAAAACAAAGAGGTTTCTTCTATTCCAGAACTCTGCTTTCTTGCATACAATTTCAAAATGCAGTCCTCTTTTCGTTTCTATCCTCACATTTATCAGCTGATAAAAAGCAACCATTTCCAGTAACAAAATTTCTACTAACTGCTAGTAATGAGAAACTTGATCCATAGAAAAAGCCCCTGTGATAAGCATGTGGGGGGCAAGTGCCTCATATGCCGCCTTGAGAGTATGTGTATGAACAGAAGCTGTACACTCTCTATAGAATGCAATTTGTAGTCTCAAAAATGTTTACAGTCTCTCATACAGTATGTTACTTTTAGGATTCTTTTCATGCACCTCTACATTTGCAAAATTATGTATATTAGAGACTACTTACTGCAGAGTTGTTTATAATGGCAAAACTGGAAACACAGCAAATATTCATTGAGGGAACTGGTTAAATAAGTAAAGGTATATCTATACCATAAGAAAGAACTCTGCTACAAAAGAAAGGAAGGAGGGAGGGAGGAGGGAGGAAGGAAGAGAGGAAGGAAAAGAAATCTATAAATAGCTATGGAAGGATATCCATCCATGTAGTGTTAAGTGCAAAACTGAAAGATATAGAATATGCTTCTACTTGTGTAAAAAAGGTAGTGAAATATTATGTATTTTATTGCTTACACAGGCATTTCACATGCCACACATAAGAAGTCACAGAGGGGCACCTGGGTGTCTCCACCTGTTAAGCATCTGACTCCTGATTTCGGCTCAGGTCATGATTTCATGGTGACATTGAGCCCTGAGTTGGGCTATGTACTGACAGTGTGGAGCCTGCTTGGGATTCTCTTTCTCCCTACCCTCCCCTCAAATAAATAAACAATTTTTTAAAAAGTCCTAAGAAAGTGGTATTTTGTCCGCTTTAATGGAAACACTGAATAGCTGAGGTAGAACCAGAAGTTGTTTTTTAACTTGAAAGAAATTTTAGAATACATGCAGAAGAGAAAAATATAATAAAATCTCCATGTACTCATCACGCAGCTGAAACAACTATCAAAACAATTATTAATATATGGCAAATTCTGCTTTATCTATTACTCCCTCATTCTCTACTACTGGATTATCTTTTTTTTAATTTTTTTTAATGTTTATTTTTGAGAGAGAGAGAATGAGCATGGGGTAGTGGCAGAAAGACAGGGAGACACAGAATCGGAAGCAGGCTCTAGGGTCTGAACTGTCAGCACAGAGCCTGACACGGGGCTCAAACTCACAAACCACCAGATCATGCCCTGAGCCAAAGTTGGACGCTTAACTGATTGAGCCATCCAGGTACCCACTACTGGGTTATCTTAAGGCAAATCTCAGATATCATTACACCTGTGAACACTTCTGTACACAGCCCTCGAAGAACTTTTTCTAAAAAACATAACATTCACACTTTGAAATAATTAATAATTTCCTAATAGTATCAAACATCTGGCTAGTATTCAAAATTATCTGACTGGTATATAATTTTTTTTTTTTTAGATTTTTTTTCTCTTTTTCTCTTTTCTTTTCTTTTTTCTTTTTCTTCTTTTCCTTTTTTCAGTATATAATTTTTTAATAGTTGTTTGTACCAGGGGCACCTAGGTGGCTCAGTCAGTTAAGCATCTGACTTCGGCTCAGGTCATGATTTCACAGTTCATGAGTTTGAGCCCCCGCATCGGGCTCTGTGCTGACAGCTCAGCAGGAGCCAGCTTCCGATTCTGTGTCTCCCCCTCTCCCTGCCCCTCCCCCACGCATGCTCTATGTCTCTCAAAAATAAACATTAAAAAATTTTTTTAAAAATAGTTGTTCGGGCCAATAAGGATCCAAGCAGAATCCACAAATTATACTTGGTTGATATGTCTCTTTAGATCTTTTACTCTACCTGTTCCCCTAGAAGGGAGAACTTTCCCACTTCATACTCTTATAAAAACTTAACATATTTTGAACCTTAAACATACGTCACCTACTCAGAAACATAAATAAGTAAGTCTTAGAGGAGAAGAAGAGTAAACACAATCTACCTTCAGGTGGGACCCACACACAGTAGTCTGGGTCATCTTCTGGATATTTGGAGGAAAGTGTTGCTGGAAGCTGCAAAGAAAAGATAGTGATTTTACTCGAAAGAATTTTAACTCTAAGAATTATTGTCCCTATGCCTGTGAGCAAACAAAAACTGAGAACAGCTTATTACCTTCACATAAGTAACCAAAAAATGGGAGGGAGAACCTTGACTTTTTCCTCTAAAGCCTCAACAAACTGATTTTCAGCCAGTAAGAATGAAGTAATGTTTTTTAAAAGAGACAGTAACAGAGGTATGAGTTCTAATGGTATGATCTCCAAACAGGGGATTTTGGCATTTGTCTTTTGATCTAGGTGGAGAAGAGTTAACAGCAAGCCTGACTGCATCCTTTGAAAGGACTGTTTGCAAGGTTGGCCTTCGCCTAATTTCTGGGAACTTGGGTTTCAGGAGGCTTCCTACTACCCTGATAAGAGTGGCTCACTGTGCCTAAACTGTCTCTAAAAAAACAATATAGTTCATGCCGAACATCTACCTTCCTTGTGGGAGAATGAAATTTGAGTACATGCCAGGCAGGAGGTGTCTATATGATCAGTCCCCAGTGGGCACTGAGTCTCTAATGGGCCTCTCTGGTTAGCAACATTTTACAAGATGTCACAACTCATTGCTAGGGGACTTAAGCACATCCTATGTGACTCCAGCGAACAAGGACTCTTGGAATTTTATGCCTGGTTTCCTCAGACTTTGCCCCATTTGCCTTTTCCCTCTGTTGACTGTGCTTGGCATCCTTTTACTACAGGAAATCATAGCTGTGAGTACAACCACATGCTGAGTCCTGTGAGGCCTCGTGTGAATTATCTAGCCTGAGGGTGGTCTTAGGGACCTCCTAACACAACCAGCAATCCCACTTTTGGGATCTTACTGTATCCATACAAATTATGTTTACACAAGATTATTCATTATAGCACTGTTATAATAAAAGACTAGAAACAACCCAGCATCAGGGCACCTGGGTGGCTCAGTCGGTTGAGCGTCCGACTTTGGCTCAGGTTACTATCTTGGGGTTTGTGAGTTCAAGCCCCGCACTGGGCTCTGTGTTAACAGCTGAGAGCCTGAAGCCTGCTTCGGATTCTGTCTCCCTCTCTCTCTTTCTGCCCCTTCCATTCTCACTCACTCTCTCTCCCTCTATTTCTCAAAAATAAATAAAACATTTTTTAAAAATTAAAAAAAAAAAAAAAAAAACAGTGTCAATCTATAGGGAACTGGTTAAGCATAGTACCTCTATACAGTAGGAAGCCTGTAGTATACTGATTCCTATTGTGATTTCCACAATAGGTTAAAAAAAAAAAATGGGGGCGCCTGGGTGGCTTAGTCGGTTGAGCGTCCGACTTTCGCTTAGGTCATGATCTTGTGGTTCGTGGGTTCGAGCCCTGCGTCCAGCTCTGTGCTGACTGCCAGCTCAGAGCCTGGAGCCTATTTCGGAGTCTGTGTCTCCCTCTCTCTCTGACCCTCCCCTGCTCACGCTCTCTCTCTCTCCTAGAAATAAATAAAAAAAATATTAAAAAAAAAAAAAGTAGAATCCAGTACATTTCATTCTGTTTTCCATGTAATAAAAACAGGCAAATAAGAGTATATTATTCATATGTCTTTGATTGGCATAAAAAGATATGACCAAAGATTCACAAATTAATAAAAAAGAAGTATATGCACAGTTATAGGGAACAGTGTGGATAGAGACAACAGAGAATTTTGAAAACAGAAATTCAAAAATAAGAGACCCCAGACTTCTAGAAGAAAGGGTATTAGGTAGTCAGGAACTCTGCTAAGACAATCCCTAAAAATTCACTCTTCTGAATGTGGTCTGTGTCAAGGGGATTCATTTTTATTCCTAGAGACAGGAAGATTGTGACTAAAGTACTTACTTTGCCTGGACCGGGAGCTTTCTTTTTCTTCAATTCGTTTCTGTTTTTCTCAGACTCATTCTTTGATGCTAATTTGAGAAAAAGAAAAGAGGCAATAGCTATTTCAGAATAAGTAAAATAGAAAAGAAAAATTCCTCCTTACAGAACATTATAAAAATTGAAAACATGTAGCAATCAAATTCTCAAAAATTCCCACTACTATAAAGACTATTAAGGGAGAGTTTTCCCACTGCTAATAACCCTAGCTTTCAAATTTAAACACTGTTCTTTAAGCTTGAGTATAATCATACCATTTGAAAAAGGAAGGGAAAATGGGGCTGATTTTATTATTCTAGAGTTCAACCATTACAGTTAAAGTAGTATAGGGGCGCCTGGATGGCTCAGTCAGTGAGCATCTGACTCTTGATTTCAGCTCAGGTGTGATCTCACAGTTTGGGGGTTCGAGCCCACATCAGGCTCAGCACCAACAGTGCAGAGAGCCTGCCTGAAATCCTCTCTCTATCCTTCCCCTACTCTCTCTCAAAAATAAATAGACATTTAAAAAAGAAAAAAGAGGTGCTTGGATGGCTCATTGGTCAAGTGTCTGACTCTTGGTTTCAGCTCAGGTCATGATCTCACGGTTTGTGGGTTCGAGCCCCACTTCAGGCTCTGCGCTGGTGGCTGGTGTCGAGCCTGCTTGGAATTCTCTCTCTTCTCCCTCTCTCTGTCCCTCCCCTGCTTGTGCTCTCTCTCTCTCAAATAAACATTTTTTTTTTAAAGGCTGTAGAAAACCAGTCCTTTTAATAGGTCAACCTTTCAACCAATTTCTTTTAATAGCTTTGGAATCACTCCCATGATAGGCACAGACTCATCTCTGGGAGATGGAAAATCGTGGAGGGCTATGCATGGCCCCGGGGAGGAGTGAAGGCATCAAGCATTCTGCAGGTCAGGGAAGCAGAACCCCAGGAGGCAGGAAAGGAATAAAGAAGGCAAATGGGATGGCACCAAACATAACCTCTCATATATTCCAGTTCTGTCCAGGGCCCTGGCAACAGCGTCTCCCCCCAGTGTCTGAAAGGCTACTCCCTGGGCTGCTTCAGCTCAGCTCCAACCCCTCCTCTCTGACACCAGCTGGTTGCTTGTGTGCAGGGCAGCAATGGAGGCGGCTGCGCTACTTGCCTGAGGGCTCCTCACATGATGCAGCTGTTTCACTAATCTCTTGATAATCTTTATTCTGTTCCACTTGGCTGAGTTGAGACATGTTTTCTATAAAATGCAGAACCAGAGTATACTGTTATTATTTAATTCATAGAAGGGAACCAAGAAAACAAAGGCAAAAGCAAGAAAAGCTAAGTAAATACATAATCATCCAGCTTTACTATCATTTGCTTCAATAATCTTAATTAGATTTTTTTAAAAATGTGCCTCCATATGTCTAACAGAAAAATCAATTTTCCACTTTAAAATCTGGCCAACTCTGACGTAAAACTTTTCAGCTGTACTTACCAAAACCCTTAAAAATGTACATATTCCTTGGCCTAGAAATTCTACTTCCAGGAACAGATTCAAAGAATATAATTAGAGATGAATACCAAGATTTATTACATACAGTATGTTTATAACAGCAAAAATTAATAAATAATGTACAGGCCTAACAATAGGGATTTGATTAAATCAATTGTGGTGCATGCATGTGATGGACCACTAGGCTTCTTATTGAAGCCACATTTTAAAAGGATATTTTAAGACAGAGAAAAAAAAAAATTATAAAATAGCATGTATAATACAATCCTAATATTGGGGGGAAAAAAAAAAAGGCTAGAGCAATCCCTAATCAGCTGCAGACTTACTAATTAATGTGTCTTTACAAAATTTTAAAATCTTCTATTTTTATACACACGTGTATTTCCTTTGGTCCTTTAAAGAAAAAAAATATATAATACTTATTGCTTCCCTTCCTGCGACTTGTTTTTATACCAACCTTACAATGCATGGATCAGAGAATAGACTCAAAAAAAGCACGTGTAAGTAAGAACCTTGCTCGAAAAGGCTAAGCATTTTGCCAATAACTAAACAAAGGAGAATGCAAAACAAAAGATCTCTCACAGATGAAAAAACACTAATTTTTCTCAAACAACTGAGGATGATTCAAGAGAAGGTCTACATACCAGGCCTGTTGTTTTATGTAGATAAGCCTGGTTTATTTTGGAAGTAGACGTGCACACATTCCCACACATATTTAATGTCAGTTTTTGTTTTGTTTTTCCTCAAGCTGTCTATTTTCTGTGAAGTCTTAATATTGCCAAGCAGTGTGGCCACCCTGCAGGAAAGTAACTCCTGCATTAGACAAGCGATATAAAGATACTAAAATGATCAACAATGATCTCTAGGGGTGAGATTGTAGATTTCTCTTTTCTTCTTAGGACTTTATTGTATGATCCAAAGTTTCTAAAATGAATACATCCTCCTCTTATAATCAGAAGGAAACATATTTAAAAACCAGTCAATTCCCTCTTTTTCATCAAGCCTTTGCTGAGGTGGGTGAATACAGTCTGCCAGGTTCTCTGCTAGGTACCATGGACAAAAAGATGACTAAGGCATTAGGCTTCCTGAGAAGTACGCACAGGGGTTACAATTATGCTTAGCCTCTGTTTTAGGGACAGGGAAAAAAATGAGCAAGGGGAGGTTTACCCTGAAACCACCTGATCAGGCCTCATCATGAACCCCAGTCTACTGCCCTGCAATCACACGCGGCAGCTGCTCAGGGTTATTCCAGAGCAGCTATGGTTTCAGATTCCACAGTTTTCAATGTTTCACAATTCTGGAAGAGCCTGGAAATGCCTGCCCTTATTTTGCAATGAGGAAAAATAATGACTGACAGTCAGAGAAAGGCCAAGAAAGTATGTTTCCACAGAGTCAGCTATGTTATAGATCATTAAGTGCCACAAAGTCAAAACGCACAAGCAAGAACTGGCTTTGCTTTTTCAACCCTATGCACAATAAATGCAAATGCCCCACTGAACAGCACAGGAAGAAGAAAGATTTACCATGGTTTTTTGTTTCTTTAGAACATGTGAGATCAGTGGGAGGCCTTGCTTCCTGCGCTGCTTCTTCTAGCTCTGTCTCCGCCGGTAGCCTGCTGTTTCCAGTCTCCATTTTCTTTAAATCCTCTTCCTTTTCCTTCTCCACGTCCTCTTCCTCTTCCTCTTCCTCCTCCTCTTCTACCTCAGGCTCATCCTTCATTCTCATTAGAGCTGGAGGGAGTTCTGGACGTTTGGGGGGTAACTTCTATGAAGGAAACAAAACCATGAATGAAGAGTTCCACATAATGATAAAGAGACAACGCTCTTCAAAGAGGTTAAGGTAAATGTGGTTGATGAACTCTGCAGAAATCTGCTGGAAGGAGGGCTCGCACATGAACTTTTATCCATCTGTGGACCCTTAACACGTATCTTTATTAGTATCTAGGGTCTAAAGAATATTAAGTATGAAACACTTGAAACTGCTTGTAGGGAACGAAAGCATTTATTCTAGGCGAGTACCAGCAGAAGGAATTCTATCCTGTTACCCCTCATGGGGTTAAAGGATCTTCATTACAAAATCTAAGAAACAGATTATTTGCGTGGCTTTTTCACTTTAGAGTTAACTCAATTTCAAGGAAATAAGACATGTAAATCAGTAGAACAGATCCTGAAGAAAAGACATTTCTTGAAGAGTAAAGCCAAATATTCTGATCAAGACCTCTCAATAAAAGTAATTATTAGAAAAAGTTGATTGCAGGGGCGCCTGGGTGGCTTAGTCGGTTAAGCGTCCGACTTTCGCTTAGGTCATGATCTCGCGGTTCGTGGGTTTGAGCCCCGCGTCGGGCTCTGTGCTGACTGCCAGTTCAGAGCCTGGAGCCTGTTTCAGAGTCTGTATTTCCCTCTCTCTCTGACCCTCCCCTGCTCACGCTGTCTCTTTCTCTCTCCTAGAAATAAATAAAAATATTTAAAAAAAAGAAAATGATACGAATTCTTAAAAAAAAAAAAAGAAAAAAGTTGATTGCAGCTTAAGGAATAGAGAGAAAGCACCAAAGTATACATTGACATATCATTTTTTTACCAAAGTATACATTGACATATCATTTTTTTAAAATACAGGCTTTTAATTCAGTAATCCTCTAAAGAGAGCTTTTTATTTATTTTTTAAATTTTATTTTAAGCTCCACACCCAACATAGGCCTTCAACTTATGACCCCGAGATCAAGAGTTGTATGCTCTACTGACTGCGCCATCCAAGAACCCCTAAAGAGACATTTTCAGTAGTTTTTCCTCTGACTAAAACACAAGTACCTCCCTTCCCCCCACCTTCACAGAAAAACCTCCATCTCAGGTCAACCACACACTCACTCATAACATACGGCTGGACTTCAGGCTTCTGCCCCCAGATGGCAGTTTACCCTAATTGATGGTGCTTGGGGTTGAATTTTGTACCCACAAAATTCATACATTGAAGTACCAGTCCTTAGTACCTCAGGATGTAACCATTTTTAGAGATAAGGTAAGTTAAAACAAAGCAGTTAAAGTAGGGCCCTAATCCAGTATGTCTAATCCAATATGTCTGGTATTTTTCTTTAGGCTTATGTATTTATTTTGAGAGAAAAAGAGACAGAGAGCACACGAGCGAGCATGCACAGAAGGAGAGAGCCGGGGAGGGGCAGAGGGAGGGAGAGAATCCCAAACAGGCTCCGCACGGTCAGCATAGAGCCCAACCTGGGACTCAATCTCATGAAATTTGAGATTGTGACCTGAGCCAAAATCCAGATTCAGATGCTTAAACCAACTGAGCCACCCAGGCGTCCCAATATGACTGGTATTCTTGTAAGAGGAGGAGAGGGGAGACACCATGGGTGCAAGTGCACATACAGGTGACCATGGGAAGATGCAGTAAGCGGCCAGCCATCTCCAAGCCTAGGATAGAGGCCTCAGGGGAAACCAACCCTGCTGGTCTTAGAACTGTGAGAAAATAAATTTCTGTCATTTAAGCTGCCCAGTCTGGCTATTTGGTAAGAGCAGCCCTCGCACGCTAATACACAAGATTCAGCTCTCTGGGGTGATGAAAACCTTCTAAAAGCCGAATCTGTAAATAGGGATGTACATAAGACAAAAACATTCACCAGTGAAGTGTCAGAGGATAACAGAGAGATCACGAAACTCAAGAAAGAGAGGCCCTGGATTTGACTGCCAGTCTAGTCATGTAATAATGATGATGCGTCCCGTGTTTAACCTCTCTGACCCTGTTTCCTCACCTGCAAGAGGTAATAATTCCCACAAGTCAGGAAGTGTTGAGGATTAAATGAAGTAAGGAGCACCACATGGCAGGGCCGGGCGCAGAGACTACATAACTAACAAATGTTGAGTCTCACCAGGAAAAGAGACACTTCTTAAATGCAACGTTCATCACAAGTTAATACACTGATATTCAATTTACAAATCAGTTATATGCAAAATGACTCAAGAGCTAAAAGATTAACACCGTGACCCACAACTTACCCCTACTGTTCCCGTTTTTAATTTGAATTTGCTTCCTCCTTTCATGGCACCAAAGAGAGGCAACGTAAGCTTTTTAGCTTTGTTTTCCACATTTGTAGTCTGACTTTCAGTCCTAAGAAGAAAGAGTAATTATACATGTCTATTCCAGTGAGGCCAAAGTTTTATCTAAAAACACCCTAGACTCTGACAAAGAAACTTTTGGCAAAACAAAAATTTCCACAAAACGAATATCTAAGCATATACCAAAGGAAACGGCCAAGAGTCTGAATGGACAATGATACTGCCGACTGTCACTGACACAGCACTATTAAGGGCAAGATGAGGTTCTGAACTTTAGTAAGTCACAACATGCTACCTTCATGACTTCACCTTCATAAAATGATGCTGATAGTACAAAAGTCACTGGCAAATGGCACAAGATCCCATTTCCACTAAGTGGCAGGAGATGGATCCATGGTGTGAAGCCCTATTTTCCACCAACCTCTCAAGAGGACTCACGGTGTCTGACCTGGAGTCCACACTTACCATAACCACGCACACTACCGAAGTCTTACCCCCTCAGCGGTCCCCTTCGGCCTAGCCTCACTACCTTGCTCTCTACCATAGAAAGACCCACTGCCTTGCTAAGGCCACCAGAAGAATCCTGCCTTAAAGACTCTTCGTCAAATACTATTCTTTGCAGTCCCTGCCTACAGGTCTCAGGAAAGTTCTAGCATAAAAGACAAAAGCAAGAGCAACCCAGATATTTTTCAGCTCCATTAAATAGCTTGGCTGGTCTGGAGGAAGAGCAAAGCCACCCCAAGGAGATGAAAAGGCAGTAGACAGGATCCCAATTGAGAGCTGCTTGGGCAGGGGCAGGAGGGGTATTAGGTAGAAAGGTCAGAAGGTCAACCAAAGTGAGAAGAGGAGGGGGAAGGCACAGACTACTGTATATGTGCTGCCGAAGCAAGCACAAGGTACACACACCCGAAGTCCAGGACATATAGTTGGAGAGTGAGGAGAAGCTAAGCAGACACACAGACAGCAGGAAGGGAGGCTGTGGAGGAGGCTGACATACCTTCTCTCACAGGGATGACTTAGCAAAGGGAAAGGGTTTCAGAGTTGGAATTAAAATTCACTGTTAATTTGTTTACCCTCAACTATACCTCCAGAGTTTTTACCCTTTCTCCACAAACACAATGTTACAAATAACTGCTAGGTATAACAGAAATAGGACAATGACTACAGTGATGATACAGACAAGCCAGCACTTTGTCAAGTGCTATTCATGTCATCTTTGCAACATCACTAGTACTTCTAATTGACAGATAAGGAAAGCGAAGGTCAAAGAAGTTGCATAACTTGCCTCAAAATACCCAAAAAGTAATTGATAGAGCTGAGAATGAAAGCCAGGGAGTCTAACTTGAGTGCTAATCCCCTTCCTCAGTATCAAATGCCACTGGGGTCAAATAGACCTTTGTGGACTGACCTGTATCAATCACTGTATTAAATAACCAAACTACACATAAGTGTTTTAACAAACCTGCTAGTAATTTATGGATAAATTTTCTGTACAATCAAGGGCTCCAGATAAAATTTATCTTTACATCTCTACCTAAAAAGGTGCCTCCCAGTATCTAGATATTCATCTATGCAATGCCCCTAGCATCAAGTCAGATTTTGTACACAGGGATCAGGTGCTGCATAAATGTTTACTGACAATCTAAAGCAGTGCTGTCCAACAGAATTTTCTGCAATTATGGAAACGCTCTACATCTGCACTGTCCAATATAGTAGCCACTATCCACATGTGGCTATTGACAGCTTGAAATGTGGCTAGTTGACTGAAGAGATTACTGGGTGATCTACAGCATAGCACAGATCAAAAGAAAATAAGAAACTTATTCTCCCTCTCTCTCTCTCTCTCTCTCTCTCACACACACACACACACACACACACACACACACAATCACACACTCATGAATACTAGTCAAGTCTGGAAAAAATTATTCCCAAAATTTTGTTCACAAATTAGTAAAAAATCTTCTAGATTTCTGCAAATGGATTTGGGTTAATTTCTTCCAATAATTTCCCCAAAATCAACTTTAGGGGATTATGCCTTCCTCCATTTTAAAGAAATGCCACTTTAAAAGTATTTAAATACATTAAAGTTGTCAACTGGTTTTTAGGAACGACAAATCAAATGCTAAAATGATAATCTACCTATAGATCTTTTCATCTGTGGTTTTAAAATCATAGATAAAAAATGGTATTATGTTGTTGCATTTGTATTTTTCTTATGAGCAAGATTAAGCATCATTTTATATAGTTATAAAGCTATTTGTACTTCTTTTTCAGTTGATATCCTTTTCCCATTTTTTTCATTGGTAGATGGTTGTCTACTTATTCAAAGGTCTTTATATATTAGGGATATTAGCCTTCTGTGCATGTTGCTCCTTAAGTTTACTCTGGGGGCGCCTGGGTGGCTCAGTCAGCTGAGCATCTGACTTCGGCTCAGGTCATGATCTCAGAGCTCTTGAGTTCGAGCCCCGCAACAGGCTCTATGCTGACAGGGCAGTCTGGAGCCTGTTTCAGATTCTGTGTCTCCCTCTCTCTCTCTCTCTCTGCCCCTCCCCCTCTCATGCTTGCTGTCTCTCAAAAATAAACATTTAAAAAAAATTTTTAACACAAACATAAAAAAATAAAGTTTATTCTGCATTAAAACGTTAAGTAAAAAATTCAGAGCCTTCCAATGAAAAAGAAATCAGTATAGTTTTCTCTAAAAATACTACAGCAGTCTGTATTTCACATATGAAATGGCTTTTTACTCTATGGAATCACTCCCTTCTGTGCTATAAAGGGTTTCCTATAGTCTATTTTTATTCTGTAATGATTATCTAAGAAAATAAAGATATAATCGGGCTCCTGAGTGGCTCAGTGGGTTAAGCATCCAACTTTGACTCAGGTCATGATCTCATGGTTTGTCAGTTCAGGCCTTGGGTCAGGCCTGAGCTAATAGTACAGAACCTTGCTTAGGATTCTCTCTTCCTTGCTCTCCCTCCCCAACTCATATCTTCTCTCTCTCTCTCTCTCAAAATAAATAAACCTACAAGCAATTTTAAAAAAGAAAGATATAATTCAAAATGTTATCTGTGCAAACATGCTTATTTAAAATTTCAAGTATAGGGGCGCTGGGGTGGCTCAGTTGGTTAAGTGCCCGACTTTGGCTCAGGGCATGATCTCACGGTTCGTGGGTTCGAGCCCCGCACCGGGCTCTGTGCTGACAGCTCAAAACCTGGAGCCTGCTTCAGATTCTGTGTCTCCCTCTCTCTCTGGCCCTCCCCTACTCATGCTCTGTGTTTCTCTGTCTCAAAACTAAACATTTAAAAAAATTTTTTTTTCAATAAATAAAATTTCAAATATAACTAAGACTTACTTTTTTAGTTCTGGAATCTCTGCTGGCTTTACAATTTTTATCAACCCTTTAAGTCTCTGTTGTTCTTTTCTCAGTTCAAAAGTTCTCAGATGAAGTTTCTTCCGGGACACACCATCCAATGTACTCCCTGATTTCATTTCTGACATGAATGCATCTAAGGAGTCCTGCGATGCTGACTCTGATAAAGCTATCCAAGAAAAAGATAATACATGTTTAGAAAAATGGCCTCAAATATTTTAAAATTGAGCCAAAGTTTCTGTAGAAAAGTCACTAACATAAAGCTGGACAGAGGATATTACTGATATTAGGAATAAGAAAACAGGCTATGGCTTGGAAACTTTGGGACATCACTTTGCCTTAATGCACTTCCTTCCCCTCATGTATCACATAAAAAGTTTAAACCAAATAATTTTTTATAATGTTCCTTATAGTTCGAGGATGTTCTGTTGTTCCTTAGAAAGGCTCCATATTCTATATATCTTACTAACTAGTGCCAGTGCTGGCAGAGCGCACTACTTATGGTAGGTACCCTATACATATTTGTTTCATAGGTCATTAACTTACCTTTGCTTGATGCTTTCAGTTTCTCAGAAATTTCAGAGAGTTCCCTTTCAGCATCATTTAACTTTGCAACCTGTAATGCCCAAATTAACAGGGTTAACAAATATTTTTCTTCTTTCAAAATATATTAGCTTTCCTTTCTCCTCTTATTTTCACTATTGTTACCAGTTTAAGAGGATTCATTCAGAAGTATAGTTAAATCTGCTCTTTATGGAGTTAACATATTTCATGCGTTTGCATAATTCAAGTTGAGTTAATTTCTGAACTCAGAATTGAACAGAATGAATGTAGAGAACAGAGACTTGACTTTACTCAAAAGAAAAAACTCAAGGCATTTTTCACTGATGAATCCAAAAATAAATAAAACAAAACAAAAAGACAACAAATGTTGGGTAATGTTTTAAGCTCTGAATACTACTTAATATAGTGAAAAGACATACTCTCTTATGATGATTTCATGAAGGGTATACTGCTTAAGATTATTACTAAACTACATTCCTCAAAATTCCTTTCACAATTCTTGACTGCCAGAAGTCTAAAGTTGATTTCACCTCAGAACGCCCAAATTTGGAACTTTTTCCTTTCATTTTGTGAGATTAACATCATACCCAAAGAATGCTTATGAATGGGTCAATATCCACTGAGAAGCAGATAGAGTCTCTAGCAGCAAGCCAAACTTTTCTCCGACTTGTGTAACACTAGTTGTTTGTTACTATCAAATTTACAGATCAAGAAAGTTATATTTGAGTACCAGATTTCAACACTACAACTTTAAAAATTGTAATTATAAAACAAATTTAAATAATATATTATCTTATTAAAAAATTAAACTACCACAGCTACTTCTATAAATAAAACTTGCCAATGATTCAAAGGTCTCTGGCTTCTCATCAATCTTCCCGGCTTTCTTCATTCGGTTCAGACGCTTCTTTTCAACCAGGCCAGTCCGATCAAGAAATGTGTCATCATCACTATCATAAAAGTCTTCATCCTCCCAGTTCTTGGCTTTCCTTTTCCGAGATACTAGAAGGAGATAAAATAAGTGGTAATGAAATACATTAAAAAGAAAAAAAAAATCTTTCCATTATTGAAAGATTCAACAAGCTGTCCAACTACATATAAAAACAAAGGGTTCGGGTGCCTGTGTGGCTCAGTTGGTTAAGCATCCACCTCCTGATTTCAGCTCAAGTCATGATCTCCCAAGCTCACAGTACAGAGCCTGCTTGCCATTCTTTCTCTCTCCCTCTCTCTCTGCCCCTCCCCTGCTTGTGCCCTTGTTCTCTCTCTCAAAATAAAAATAAATAAACAAACTTAAAAACAACAATAACAACAAAGGGTTAAACCTGGAAGACATTATGCTATGTGAACTAAGCCAGACACACATGATTCCACTTACAAGAGTTAACTAGAGTGGCCAAATTCAGAGAGACAGAAGGTAGTACAGTCATCATCAGGGACCAGTGGAAGGAAGAATGAGAAGTTATCATTTAATGGGTACAAAGTTTCAATATGAGAAGATACGAAAGTAATGAGATTGACAGTAGTGATGGCTGCACAACAATGTGAATGCATTTAATACACTTAATGCTTACAATGGTGAATTATGAAATGTATGTTTTACCACATTAAAAAAATTAAAACAAAGAGCTAATTTAAAGAACAAAAAGCTCTCAAAAATCAATGAGTAAAAAAGGAAAAAGATAAATGAGGAAAAGACCAATAATCCAAAAGAAAATTTTGGAAAGAATAATGAAAGCAGTTCACAGAAATATAATGGCCAAGAACATTTTAAAAGATGTTAATAATGCCCAATTTGGCAAGGGTATGGGGAAATGGACTCTCAAACAGTTGATGGGAATATACGTTGATAAACAGTCTTTTTGATGGTCAATCTCAGAGTATCTGTCAAATGCAACTGATCTAGCAATTCCACTTATAGGAATTTATCCTATGGGTATCAATTCAACATTATTTGTAACATGAAAATATGGAAAGCCCATCAATACGGAACCATGTTAGCTATTACTTTTTTGTCCACCCTATGCCATCTTATTCCCCTTATTCTGGTAAAAAGTACCCCTTTTCTTCTAGAATACTCCTCCTCCATTCCATATGGATTAGGGTTCATCATGTGACCAAAGTGAAATCAGTAAGAATCCTTCCCTTATATTTTTATTTAAATATATGGGAAAAAAAGGCTTTCTTTCCAACCAGATTATGAAAGAGGGAAGATACAAATCTACACTGTGAGCAGCCAGCTCTTTTGTATGGGGGAAGAATCTGTCTACAAAATAAAACCATACACTCATGCAACAGATTCACACACACACAGCTTTTATGGTGTCCTGGTAATACTGAGACTTCTGGTTTGATAGGACCAGAACTTAAGGTCCTAGTTCATGTACTTCCTCCTTCAATCTTGTAAGCAATTCTTCTCAACCTGTGGAGCCAGTAACTGTTCTCCCTAAGCTAGTCTGAATTGGGATTGTATTATTTACAACCAAAACAGTCCTTATTAAAAAAACTTCATAATTTCCAGGTTAAGATGGTACATTGAATATACGTATCTAATTTCATTCTCTCCCCATATCCCACTAAAGCTGTAGGCAAAAAGATCTATTTTAAAAAGACTAATCTACTGGGTCACCTGGCTGGCTTAGTTGGTATAGCATGGGACTCTTGATCTTGGGGTTGTGAGTTTGAGTCCCATGTTGGGTATAGAGCTAACTTAAAAATAAGTAAATAAACAAACAAATAAATAAGTAAACATTAATCTACAAAGACAGAGTGAATGGGAGAAGGAATACCAACATCTAATTTTTGGAAATGAGAAAGCAGACAGACAAGTAGAAATTTGACTTAGTAGAACTAAAAAAGATGACTCCTAAACCAACAGTGGGGAAAGCTGAGAACCAATCTGATGATACTGCAGAATCCTCAAAAGGATCTGGAACTGGAGATAGATGGTAGTGCTAACATAGCAGAAATGAGTAAAAGTTATTGAGAAAAAGATCCACCTCCCTGAGTACTTACTTCCTCATCCCCAGAAAAAAAATCCCTAGAAGGGTAAGATAAAAAGTCTCTGCATTATGGACTAACCAGTTTATATTCTATATTACATATAGGATAGGTATTTATTAATTCTAAAAATAGTGTTGTCCTGAAAATAGCTGAATTTTGAGAATCTGCTCAGCCCTCTTCCAGCACTTAGCTCTAGGAATTTCATGCAGGAAATCAGAAGAGTACTTTCCGAGGAATCCTGCCAGCAGAAAAGGAAAAAACCTAAGGATACTCACGTGAGGAGTTCCCCGACAAAAGGCCCACCCACGTTATTCTATAGTATTGCTCAATGTTAATAAGCCCCACCTACATATTCCAAGCTGTCAATCACCTTTTTCTGTCCCCAGATAAGAATCTACAGCCAAGGACTATATAAAAACTGGGATATACCTCTAACATGCAGGACTACACAAAAAAGTAAAGGCAGAGATTAGCAGCGAGATGAGACACTTAAAATCGAGGAAACAACGATAGCATATTATATTTTAAAAATGAATACCAAAGGACAAAAATTAGAAACTAAAATCTTGATTGCAAGATGTAAAGATAAAGCTGCAGAAATCTCCCAGAAAGAATAAAAAGACATAGGGATAAAAAAGAAAAGAAAAAAGAAAAAAAAACTTAGATGGTCAGTCTAAGATGTTCAATATCTAAATTAAAAAATACCAGAGAGAAATAGAAAACAGAAGGATGAAACGATTAATGGCATAATTCCAGAAATATTTCTGAACTATCAAAGATTTTCAGATCAAAAGAATCCAATAAGTACCTAGAAAAATGAATGAAAATAGACCCACAGAAAGGTACATCATAGTTAAGTTTCAGAAGCTTGCGAACAAATGGAAGCTCTTACAAACTCCTAGTGGGTGGTGGGGGAAATGACACATACTAGATCAGGATTCTGAACAGGTTAGGACTGCAAGAGCAACACTAGATATATGGTGGTAACAGTAATACCTTCAAAGTTGTAAAGGAAAATTATTTCCCATTTAGAATTCTATTCCCAGCCAAACTATTAACCAAGAGTAAAGCTAGAATAATTGCATTTTTCAGAGTGGGGAATGTAATAAAGTTTACTTGCTATATATCCCTTCTTAAGAATTCACTAGATATCCACCAAAATGAGAAAGTAGACCAAGAACAATGAAAGAAGTAAAATCCACTGGAGACTATCTTCATCCATGCCCTCCTATTGTACCAGCTTTTTAATCTGCAAAACTGCAGAAAGATGTGCTTCACTAAAACAAGGGAATAAACCAAGAAACATGAGAATCTGGGAATTGAGAAACAGAAAATCCAACCTTGGAAAAAGACAAAGGAAATGTCAAGGATGACAGCAAAGTGAGGTCCCAGATGACAGTGCTCCAGCAGGTTCAGAGAGTAGTGAGCCCTAAAAGAATAGTGTTCTTCAGGGGCACCTGGGTGGCTCAGTCAGTTAAGTGTCCAACTTCAGCTCAGGTCATGATCTCATGGTTCATGAGCTTGAGCCCTGCATCAGGATCATGCTAACAGCTCAGAGCCTGGAGCCTGCTTTACATTCTGTGTCTCCTTCTCTCGGCCCCTTCCCTGCGCTCATGCGCGTGCTCTCGCTCTCGCTCTCTCTCTCTAACTGAAAGCTATTGAAAGATGTGGGAAGAATGAACAGAACTACAAAAAAACCAAACACATGTAAAACAAACAATTAATAACTTTAGGAAAAAAAAGAAACTGCTCAGTTGTAACTAACATTTGCATAAACATAATTGTGTAAATATTAAATACTAATTTAACAGAGTCAATACGTAATGTTTAAAATAAATGATTCAGCTCCACCTGGGTAGCTCAACTGGTTAAGTGTCCAAATCTTGATTTGGGCTCAGGTCATGATCTCACAGTTAGTGGGTATAAGTCCCACATACAGCTCCATGCTGACAGCGAGAAGCCTGCTTGGGATTCCCTCTCTCTCTGCCCCTCCTCTGCTTGCATGCACTCTCTCTCAAAATAAATAAACTTAAAAAATTTACAATAATAAAAGAAAAGTCAAAGTAAAACAGCATACTCTTCCTTTTGGGAAATGTAAATATTTTTAGATTTCCCAAATGTAAAAATAGAAGAATAGAAGAAATAACTATAAGAGTTAAAAGCCTTCTAAGATTGAGGACTGGGGAGGGGCAGGGTAAGGAACAGGTATATTTTGTATACAACTTTGATAGTATGTTTTTTGTTAATTTTTATTTTTTTGACAGAGAGAGGGAGAAAGAGTGTGAGTGGGGGAGGAACAGAGAGAAGAGAGAGAATCCCAAGCAGGCTCCATGCTATCAGTGCCCAGCTTAATATAGGGCTTGATCCCACGACCCTGGGATCATGACCTGAGCTGAAATCAAGAGTCAGATGATCAACTGATTAAACCACATAGGCACCCAAGCCTTTGGTTATCTTAAACTATCTGTAAGTTACTTTGGAATAATAAAAACTACTTTTAGAATAAACAAAAATATAACAAAAGCCTTTATTAATAAATGATGATATAGCCAGAAAAGCTTTTTATTTTTATTTATTTTTGAAGTTTATTTATGTATTTTTGAGAGAGAGAGAGAAAGAATAACTGCAAGAGAGAGGGGTAGAGAGAGAGATGGAGAGAGAAAGAGAGAGAGAAGATAGAATCCAAAGCAGGCTCTACACGGTCAGTACAGAGCTTGGGCTTGATCCCAAAAAGAACCATGAGATCATGACCTGAGCCAAAATCAAGAGTCAGATGCTTAACTAAGTCACCCAGGTGCCCCTAACAGGTTTTTAAAAATGAGATAAATTTAATGCAATTATATAGACAATATCCATAATACATTCTTACATTAAAATTATAAGTCATGAAAGACTGTAAGTAATATAAATGCATTTGTGTATGAGGTTTGCTTTTTATTAAAGGATCTAGTTCTGAACATGTATCTATACTCATAAAAAATTTCTAAGAGAATATGGCTTCATTTGGGTATTGAGATATGGAATATTTTCTTTTCATTTCATAGAATTTTATACAATTTACACTATCTCCCTATAAAGAGGTTTTATTGCTTTCTGTGTTACTTAATTTCCTCCTTCCTTTCTCTTTCTCCCCTTCTTTCTCTCTGTCTTTCCCTTCCTTCCAAAACCAAAAACTGTTCCCACATACTCACCTGCCTCCTGCCGCAGCAATCCCAAAGTATCAAGGATTCGACAAGCTTCCAGTGAACACTGGATCATTGCTTCTTTTTTCTTTCCTGAATGAATGGCCTCAGCTACCAGTTGTTTTCCAGTTGAATCATCCACAGGTAATCTGTATTGGTTTGGAGTGAATCATAGCATAGTACTAAGCTCCAATTCTCATGAAGAAAAAAATAATATGCTGTGAAAATAGTCATTTCTTTGACATGGCTTTTTAATCTCTCCATTCATTTTGTTATATGTTGCCAAGGTTGGACTTTAAATCAATTCCTTATGCCTCTGACCCATCCCACTCCACCTGCCAATGATACATGTTACTAAACTATCAAGGTCCAAATTCAGGAATAGCCTAAAATAAGACTAAAGGTATCTTTTGGGTCTATTGTTTTTAACCTGAAATTGGCCACTTTTCACAAATGGACATTAATGAGAACAGAACATACCTCACCCTACAGAGCCAAGTGCTATGTCCCTGTTCATCAAATTCATATTCCAATTCTTCTCCTGTGGAAGGAAGAAAGACAAAACAATTTTAACAGTATCTGAAAATTACTAGTTGAGACAAAGGGAAAAGAGAGGGAAGAATGATAGAAGAATATTAAGTTCTGGGGCGCATGGATGGCTCAGTCAGTTTAAGCGTCTGATTCTTGATGTCAGTTCAGGTCATGATCTTGTGATTCGTGAGATCCAGCCCCACATTAGGCTTTGAGCTGTCCCTGCTTGGGATCCTCTCTCTCCTTTTCTCTCTGCCACTCACTCTCTCTCAAAATAAATAAACATTACAAAAAAAAGAACATCAACTTTCCATACCTCATTGAACACTAAATTTCAAAACATTTCACTTCTTTTTCTTTTTTTAATTTTTTTTCATTTATTTATTTCTAAGAGACAGAGTGAGACAGAGCATGAGCAGGTGAGGGGCAGGAAGAGAAGGAGACACAGAATCTGAAGCAGGCTCCAGGCTCTGAGCAAGTGTTTAGCACAGAGCCTAATGCCGGGCTTGAACCCACAAACTGTGAGATCATGCCCTGAGCCGAAGTTGGATGCTCAACCGACTGAGTCATCCAGGTGCTGCTAATTCACTTCTTATTCCCAGGAATTATTTTCTGATAATAAACGAAGGGTGAGCCTGAGGCAAAGAAAAGCAAACTTAGATCAAAACAATCAGCTTGCCATAAATAGCTCTGTCCACTACATAGCAGCTTTCACACTTATTATAAGTTGTAGATGTAAGTTGTTACTTGGTTTTTAGAAGCACAAATACTGGGGCGCCTGGGTAGCTCAGTCGGTTAAGCATCTGACTTAGGCTCAGATCATGATCTCATAGTTCATGTGTTCGAGTGCCACACCAGGCTCTGTGCTGATAGCTCAGAGCCTGGAGCCTGCTTCAGATTCTGTGTCTCCCTCTTTCTCTGCCCCTCCCCTGCTCGTGTTCTGTCTCTCAAAAAATGAATAAACATTAGAAAAAAATTTTAGAAGCACAAATATTAAGTGCAGAATGCAACCAGTTCATATGTACACACATGCACACACTCACAGATGTTCTACCAAAGCATTTCTACTGAAATAGTCCTCTGTGGAAATCATATAAAGTGAACATCCATGTTAAGAATTACAGAAGATCAGGGGCGCATGGATGGCTCAATTTGCTAAGCGTCCGTCTCTTGATCTTGGCTCAGGTCATGATCTTGTGATTTATGAGTTCAAGTCCCCCATTGGTCTCTGCGCTGATGGTACACAGCCAGCTTGGGATTCTGTGTCTCCTTCTCTCTGCCCCTCACCTGCCTATGCACGCGTTATTTCTCTCTCAAGATAAATAAATAAATATTTTTTTAAAAAAAGAATTACAAAAGATCAGATGAATTAGAAACAAAAAATTTTAAGAAGTTAGGTCAATCTCCCCACCACCCAAGTCTAGGATCTTCTGAGAAGAATGAGACCCAACAAGTCAGAAAAAAGTAGTGCCTTTTTTCCAAGATGGGAAGAAGACTAATAAGATTTTTACTATTTTCAAAATAAACCTGAAGCAACTAACTGCAAGGGCAAGAACTGAGCAAGCAGAGCAGCAGATAAAACATGCATTTCTAAGTACCTTGAAGCTCTACAAGACAACACTGCTGTGGACACCTTCTACTGGCAGGGTCAGAATCTGTTTACATACCTTCTCGGTCAAAAAAACCTTGGAGAGCCTTTTTTGGGTCCTTTATATAGAAGGCCTCCCTCTCCTGCTGAAACTCTAAGACAATGGGATTCTCTTCAGCCTCATCCTCTACAGCATCTTCTCCTACAGGATATGGGAAGGAAAGAAAAGACAGACATAAGGAGAGACTCTCTGAATGACGTCCACTTTCCATTTCACCTGCATAAAGGTACAGTTATTAATTAAAAGAAAGGTGTGGGGTGGGGGAGAAACGGGCACACAAAACCACTTTATAAAGTATAAATATCTTTAGGTTTTCTAAATTGTGTGACAAATTAAAACTTGTTTTCATGGCACCTTTCCCCCCCTCCTCCATCACTATATTTTAAAAGCAAAATTACCTACCACATTGCCCATGGAAAAAAAATCTAAGCTTCTTGGCCTGGCATTCCCATTCTCTATCACCTGGGTCTAATACTCTGTCTCCAATATAATTTCTTAATATTTACCATATCTGCCAGATGGACTGGTTTACTCATTACTCCTTTAAAATCATCAATCCCTAGGGGTGCCTGGGTGGCTCAGTCAGTTAAGCATCCAACTTTGGCTCAGGTCAGGATCTGAGTTTGAGTTTGAGTCCCACGTCAGGCTCTTTGATGACAGGTCAGAGCCTGGAGCCTCCTTCGGATTCTGTGTTCATCTCTCTCTGCCCCTCCCCTGCTGGTACGCTCTCGCTCTCGCTCTCTCTCCCTCTCAAATATAAATAAACATTTAAAAATAATAAATAAATTTTAAAAATCTTCAATCCCTGCCCTGAATACTCAATATTTAACTTCCTAAGGGCTAATTTTAATTTCCTTCAAGCTCCAACTCAAGACCTGTCTGTTTGTAAACTTAAAAACTCTCCCAAATTTTAAGTCAGTGTTGCCCAAAAGAAATATAATGAAAGCCATACATGAAATTTTTCATTTTCTAGTAGCCACATTAAAAAGGAGCAACAGGTACAATGATCATGTAATCAATATAAAAATACTATGAATAAGATATTTTATATTCTTTTTTCACACTAAGTGTTTGAAATCCAGTATTTTACATTTATAGCACAAGTCAGTTTGGACTAGCCATACGGTCAGTGTTCAATAACCACATGTGGGTAGTGGCTACAATACTGGACAATGCAGGTCTAAGTCCTCAGTGATCACTCCCTTCTCTGAGCCCTTACTCTAGCATTACTTATGGTTTCTAATAAGTGTTTGGCACTTACAAAAGTAATTCCATAATATTTATCCGGTCTTCCCAACAACATATTAAGGCATTCCTCTTTTTATATTCCCAGCTCCTGAATACCCATCCTCCAAAATGTCTGGTATTATGGAAAATTCAATTTATACCTCTGGCTAAAGGATGAGCTTTCTCTGATTAGCTATTTCACATTTCAGGGAATTTACACAAAGTACAAAAACTTCGACGGACTATCCTATATTGAGCATTCCATGTTATTGGACTGAATACAGTTCTGGCCCCTCCAATGATAATAATCAAGGCCAGTACCATTTAAATGGTAAAAATAATAAATTAGCTGTATGCTGAAGAAGAGTTTAGAACAAGGGAGCGCACTGTAAAACGCATTAAAAGACTGGCCGCCTGACTAGCTCAGTCCGCAGAGCAGGCAACTCTTGATCTCTGGGTTGTAAGTTTGAGCCCCACTCTGGGTGTAGAGATTACTTAAAAGTAAAATCTTAAAAAAAAAAAAAAAGGAAAGAAATCCACAGAGCCTATAATTCAATTTTTTGACATTAGAAACATGAATGAATCTCTGTGGGTTTGATAATCTCGTGTGCAAATTGTATTTGTCCCACATATCTCAAAAAGTCATGAAAAGTGTATGAGAGAAAACAATTAAGGATACCACTAGCAACGAATTTAAAATATTAACCTCTGGCAGCATTTTAATTTCTTACCCATCCCCCAGGTGCAGCCCATTTCATCATCTTGACTACTAGTATTTGCCTTCCTTTCAGTGGAATCCACTTCTTCCTCATCCGAGTCTTCTCCCAGCATCTTCTTCTCCAACATCATTTGTTGCTGCTTGCGCAATTCCTTCAATTGAGTTACTGTCAACTCAGATTCTGCCTCTCGGTCCTCCTCTGGTCCCTGATGAACCAAGAGAAAGAATTCTTTCAGAGTTCAGGATTGTTGCATTCATATTTCATTTTCAGAAAGATGGCAATGTGTACAGAGGTCTGCAGAGTGGCCAGAGTCTCCCGCTTTTGTAAACGCTTCCTGGGAGAACCTCCTTCCTCCGCGAAAGCTTAAGGAGCCAGGCCGGGGCGCTCCCGAGATTTCGATCCTTCGTTTTTCTACTTACCTGAAGAAGAAAGAGCCGGGTGCTGCCTCCGAAGCGAAGGACATGCCCGACGTGGACGCGACAATAGGTGCGGGGTGGGATGCGGGTTTTGTTAAGAAAAGTGCCGTGGGTGCTTCCCAGATCGTAAAGGTAGAAGCCGGGCCCGTGGCCGTCGCATTCTCCTTCGAGGCCGGACACCCTGTGCTGCAGCACGGCGTGGAACCGAGACACCGAAGGATGCTCCAGGCACACGTCGCAGCTAGACAGCCTCCCGAAAAGGCAGCAGCTCGTCCCTTTCAAGCTCCGGGTGCCAAGAATGGTGCCGCCCTTTAGTGTCTCTAGGCTGTAGGGGGCTGTGGCGGGGCCGCCCCACGGCGGCTCTCGGTAAGGAGGAGCCCGGGCCGGACCGCCCGGGGAGGGAGCCGCTGTGGGCGGCCGCGGCTGCTCCTCCGGTGGACTCCGGGTGTCCCCGCGGTCCGGCCGCACTGGCCGGACTTCAGGCTCCACGGAATCGGGGTCTAGCGGCGCCGTGGGCCTTTCCTTCTCCAGCTCGTCAGGGTCTGAAGGACTGGTGGCGGGAGCCTTGCCCCGCACAACCGGGGGCGCCGGCAGGGTTGGCTTCTTGAAGTCGTCATTGAGCTCTTGCGATGCCGGGGGCTCGGGTTTCGCGGAGCTACCGGCCATCCTCAACCGGGTGCAGTCTCGACATCCGTTCCTGGGAAACCTCCCCCTTCGGTCTCCAGGTTCCTTTCCACGCTTCCCTCTCCCAGCTCCCGGTGGCTTCTCTGAACAGCGAGGGCGGAGTTGCTTCTTCACCACCCGCCACGTTACGAAGAGGTGAATCTCACGGGAAGGATATAATAAGAAAAAAACGAAAACAAAACCAAACCAGGAAAAGGCGGCCGAGGAGTTCTCAGTACGGGGACATCTTTAGAGGTTGCAACTGGATTGTAATAACTTCCTGTGGCACAGCCTGATAGAGAAGAAGCGCTTCCGGCAGCCGAGGACCACTAATCCACAAGCAAGTCTTCCGGGCCCGGCGCGACCCTCGCCTCAGGCCTTTCCGAGGCGTACCTTCGTCCAGCCCAGCTCCTGCGACGCGGCAGTGAATGGTGGCGCTTCTCTGCCTCCGTCTAGGTCCAGACCTCCTTGTCTCCCGGCTACCCCCGGCATCAGGTGACCCCAGGATTCTGTGATTGGCGCTTGCGCCTGCTGACCGTGACCGAGGAGCCCCAAGGGACCTGGGCTTTCTTTGAGCTTGGTGCCTATTCCTCGTCCTCTTATCGGTGAAATTAAGGAAGACGGTGATTTTTTCTGTGTCCCTTGATTGATCCGTTTCTTTGTTCATTTTTTTTTTTTTTTTGTCTAAAACCAATTATTGAGACTCCATAGTGTAGAGGTTAAGAGCCTATCTGGATTGTTTCCCTCGGTCATTTGTGATATTGGGAAAGACAGTGGGCCTCAGCTTCCACCTTTAAAAACTGAAATGGGGAAACCGAATTAAACAATAAAGGCAAAGCCTGGCACTGTGTACCAGACACTGTACAAAGATCGTGGTTGTGGGAGATGGATGAGAGAATAAAATCGATTGAGATAAGGACGGGTTTAAATCCAGGCATAAATGCTGTGATGGAGACATCAAAGTGTTGTGAGAATATAATGAAGGGAGATTTACTGGGGAGGTGATGGCAAGTGGTAACTTAACCTGTACTTAAGAACGAATGAAAGTCTGCCCAGAATGTGGTGGGTGGCAGGGCATTTCTGGCAGAGATCACAACTTTAAGGGTCAATTTGTGGAAATACGTGACATTCTCAAGAAACTGAGTAGAATGATATATGTTAGAACTAGAATTTCCAGGAAGCTTCCTCTTTGTGCTTCCACTGCACTAGGTCTGTGACTCTAGAGCAGCCCTTTCTGCACACTTTGATATCGAAATATTCTGTTTCTATTTCTCTCCCTTACCTCAGGTCAGGGATCTTGCAGTCGTCTTTGTCTCCCTCCATAATGCCTGGCATTTGATAAACATTTGTTCAACGTGAAGAGACATATGGGCAATGAATCTGGAAAGGTGGGTTGAAGCCAGATTGCAAATTTTGAGGAGTGGTAGGCCAAAGAATTCTGGCTGGCTTTTTCCAATAGGCAATGAGAAGCCATTAGACCTGAGTTTTAGTAAGATTAAGTCTAGCAGCACTGGAGAATAGATTAGACACAAGGAGAGACTGGAGGAAGGGATACCAATTAGGAGGCAACAGAAATCACTCAGAGTCTTCCATATGTATGTCAGAAGTTCAATGCATAGGACCATTTAGACTCCTGGTCAATACATTTTCCCCCCAGGATCCACTGAAATATTGCTCATGTTTTTGACATACACAGAATAAGAACCACCTCTTCCTATCTTTAACTCTATTCCCTTTCCTCCTACTGATTCAGGACAGATGTGTCAAAATATTCTAGGTTTCATTTAAGTATCTTGCCTTGCAAATTGTTCAAGATTGGGCATGATGGTCGTTCTAGTAATGCGTTAGTGGGGTGAGATGGAAAACATGGACACTAGAGCTCCCAATACTATTGCAGCCGTTAGTCTACTAATGACCCAAATTCCACCTGTGGTTCAGTCCAGTAGGAATTGTCACTGTATGTGACTGCAGTGACTGGCATCTAACAGTTGTATTTCTCTTAATTTCTTCAGGGAGAACATCTTTGGTCCTACAGTGTTGCTGGCACTGACATTTTCTAAGTGGTGTTGAACAGCCTACTTTTTATGTAAATAACTGGCTAGACTTCACATTTTTCACTACAGAAACCTATAACCTAGAGATTTAAAAACATTTTATCACTACATTTAACTTGAAAGTTTCTTATTCCAAAATGTTGAGATACTGGGGAGAGATACCAATCTCATCGAGCCAGACCAACAGGAGTTCCTTTGATTTGCTCCCTCGAGAGTTCCGTCTTGTGGAAGTCCATGACCCACCCCTGCATCAGCCCTCAGCCAATAAGCCCAAGCCCCCCACTATGTTGGACATCCCCTCAGAGCCATGCAGCCTCACTATCCACACCATTCAGCTGATCCAGCACAACCGACGTCTGCGCAACCTCATTGCCACAGCTCAGGCCCAGAGTCAGCAACAGACAGAAGGTGTAAAGACTGAAGAGAATGAACCTCTTCCCTCTTGCCCTGGGTCACCCCCTCTTCCTGATGACCTCCTGCCGTTAGATTGTAAGAATCCCAACGCACCATTCCAGATCCGACACAGTGATCCAGAGAGTGACTTTTATCGGTAAGACGAGGCTTTGCTATATCTTACTTTTCTCAAAAAATCTTCACAACAGGACTGTTAAGCATGTAATAATATTTCTGTGAGGAAACTGAGGATAAGAGTAATTGACATGGCCAAAGTTGCTCAGGTAATTAGTAGGAAGTCTAAGACTTGAAATGATCTTCCAAATCCAGAGTCTACTGTATCTTTTTTTTTTTTTAAGTTTACTTATTTATTTTGAGAGAGACAGAGCACAAGCAGGGGGAGGGGCAGAGAGAGAATCCCAGGGAGGCTCCATGCAGTCAGTGTGCAGCGCCCGACGCAGGGCTCAAATTCAAGAAACCCGAGTTTCACCAACTGAGCCACACAGGCGCCCCATATCTTTTATTTTTGATGTAACAACGATGTGAGTGCCACTTTACTAGGAGCAAGGAACTATAGCATATGGAAAAGAAGGCACGGCCTCACAATCCACAGATGTAGTCTATTTAATTTAATATGTTTATTATGGATTTAGCTCAGTGTCTTAAAATTGAGATTCATGGACTGATTCTCATAATATCAGAAATCCATTAAGTTTTATATAAGAGTTTTTAAATTGTGTACAGTTGGCCTTAAACACCACCAGTTTGAACTGTGCAGGTCCACTTACATGCAGGATGTTTTTACAGAACAGTGCTGTAGATGTATTTTCCTTATAATTTTCTTAGTAACATTTTCTTTTCTTTAGCTTACTTTATTGTAAGAATATAGTATATAACACATATAACATACAAAATATGTGTTAATCGACTCTTTATGTTATCGCTAAGGCTTCCAGTTAATAGCAGGCTATTAGTCATTGGGATGCCTGGCTTGCCTAGTCAAAAGAGCATATGGCTCTTGATCTCAGGGTCATGAGTTTGAACTCTTGTGTTGGATGTAGAGATTACTAAAAAGAAGTTAACAAATAAATATTAAAAAAATAGTAAACCATTAATCATGAAGTTTGCGGGGGGTCAAAGCTGTATGCAGATTCTCTACTTCATGGAGGGGTTGGCACCCCTAACTCCCGCATCGTTCATGAGTCAACTGTATTTTCATTTTTATAACATCATTTAATAAATAATATAAAAATGTTCTTGATCCTTGTTACTTAAAATCTGGGCGGAAACTAACAGCATCAGCATCACCTGGGAGCCTGTTAGGAGTTCAGAGTCTCAGGGCCTACATAGCCTACCGAATCGAATCTTCATTTTAACAAGATCTCCAGAAGATTCATATGTATATTTAAGTTTGAGAAGCCCTACTCCAAGGCCTCTGAATGACTTCCTTCTAACCTAATGCTACTACTCGGTTGCATTGTGAAAAATTGCATTTGATGCCAAATAAACTTTTTGTTTGCATTTTGAAATTTGTCAGACCAAAGAAAAGTTTAAATAATAGTACAAAAGGGGTGCCTAGGTGAGTCAGTTGGTTAAGCATTGCATCCAACTTCCGCTCAGGTCATTATCTCATGGTTTGGGGGTTTGAACCCCACAGCAGACTCTGCTGACAGCTCAGAGCCTGGAGCCTGCCTCAGTTTCTGTGTCTCCCTCTCTCTCTGCCCCTCCCCTGCTCACACACTCTCTAAAATATAAATAAATATAAAGATTTTATATAATAATACAAAAAATGCCCAAATACTGTTTAACAGGATTTACCCATTGTTAACATTTTGCCACATTTATTTTCTCTCACGTATATATAAGTGTGTATACACACATAAACATATACTTAATAATGTACATATTTTACCTCTTAATTCTTAAGCATTCATTCACCTCTAAATTCTTCACCTTATCCTAAGAATAAGGAAAATTTCGTATGTAATCTCAATACTATTATCACACCAAAGTAAATGAACACCAGTTAAATATTATCACTTAATAAGCCCATATTCAGATTACTCCAGTTGTCTCCAATATTGTTCCCTAATCCAGAACCTAACAAAGATTCATGCATTGCCTTTGGCTGTTCAGTGTCTTTTAAACTAGAATAGCTTCCTCTTTAAAAAAAAAAAAAATACGATGTAAATCTTTTTTAAGAGTTCAGGTCACTTAGAAATGTAGAAAGTCCCACTCACTGGATTTGCTGATTATTTCCTCAAGATTAGATTCAGGTTAAATATGTGTTTAGCAAAAAAACAAAAATAAAACCATAAATAATACTGCATAGCAATCATTGCATGTGCTTACTGATGATAATATTTACTACTATTTTAATTGTCCCAAATTAATGAGAAAAGAACAGCAATAGGCTTAATAAGCAAGGGTTGCCATTGGGTAGATGGAGACCAGATGATGTCCTGGCGCGCTATATAATCAAAGGTTCTAAAGTCCTGGGAATAGTGAAAAAAATAGGGATAACTGTGTCATTACATGCATGGCCCAAATTCAGAAAACTTGCTCTGTGGTGATCAGTACCATATTTACATTTTGAAGGCAGTTTAGCTGTAACAAAATTATATTGTTCATCATATTAAATTGATGCTATTTATTTTTAACTCAAAAAAATTTTTTTTAATTTAGTGCAAGAGAGAGCATGAGTGGAGGAGAGGGGAAAAAGGAGAGAGTAGAGAAAGAGAATCTCATGCAGGCTCCATACTCAGCACAGAGCCTGATGCAGGACTCAATCCCACAACCCTGAGATCATGACCTGAGCTGAAATCCAGACTCGGATGCTCAACCAACTGAACCACTCAGGCGCCTGATGCTGTTATTTAGAATTTTGTAGTTGTGTGTAAAACTTCTAATTTTTTTTCCCTTTATCAAGTTTTTATTTAAATTCCAATTAGTTAACATACAGTGTAGTATTAGTTTCAGGTGTAGGACTTAGTGATTCCTCACTTACATACAACACTTCGTGCTCATCACAAGTGCCCTCCTTAATACCCATGCCCCATTTAGCCCATCCCCCTTTTGTATTTCCCTGATGATGATGTTGAGCATCTTTCCTTGTGTCCGTTAGCCATCTGTATGTCTTCTTTGGAAAAATGTCTATCCATGTCCTCTGCCGATTTTTAACTGGATTATTTGGTTTGGGGGTGTTGAGTATTATAAGTTCTTTAGAGATTTTGGATGGATACTAACCCTTTATCAGATATGTCATTTGCAAATATGCAATATTCTCAAATATTCTCCCATTCTGAAGGTTGCCTTTTAGTTTTGTTGATTGTATCTTTCATTGAACGGAAGCTTTATATCTTGATGAAGTCCAGTAGTTTATTTTCGCTTGTTTCCTTTGTCTCAGGAGATGTATCTAGTAAGAAGTTGCTACGGCCAATGTCAAAGAGGTTATACTGCCTGTGTTCTCCTCTAGGATTTTGATGGTTTCCTGTCCCACATTTAGGTCTTTTCATCTATTTTGAATTTATTTTTGTATATGGTATAAGAAAGTAGTCCAGTTTTCCCAACAGCATTTGTTGAAGACACTCTTTTTTCCATTGGATATTCTCTCCTGTTTTGTCAAAGATTAGTTGACCATCTAGTTGTGGATCCATTTCTGGGTTTTCTGTTCTGTTCCATTGATCTCTGTTTCCTGTTTTGTGCCAGTACCATATTGTCTTCATCACTACATCTTTGTAATATAACTTGAAGTCTGGAATTGTGATGCCTCTGTCTTTGCTTTTCTTTTTCAAGATTGCTTTGGCTATTCAGGGTCTTTCTTAGGATTTTAGAATTATTTTGTTTTAGCTCTGAAAAATTCTGGTGGTATTTTGATAGGGATTGCATTAAATGTGTAGTTTGCTTAGCATAGTATAGGCATTTTAATAATATTTGTTCTTCCAATCTCAAACTTCTGATTTTAATTGTTAGGAAGAGCTGTAAACACCAGAAGTTTATAACTAGTTTGTTTTATACATAAGAAACTGTTTAACAAAAATAATTTGCATCAGCTATGGGGGTGCTAAAAGAATTATTGTCCTTTGAAATAAGTCCGTGTGGAGGAGGGCACTTGTTGGGATGAACAGTGGGTGTTATATGGAAACCAACTTGACAGTAAACTATGAAAGAAAAAAAAAGAAAAGAAATAAGTCCATGTGTTACGCAAATAAAGCAATACTGGGTTAGCTATTTATTTACTTCTGAGCCCTTTAGCTTTTGGCCTGGGGAGACTGGCCATGGGAAATGATGGTGGAAATAGTAAATGAAAAGTTATTTGGCAGTTGGTTTTGTTCTCTAGCTATTGTGTGGATTACAGTAGTTGCTCCTGAGCAGATAATAGTAAAGTGGGTGGATAGCTCCCCAAGCCCTCTTGTACAGCGCATGGTGACATGTACCAAGTATGTACCTTATTTTATCAATTTACTTCCTTTGTCAGAGGGAGGCAGAAGATAGGAATTTTATATTTTTCTAAATAATTAGAAGTTTGCTAAAAGTTATTTTTAGGAACTCAGCTTTTTGAAAATTTTTTCTTAGATTAAGACCTCTACAGGGGCACCTGGGTGGCTCAGTTGGTGAAGCATCCCACACTTGATTTTGACTCAGGTCGTGATCCTAGGGTCGTGGGATCGAGCCCCACATGGGACTCCATGCTGAGTGTGTAGCCTGCTTGGTATCCTCTCCTTCTCCCTCTGCCCTACTCCCTCACTCATGCTCTTTCTCCCTCTCTAAAACAATTGATTTAATTTAAAAAAAAAAAAAAAAAGATTTCCACAGCAATGATTAGGGGCAAAATGGTGTATTATGAAGAACATAGGATCTGAAGTTAGAAGCTCAACCTCTTAATAATACCTATACAACTTCTGGCAGGTCAGCCCCTCTGAACCTCAATTTCTTCACCTGCCATATGAGAAAAATATGGACCCTACCCATTTCTTTGCACAGGAGAGGATAAAAATGCCTTGTAGACTATATGTATTTTAAATTGCTTTTATAAAATTGAGTTGCTTTCCCAGTTTTACAAATGGTCTATTTTAGTTGTAGAAAAATCTCCGCATTGGGACTGAATTTCTGAAAGCTCATTTATCACCCAGCATATGAGGAAACTATGTTATGGTGAAATCACTAGAGCACCACTGAGCAGTATCTCAGCTATAGTGTTAAATTTTATTATATCCTACAAGTGATCGATATTGAGCAGATGGTAAAAGGAAGCTTCCTATTCACCTGATACTCTTTTATGTTGTTTATTATAGACACGTATTGCCTATTAAAACTTTGTGTAATTGGAGGAGCTCAGAGATGACTGTGAGCTGTTGAGACATGCCCTGGCGGCAGCAAGATGAAACTGTGCTTTGTTACCTGCATAGAATCCCCTAGAAATCTGGGCCAGCAGCTTGACTGAAGTTATAAAAACTCCTAGGGAGACAGGACAGGTGACCCTGTGCGAGAACACTAATAACACTGCCATGTGTCCCCTTTCAGTGGGAAGGGGGAACCTGTGACGGAACTCAGCTGGCACTCCTGCCGGCAGCTCCTTTACCAGGCAGTGGCCACAATCCTGGCCCACGCAGGCTTTGAGTGTGCTAATGAAAGTGTCCTGGAGACCCTCACTGATGTGGCACACGAGTACTGCCTTAAGTTCACCAAGTTGCTGCGCTTCGCTGTGGATCGGGAGGCCCGGCTGGGGCAGACCCCTTTCCCTGACGTCATAGAGCAAGTATTCCATGAAGTGGGCATCGGCAGTGTGCTCTCCCTCCAGAAGTTCTGGCAGCACCGCATCAAGGACTATCACAGTTACATGCTACAGGTGAGGTGACCCCATGAGAAGCGGGTAAAGATGTGATTACACACATCTTAGGGGCAGTAGCAGGATCCCACAGCACTTACCCTAGAGAGCGGGGCGCAGGGTCTTGGAGCAGAGAGGGCTTGACATGCTCTCCTCCTGGCCCTAGCTGTGTTCCATTGGCCTCATCACTGACCTGGCCAGACCCAGGGCCTTCTTTAGCCAGTGAGCGGCCCCGTGTACTGATAATACGTCCTCTGGAAGAAATTATAGACAGGTATATAGAGTCTGAGAGAATGTGGTTAGCACGCTTTATTCAACAGATATTTATTGAGTCCTACTGTGAGTCAGGCACTAAGTTCTTTGAACTTGCATTCTTGAGAGGGAAACAAAAAACAAGTAAGTAAATAGTGATCAAAACAATTTCAGATAGCGTTAAGTGCTATAAAAAACGGAACCAAACATTATGAGGTGATACTGCCCAAGGGTAGAAGAGTGGGTAGAGATACTATTTTGGGTTAGAGCCAGAAATATCTAATCTCTTTAACCTATGTGGCCTTAAGTCATTTGTTCACTGTTTTGGTTTCCCCAAATCTAAATTATCATAAGGATTTTTTAACACCCAACAAAAAAGTCTTTGCTAAGTGATTCAGATTTCCTACAGCCTTCTTTATCCACCTAGGGTACATATGTCAACAGTTTTTACAGACAAAAATGTAATCTTTTGTCCCCATTCGGATCTATCTCTAACAAAGCCTCTTTCACCTCTGTGTAACTTAATGACACACAAACTCTGCAAACAACTTTGCTTTACACGTCTTTGTCATTTACAAATGCAAACTCAGCACCTTAAACAAATTCCTTCCACGTGTCAGCTATGCCCCCCAAAAAATGTAAAAATAATTCCTTCCATTGGTACTGGTTGCTTTATTCCTATTCATATGATGTTGTCTTTTCCATGGGATGCCACAAGCTGACTGTTCACCTTGCTTTTGACATTCATTTGGAAAAATGACTCTCTCTTGCCAACAGATTAGTAAGCAACTATCTGAGGAGTATGAAAGAATTGTCAATCCTGAGAAGGCCACAGAGGACACTAAACCTGTAAAGATCAAGGAAGAACCTGTGAGCGACATCACCTTCCCTGTCAGTGAGGAACTGGAGGCTGACCTTACTTCTGGAGACCAGTCACTGCCCATGGGAGTCCTCGGGGCTCAGAGTGAGCGCTTCCCATCTAACCTGGAGGTCGAGGCTTCGCCGCAGGCTTCAAGTAAGAGAAATCAACCAACTCTTGATTCTGGGAGAACTGCCAGTCTCAGCACTCTGTGTTTCGGAATCAAACTCTGGAGATAGAGAAAAAAGTGTGGGTGGGCAAAAGACCAGAAGGTCTAAGAACAACTACAGCCTCATTGATCTAGTGATACGAGCATTCTTCTCTTTGTCATCAGTGAAGGGAGGACTAACAACTGTATGGGCATTATTTAAAATCATTCCTAGTTATGGGGCGCCTGGGTGGCTTAGTCGGTTAAGCGTCCGACTTTCGCTTGGGTCATGATCTCGCGGTTCGTGGGTTCAAGCCCCGCGTCGGGCTCTGTGCTGACTGCCAGCTCAGAGCCTGGAGCCTGTTTCAGTCTATGACTCCCTCTCTCTCTGACCCTCCCCTGCTCACGCTCTCTCTCTCTCTCTTTCCTAGTAATAAAGAAAAAAAAACATTAAAAAAAATAAATAAATAAAATCATTCCTAGTTAGGACATAGGTGCAATACGTGTGATCCTGTTATTACCAGAGTTAATTTAGCTGAGCCAGATGATGGGCAGATGTCCCCTTCATCACTCAGTATGCTGTTCTGTTCTTTCCCGATGCTTCCACTCATTAGACAACTTCCAGATAGATGGAGGAATGTTAATTGCTCAAGGCTGTTTGAATAGTTGGGCTTCCTTTCTAGAGTGTTCCCAATAAATTGTAGCTGAAAGTGATTGAAATAGGACTGTCCAGTTAGAGGTACCTGCCTCTTCCAGACAGACTCTGTGATCACCTTTGGAAGCAGGACGACTCGACCCTTCAGTTAGTGAGATTGCAAATTAGATACTCAGTTCTTTACAAATATAAATGTCATTTCACCGATGCACAAATCCTAAACAGAATTAGGCCACATTTTTTAGTGTTGAGCAGAGAACCTTTCACCATGGAAGAAGTAATAACCACAAAACAGTGTTGCTAGAACACAGAGACAGGAGGGCCAGAGAGAAATTGTTGCGGGCTTAGGAACCATGTCTCTTTTCAGCAGTCTGGGACCTGCTGCCAGCATTTTGTAGTGATCATTAAGTTCATAAAATGAGAGAGGACCAGGGACTCAAAAAGGCAGGAAAACAGAACAGCCTTAGAGAAGGAAGGAAGGAAAGAAGAAACAACACTTGAACAAGAGCCTGTGGTTTGCCCGCCTTTGGGCCATGAGACAGAATCTTGGTACCTGTGTAGTTTTACTTCCCTGGTTTAGAGAAAATGGGAGAGTAGGTGAGGTGGGGTAAAGGAGAGTGAAGGAAGTAGAAAGGAAAATAGAATTGGTAGGGTTTTTCTTTAATTTTTCTTTATTTTTGATAAAGAGAGAGGTGATTGGGGAGGGGTAGGGAGAGAGAGAATCCCAAGCAGGCTTAATGTGGGGCTCAAACCCGCAAACCATGAGATCATGACCTGAGCCAAAATTAAGAGTCAGCCGCTTAACCAACTAAACCACCACCCAGGCGCCCCTGGAGCTGGTACCTTTTTGAACACAGGATAACAGCCATATTCTCCAGCCAAGCAGAATCGGAGTAAAAACTGAGCTCAAAGGTTGTGCCCCGGGTGAAATATTTGTTTTGCTGTGTTCCAGCCTTGGCTTACCACTAGTTGTGTGTTCTTCCATTGCTAGGCACAGAGGTAAATGCTTCCCCTCTTTGGAATCTTGCCCATGTGAAAATGGAGCCTCAAGAGAGCGAAGAAGGCAACGTCTCTGGGCATGGTGTGATGGGCAGCGATGTCTTCGAGGAGCCCATGTCTGGGATGAGTGAAGCCGGGATCCCCCAGAGCCCTGATGACTCAGACAGCAGCTATGGTTCCCACTCCACTGATAGCCTCATGGGATCTTCCCCTGTTTTCAACCAGCGCTGCAAGAAGAGGATGAGGAAAATATAAAAGGAAAAGGGGAGATGTTCTGTCCAGATTCGTAAGACCCAACAGAAAACCCTGATGTATTCAAATATTTCCATAAAAGGTGATTTTATGGAAAACACAGCACAGTTTCTGGATTTCAGTGAAGATGGATTTAACCAAAAAAGTCTGCATTTTACTTTTACATCCAGTTTTTGTAGTTTTCCACAACCAAGCCACCTTTCACAGACCACTCATGACACTGGGATGGTAATCAGACCAGAGCACTGTCCCTGCCGTTCTTACCATTGAACAGCTAGGATGTACATACTGGTCACTCTGTACTCGACGGATATTGTACAGATTGAGATTGTTATCAAACCTCAAAGCTGCGCTTGCAAAGACTCACAAATATATGCTGATGTCAGTTTTTTCACTGAACTTGCTTCCCTTTGGGGTCATATCATGGGAACCTGGTACTAAAACCTAACAGAAAATAGCTAATCCCCTTATCTGTGGTCTTTTTAATAGTTTTTGCTGCCCATGAGGTCTCCTGAATCCAGGGGTCTGTGGTGCTTCTTTGGATAGCCGTATTCCATCCACATTGCTGTTTTGGGGAGGGGTTTCCTTTTTTCCTTTTAATCTCTAGCCCCAAAATGGGGCTTGAACTCACGACCCCAAGATCAAAGGGTCACACGCTCTACCAAAAGCAGGCACCCTTCTTCCTACTTTAGACTTACTCCATCTACCCTCATCCTTTTTGTCATTTTCTCATTTCCATTCAGCTTTTAAAAACATTTCACCATGTACTTTTCAGTTGTTTTATTTTCTTTATTGGGAATGAAGCAAACAGGACCTGTCCAAGGATAGACTTGTGCAGATTCCATTTGTTGCATCTGCTTGGCCATCAGAGGACGGCAGTCCATTCCTTTGCCAGAATTCCACATCTGCATTGTGTTGCCACTAGATAGGCAGCCTCTAAAAGACTAACAGTACACATCTTTCTCCTTTACATCATGTCCTCAACTTTACATGGCTACTCACCCATCACAATATCTGTCCTGCCTGGCATCTAAAAGTCTCAGTATTTACTGAATGATTAGCACTGGAATAATGAGGAGGAATGAGCAAATGTGTGTTTTTTGCTTTGGTAATGGGTGCTGGTATGTTAAATCCTGCTGAAATTTGGGTTTTGGGTACAGAATACAAGTCTTTTGAAACTTACAGCATTCTTTTAATAAGAGACCAAAATCAAGGAATGGCTTTAATTAGTACATTATTGAATGCCTTAAATGTCCCAAGCTCTGAGAATAAAAATGAATGCAACAGCAATAAAGAGGTTGTAAACTATCAGATAACTTATAAATTTGCTAATTGTACAATCCTTAGCACACTTATCTGAACTCCTATTCCAGACTCAGCTTGTTTCCCCTATTTATGAAAGTAGACCTCAAGCATTTTCCATAAAGTAGCCATCTAGTATTTAATCCATTCAATTAGCAAGCATTTATTGAGCAACTGTTATGTACTGGGTCCTGTGCGAGACACAGCGATGAGTAAGACTGTCTCTCTCCTTACGGAGCTTTCAGCATAGGCCAGGTAAGTTACTTTGTAAAGAAGTATTCAAGGGCACTAAGTGGAAAAACTAAATATATTCATAGTTTTGCTTTCCAAATGGTTTCTTCTTGAATAGGCTCAAATTTTTTTTTTTTTTAACAATTCTGAGGTCTTTTATTTTTTTTTTTACATCTATCATGCCACAAATTCATAGGGAACAGGCTACAGCAGCTCCTTTCCATCAGTTCACACAAAGCGTGCTTCTCTGAGTGGGACAGGCTGGCACTTCAGTTGAACCCAAATACCTTTCTCTGTGGCTTCCTTCTTTTTCTGATCATTTTCCTTCACACGTTTCAGGAAGCTGTCTCAAGAATTAATCTGTACAATTCTCTCGGCAAGAACCTTGCCCTTGTTTGTTTTCAATAATGGCAGCAGCATAATGGGCCCAGTTTTGCCATGCTAACATTTGTAAGGTGTTCCTTTTTGAATAGTGCCTATTCCCTTAAGGCCCACAGTATCACCTTTCTTGTAGATTTGCATGTATGTGGCCAAAGAACAACTCCACTTTTTTTCTAAAAGGCCTAGAGAACACATGGCAGGTACCATTCCTCTTTCCCTTTGTGTTGGTCATTTTGAAAATTACTGGGGGATGGCAGTTCCACCAGGTTCAAATTTTTAGACCAGTGGTTTCTCGGTATTATCTATAGGTATTAGAATACCTGTAGACCTATAGAGGACTATAATCTATAGGCACAGAATACTGAAATTGGCAAAATATTTTTAGAATGTTTAAATTGGAGAATAAGCACCAGATGGTCACGGTTAGGGTACTCTTGATAAAGCAGGTCATTTTGAGCATACCTGAGATTCTCCTGGCCTAAAACTGTCACAGGCTAATTGAATTAGAACAGTGGTTCTCAAACTTAAATGCAAGGGAATCCCCTCAAGGACTTATTAAAACAGATTTCTGGGTCCCACCCCCAGTTTCTGATTGAGGTTGAGTGTTGTGTTAACAATTTCCCAGGTAATGCTGATGCTTCTGGTCCAGTGGCCACACCACTGAATTAGAGTGCAGATTGGGCAGGGATAAAACGCACTATGTTTTACATTAATATGAAGAATGTGGAGGCAGGGCAAACCTTACCATGGCTACTATGTGTGGAATGTGCACCTGACCCAAATCCATGCCTTTTGAGGAAATCACCATGGATACTTTGCCTTAAGTTTAAAGTACAATACAGGGGCACCTAGCTGGCTCAGCTGGTTAAGAGTCCTACTCTTGATCTCAGCTCAAGTCTTAATCTCAGAGTTGTAAGTTCAAGTCCCGCATTGGGCTCCATGCTGTGCATGAAGCCTACTTAAAAATATATATAAATAAATTTTAAAAATAAAATACAATACAAATAGGGCCTGGCTCTGTATCTGATTATGAGGTATGTATAGACGGGAGGCTTTAGTAAACATCCCCTCTTTACTGAGACAAGTTTGGACATGTGGCTTTAAACCTCTGTGTTGAACCAGTGATCTATGTGTAATTATATAATTTTCTTATTTGAAATTATGACAGGCAGGCTTGCAACAAAATTAAAATTAAAAACTCTTTATCCAAATCACCATCAAAAGCAATATTCTTACTCATTAATCTTATGTTTGGTTCAATTTCTTCAACAAACCTGGCGTCCTATAATGAGCTACCACATGTGAGGCACGTTTCATACCCAACACTGATTGGTTGCCAAGGAGACTTCCACTGCCACTCTGGGCAAACTCATGTTTTCTTTCTCCCTTTCTGCTAAAAGGAGGGGAACTCATGGTGTAGGATCAAGGGCAAGATGCTGGGAGAGTAAAGTATAGATCCAGCCTAATAAGAGATTTGGAGTGGATTGTTAAGTTCTCTGTTTCATCCATCAGCAGCAAAAGTACTTAAGTTCAAACACTGAATGTGGAAGCTTTAGGCTTGCAGAGATACCAGTATCCAAGAACAGTCCATATCCTTCCTTGCATAAATCCAAGGGAAAGGCCAGGGGAATTGGCATCTACCTGCCAAGTCAAGAGTCTCCTATCCCTGGCTTCATCTGAGTCAAATTTCCCTATAAGAGAAATTGCTACTCTGAACAAAACTGTCCTTTATGGTAGCCCCCAGTCAGAGGTGAGGATAGTTCCTTCACAGAGTTCCAAAAGTTTGGACTTCTAGAAACTATTTGTTGTTTCTCTTCCAGTACTGTGCCATTGATTCTTGCATAAAATTCTGGAATGCTGGCTCTTCGCGGCTTTCCTCTGTAACTGCAAGAAAAAAAGAAGATCAATTCTTTCTAGCTTTCCCATTAGACAGGTGGATTAGGGCTGCTGTCACCAGTCCAGCAGAGATAGAACTCTGTTTTTAATAAACTAAGTGTTCACTAATCCCAAAGAGGAAATATCTCCCAGAAGCATGCTCTATTTATCACGTTGCCCAAAAGTACAATTTCTTTGATCTGTAAATGGGGAGAATACCTCACTCATAAAGTAGCTAGAATGAGGTCCCATTCCTAGGTATTTTAAACCAAGAGGAATACATACAACAGCTTTATTAATAATAGCAAATCTGGAAATAACCCAAAAGTCAATCAGCTAATGAGTGTATAAACAAATTGTGGTATGGCCACATAATGGAATATTATTCAGCAATAAAAGAACATATTTCTGATACATGGATGGATCCCAAAAGCATTACACTGACTGAAAAAAGTCAAATGCAGAAAGCTATTAAATACTATGATTCCAATTATACAACACTCTAGAAAAAACAAAATTATACGAAAAGAAATCAGATTACTGATTGCCAAAAAGTAAGTGTGCAGGAAGGGGACTGAATAAAAACAAGCATAAGGAACTTTTGGGGGTGATGGAAGTGTTCTGTATGTTAACTATGCTGTTACAAGTGCACACATATTTGTTAGAACTCATCAAATCATACACTTAAAAAGGTTGGACTTTACTGTTTGTAAATTATACTTCAATAAGTCTGAGTCAATAAGGAACACTGGATGGTAAAGAGGTTTGCTCTTGGTCATAGATTTGACTTCAAAGGGTTGTTTCAAGAAACAGATTCTGTTCACAGTCCATAAAACTATACCAGGTGGAACCCTTTTGGGTTTCTAGAGCCATTCCATCCTCAGTGTTACAGTCCCTTCTAACTGGTTTCAGTCTGCTGAGGCCTCTGTATATTCTTTGTTTTCCCCCGTGTAGTTTTTTTTTTCTTTAATGTTTTTTATTTATTTCTGAGAGAGAGAGTGAGAGAGACAGCATGAGCAGGGGAGGATCAGAGAGAGAGGGAGACACAGAAACTGAAGCAGGCTCCAGGCTCTGAGCTGGCTGTCAGCACAGAGCCCGACGCGGGGCTCGAACCCACAAACTGTGAGATCATGACCTGAGCCGAAGTCGGGACGCTTAACCGACTGAGCCACCCAGGCGCCCCAGTCTTTTTTTTTTAAGTTTATTTATTTATTTTAAGAAAAAGGGGAGAGCGCGCACACATACACATGAGTGGGGGAAGGGCAGAGAAGGAGAGAAAGAATTTCAAGCAGGACCATTGCTGTCAACATAGAGCCTGAAGTAGGGCTCAATCTCGCAAACATGAAATCATGACCTGAGCTGAAATCAAGAGGCAGACCCTTAACTGACTGCGCCACCCAGGCACCCATTCCTCATGTATTCTTAAAACAATAATTACAACCAAAAATCCTGGATTCCTCAGAGTTACAACCTAAAGATGAGGAGACATGAGATTAATAAATAAAGCCTAAAATGAGCTTAATATTAACTACCTATTCAGCAGAAAGGCCAGGAACTCTCAATATGTGGAACTCCTTCCTGCTGCTATTTCCAGTGCCATCTCTTCTGTCACCGGCTGCATATATAAGGTCTCTCTCAATAACAAGACACTCCTGAACAAACAACGTGAGGATAAGCAGCTGTTCTCTTTTCATGGGCCACCTCTCACCTCTGTGGTCAATGTCATCAGTATCACTGTCTGCTTCCTCATCCTCTTCATCCAACGTTCCCCGAGTCAGGATCAAGTCAGAAGGGTCAAGCACAGGAGATAAGCTGTCTACAGAGAAAACACCTATCAGTAGCATGTAATGAACCTGTGCCTCCTCAAAAGGGTGATTTTCAATCCGTAAGTAACTAGGATTATATATTGTCAGGATGAAACTTGTCATGATAAATATAAATGCAGAATCTTACCTCTTCTAAATGTATTATTGATAGCACTTAACATTTCTATAGTTTTGTTCACACAATGTTTTCATGATCCCAGGAACCCAAAAGGTGTTATTTTTAAGCTCAAGAAAATAATTCTCCAATTGTTTGTCCTGACAATAACATCATTCCTTTTTACTAGCTTATAGCTTAGAAGAGACTATAGTTTTTCCTACAAAGACTAAAGATATTTGAGCAGATGCAGTGTGCTGGAGAGTCAGGGTGAAAGTGTAGAACACTAAGGAAATTTAAGTCCAGCGGGTCTAAAGAGAGTAGAGGGTGAAATGACACAGTAAAGGAGCTAGGATATCATTCAAGAAAAAGAGGGAGGGAGGAAAACGGAAAATCGAATATATTATTAGAGGCAAATTCCCTACTCAGGGAAACCGAATAAGGGCTAAGTGCCAATCATCAGGAAAAAGTCCAAGTAATTCCTGTGAGGGGATTCAGCCTGCGAGGGTTGGGCTCTGTAAGAACCTAAAATCATGCCAAGTACCCTAGAGCCACGGGAGGACAGGACCACTCTCTTCAGGAGCCTGGTCTGAAAGAACTCAGCTGGAACATAAAAGCGGCCAACAGCAGCAACATCAAGGGACAAAAATCCCAACGGGGCTGTGGCCCTGAAAAAGGATGACAACACGGTATGCTAACAGTCAATGCTTCATTCTGTGCCCAAAATTACACTTGTAATTTTCCCAAATAACTTATTGAAAGTCCCAACCTTTAACAGGTATAGGAATAAGGAAGACCTTTTGCAGCAGATTTAATCAACATTTGTTGATTCACATATTCATGAGTGATTCCAAAGGAGCACAGCACAAAAATGTATGTTGCTAAAGTATGCAACAAGGATGGCCGGGCAAGTTCACTTAACTGGTAAAACCTCGCCAGTTTCCTGGTAAACCTAGCATTTCCTCCTCCAAGTGGCTTTGTTCTCTACTAAAGATACAGCAGTAGCTTTTGTGAATAGAACTACTTTCTTTTATTTATTTTTTTTTTTTAATTTTTTTTAATGTTTTATTTATTTCTAGCAGAGAGAGAGAGGCAGCGGGAGCAGGGGAGGGTCAGAGAGAGAGGGAGTCACAGACTGAAACAGGCTCCAGGCTCTGAGCTGGCAGTCAGCACAGAGCCCGACGCGGGGCTCGAACCCACGAACCGTGAGATCGTGACCTAAGCGAAAGTCGGACGCTTAACCGACTGAGCCACCCAGGCGCCCCAGAACTACTTTCTTTTAAATGCCAGTCCAGGGGCACCTGGGTGGCTCAGTTGGTTAGGCACCCTACTTCGGCTCAGGTCGTGATCTCACAGTCCGTGGGTCCAAGCCCCACGTAGGGCTCTGTGCTGATAGCTCAGAGCCTGGAGACTGCTTCGAATTCTGACTCCCTCTCTCTCTCTGCCTCTCCCCTGATCACACTCTGTCTCTCTCGCTCGCTCTCTCAAAAATAAACATTAAAAAAATAAATAAATACATAAACGCCAGTCCAGTCCACACCCAAAAGTGTGCGTGGGTGGGGGTGCATATATACTATTTATGAGCACCAACCTAGAAACCCCTAAGAATCAACGACAAAATTAATTCAAAATATAAAAAATTCAATGAAGTAGTAAAGACTAACATATAGAAATCAGAAGCCTTCATTTACATAAACATAACCACTTGGAAGATATAATGGTTCAGAAAATCCCATTTTCAACACTAACAAAGAAGATAAAATCCTTGGAAAATTTTAACAAGAACTATGCAAAAACCACATGAGGAAAACACTCCTGAAAAATCAAATTACATTTGACAAAAATAAACATATTCCTTGTTCTCGGACAGGGAAACTCAACATGACAGTTGTCAATTTGCCTATATAAATGAACATAATGCAATATCAATAAAAACCAAAGAGCTCTTTTAGCAAGCTAAATAAGTTGATGCTAAAGTTCACGTAGAAAAGCAAACATATAAGAATAGCCAGGCAAACACTACAAAGGAAAATCTGAGAAGGGACTAATCCTAAAACATTCTATAAAGGCTCTAAATAATTATAACAATGTAGTAATGACACAGACAATCCAGAAGAATAAAATAGGAGGTCCAGAAACATACCCAAGTACACATGGAACTTCAGTATATGATATAGGGGCACCTCAAATTGCTGAGACAAAGGCAGACTTTTTAAGAAACAGTGTGGGTATAACTGTTTATGAAAAAGATAACACAGAGCTATTCTTCAAAACCCACAGAGCTATACTTCACACCATATCCAGGAATAAACTCTAAATGGATCAGGGATCTAAATGTAGACAATGAGGGGCACCTGGGTGGCTCAGTGGGTCAAGCATACAACTTTGGCTCAGGTCATGATCTCACAGCTCATGAGTTCAGCCCCCATGTCAGGCTCTGTGCTGACAGCTCAGAACCTGAAGCCTGCTCCAGATTGTGTGTGTGTCTCTCTCTCTGTCCCTTCTCTGCTCATGCTCTCTTTCTCAAAAACAAACATTAAAAAAAAAAATTTAACATAGACTGTGAAACCATACAAGTACTACAATAAAACATGAGTGAATTCCTCTCTTAACACAAGATGAGTAAGGGATCCCCAATTATGACACAAAATCCAGACGCAGTAAACTATATCAAAATAAAACAAAAACTTTCCCTTGGCAAAATAACACCATGAACAAAGTCAAAAAACAACTGATAAGGGGCACCTGGGTGGCTCAGTCAGTTGAGCATCTGACTTCAGCTCAAGTCATGATCTCACTGTCCATGAGTTTGAGCCCCGCATCGGGCTCACTGCTGTCAGCCAGAGCCTACTGTATCCTCTGTCCCCTCTCTGTGCCCCTGCCCATCTCATGAGCCTTACTGTCTCTCTCAAAAACAAATAAACATTAAAAAAAAAAAAAAAAACCTGACAAACAGGAAGAAAATATTTCCAACATGTATCACAGAAAAATGGATATTATCCCTATTACATTAACGAATACTAAAATCAGTGGGCAAACATGTGAACATGAAAAGGATATTCATATGGTCTCAAAGCATCTCCTGACAAAATACTTATTATAAAGGGAAAAATAACTTTACAATGAAAAAACCTGGCAGACACCACTTTAAGCCAAGTAATCAAAATCAACATCACCAATAATGGGACAAATCTACACTGTGTCTTCCAGATGTCATGCACAGGGAAAACACAACTTCACTTCTGTGAAGTTCTGCCAAAAATGAGCCACCTGCAATAAACACTGAGGGAACATCAGACAAACCCAAACTGAGCAACATTCTATAAAATATCTGCCCCATACACTTCAGAATTATCACTGCTATGAAATACAAAGAATGACTAAGGAGCTATTCCAGATTAAAGAACAAGAGACAGGACAGCTAACTGCAATGCAGATCCAGGATTTTCTCCTGCTACACAGGGCAAATGGCTTCATCTAAATAAGGACTACACATTAGCCAACAGTATCAGGGTTAGTCTCCTAATTTTTAGTAACTACAATGAAATTATATTGCCAAGAAATATACACTGAAGTATTCAAGGACAATATTCAAGAGTAAATCCATAACTTATTCTTAAATGATTCTGAAGAAAGGAATATGTATAATGCATAATTATTTTGTTTACAAATAAATTTATATGCTTATATAAAATATAATGTCATACATATTGAGAAAGAAAGAAAGAATAAAGTAAATGTAGTAGAACATTAACATTTTTGGAATCTGGTTGAATGGTATATAGTAATTCCTATACTAGCCACAGTTTTTCTGTTAATCTGAAATGAGGCCAAAATAAACAGAAAAAAAAAAGAGGGGGTTAGAGAACGAAAAGTATTTAAGAAAATAAAGATATCAGGTATCTTGCCACCAAAGTAAAGCAAAAACAAAAACCACCTAAAGAAGATTCAAAGTGATAGAGTTATATATACAACTTTCAGGAGTTTATCTTTCTGAATCATTTTGTGTATATATATATATATATATATATATATATATACACACACACACACAAAGTAAATGTGGTATAATAGATCAATCGACCTATCTAAAACACCACATTATCTTTATGCTTTTCTCCTTCTCTCTCTTAAACGTAAGTATCTTCTGCTCAGTGGAAATAAGCATTATCCTGCTTTTAGTTCCTAACACCAAGAGACCCTCCAATACCGTTGGCAGTCCCTGTGTCCAAGGCTACGGAGCCCATATCTTTCCGAAGGCGTTCCAGTTGTTCTTTCTGCTGCTGGCTCTGTGCACTAGCCTGTACATACAGAGAAAAATATCCTATTAAAAAAGGAGCCCTGAGTTAGATGCCAGATTTCTAACAGGAGATGACTAAGTACACAAATACTAAAGGCTATTTAGACATTGAGGCAGGTAAGAGATGGCTGATATGGGGACAGAAACACTAATAAGCAGCGTGGGCCAGATGAGCAAAAGTTCAGACTGAACGGCTCTGCAGACTCATTTAGAGGTTTCAGAAATAGGACACAAAAACACATCAAAAGAACCCTCAAGTAGACCTAGCAGTGATAAGGGGCCAGTGCAGCCAAAGGGGGCAGGCCAAGTGCTTATTTGGAATAAAAACTGTGAACCACCTCTTTTGTCTTAAAATTCAATAGCCAGCCTTTAAATGAGCCTTGGAGAAGTAGGGTAGGACCTAAGAAGTGCTTAGCAAATATAACAGGAAAAATCATATCTTTAAAAAAAATTTTTTTTTTTTTTTTTTTTATGTTTTATTTCTAGGAGAGAGAGAGAGACAGTGTGAGCAGGGGAGGGTCAGAGAGAGAGGGAGTCACAGATTGAAACAGGCTCCAGGCTCTGAGCTGGCAGTCAGCACAGAGCCCGACGCGGGGCTCGAACCCACGAACCGCGAGATCATGACCTAAGTGAAAGTCGGACACTTAACCGACTAAGCCACCCAGGCGCCCCTCTTTAAAAAAATTTTTAAATGTTTTATTTATTTTTGAGAGAGAGACACACACAGAGTGAGAACAGGGGAGGGCCAGAGAGAGAGGGAGACACAGAATCCAAAGCAGGCTCCAGGCTCTGAGCTGTCAGCACAGAGCCCAACACAGGGCTCGAACCCACAAAATTATGAGATCATGCCCTGAGCCGAAGTCAGACGCTTAACCAACTAAGCTACCCAGCCACCCCCAGATTTTTAAAACTTCAAATAAAGAGAAGAAAAATAATTAAGGGGCCCTTCTGCATCTAGACAGCACACATACACATTTACTAATTTAAAATAACAAATATCTGAAACATACTCTGATAGCCAAAACAAAAGCATTTATGGCAAGAGAATTATTAGTGCGTGGTTTGAAGTTATTATTATTTTTTTTTTTTTTAGTGGCCCAAAATACACAAACAGCCTCCTCTCTTACCAGTGATTTCTTCAGACGTTCATATTCAGGACGATACTCCCTGGAAAGAGAAAACACTTTCTTAATTCTTTTGCTTAATAATCTGTCCTATCTGCCCCCAGATCATTTCTATTTTCCTATTTTCCTATTATTTACCATAATAGTAATAACAACCATTAATCATGAAGTATACATGCTATGTATCAGCAAGTATGCTAGGTGCCTCAGATGTATTTTCACAAATAATCCTCACAGCAACCTTAACAATAAATGCTAGTATCCCTAATCTACACATGATGAAAACTTGCTAAGGCTACTCATTTACTAAATGGAGGAAATAAAAATCCAACCCATGCCTATCTGACTCTAAAATCTATGTTAATTTTTTTTTAAATAAGCTCTACACCCAAGGGGGTGGAGGGGCCTTGAACTCATAACCCAGAGATTAAGACTCACATGTTCTACTGAGCCAGCCAGATGCCCCTCCAAAGTCTATGTTCTTAATCCAGTGTCAGCTACTGTTGCAAACAGGCCAAATCAAGTCCACAGCCTATTTATGCAAATAAAGCTTTACTGGATCACAGCCCTACCCATTCGTTTACAAATTGTCTATGGACACCTTTGCCCTACAGTGACAGTTGAGCAGTTGCAACCAAGATTATATGTCCCACAAAGCCTAAAATATTTACTATCTGGCTTTTTACAAAGAAGTCTGATGACTCTTGCTCTTAATCTTTCAATACAGTGAAGGTTTTATACTCCTATTTTTAAAAAGTTAATGGGTCTTGTTATCCCTAAGTGTACACGTACAGATCCAATACATACAACACACGGTAAACAGAATCCCTACACTATGAAAACCAAAATGCTTTGCCCAATAAAACTGCTATCATATCAGATGTGCGTTGCTAAGAATGTCATCTACAGGATTTTCCTTTATCCTTACCTTTCATATTCTTCTGCAGCACTGGTGACTTGCATGAAGAGTTCGTCTAAGCCTGTACCCACAACAGCAGACACACCCACCACCTGCCAAAAGCATCACTAATGTCACTGAGGAAACAAGTGTATATTTTTAAATGGTGAAAAGGTCATAAAATCTTCACAAAAGAAGTTTAGATAAGTAAAAAAATCTCTGACAAGGAGTGAAGCTAAAACAAAGCAAAACAGCATGCATATTCAAAAACCATGGAAATAAGTCTATGGAAGAGTGGACTGGAAAAGAAAGAATTAGCGGGAACAGTAGGAAGACTTCTCATCTATTTCTTGTCAATTTCAACCACTGTTTGTTCTCTAGAAATATTAGTATCTCAATGCCTTTGCTTGGGCAATTACCATATTGTTTTGCCAAGCCTACTCACTCTTGCATATATAAAGCTTACCCTTCCTTCAAAGCACATCTCTAATGCTGTATCTTCCAAAATCCCTCATTTCAAGAGTAATCTGCCCCTCACCTCTAACCTTTTAAGGTCCTTAACACAATATATCATGTTTCAGTTGTGTGTGTAGCGTTCTCTTCAAACTAGACCATAAACTCTGAAGGCAGGGTCTTTACCTTATCTTTTTTCTTAAAAAATCTCTACAACAAATATGGGGCTCAAACTCATGACCCTAAAATTAAGAGTCATATGCTCTACCAAATGAGCCAATCTCACTTATTAATCTTTAAAACCATCAGTTTTCAGTAATACTTTTAATGCTTTTTTTATGAAGGTAATGAATTTCCTTTCTAAGATAAGTTCTAAGATGGGTTAAGAGGCTGTCTGAAGGGACTGTCAGTATAAGCAGAAGAGAAAGTTTACCCTAAGTGAGCTGTAAAACTCATCTAACACCAGGCTCATTGAACGAGTGAGGTTACTGACGTATGTAGTCTCTTGATTCAAGGCATCTTGGAAAGACTCAAAATCTTGCATCCACTCCACTGCAAAGCTGTGATCAATGATGTCAGTCTGTACCAGAAAGAAGTCAACTATCAGCAACCAGAGACAAGTTCAGACATCAAACAATGCCAAAAAATCTTAATTAAACGGTAACAACAGAAACAATCATTCATATAGTTCCTTTCTGTTTCCCCCATTTGTTCCTCCACTACAACAAATCACAAAGAGCCAAAACTGTTGTAAATAATTAAATGAAGATAGGTATTCTCTTAGTGGACGCAGACCCTCCACTATCCGCTGCCAACTGACCATGGTCACAGTGGATGCCAGCACATTCTAAGCTCTGAAGTGATGTGGTCTTTTGAATCCTAGCCATCAACCCTTACAACAGGGAAGTTTAGTATCTGTTTAATTGCTACTTCTACTGCCACGTGCACAGTCAAATTCTGAGGGATAACATATACTATGGTTGAGGGGCTACTCTATCTGGCTTAAAACTACTTTGATGACAGTCAGTGATAAATAATCATATATTCATATCTGACTGAATCTTCTTCCTAGAAGTGCTCATGACTTTGTTTCAGTTAAGTCTGAATCTATTCTCCAGTATGTGAAAATCCTTCTCACCTACCCAAACCTTCTATTAACACAAGGTTCTGATGAAAAAGAATCAAAAGGAAGGATCCACTTACTTTATTCATAACCACAATGAAAGGCAGCTTGGTTTTATACAAGATACTGAAAATCAAACATCAAAACATTATTAGTAAATGCACTTAAGTTCCTGCTTGCCTGGTGTCAGCCTGTTGGAACAGAGTAAAGAGGAGGAGGCTGGGTACAGACTCTACATACAGGTATCCATTCTTACACAGCACTCACATTATCCTCTCCCAAGAGGAAAAACCATCACCACAATCAAGCAATCACCACACACACTTTCTTGGAGTAATAATGCTTTAATACTGCTCTTGGGTTTTGTAATTTTTTTTTAATCTGGTTGTTTGTTTTTACCAAACAATTGTCTTTTAAACAATAAATATGAAAACAAAAAATGCTGTCATCTGATTTTTATTTGGATTAGGATTTCTTGTATCTAACTAGAAGGGACATCCCTAGTCATATTAGGAGGCACGAATGCTGGCAGTGGCTTCTGTGGACCCCCAAAATCAAACTCTCTCAGATTTAATAATGGTTGACCTTGCTCCCATCTCTAATGTACTTACATACCCAAGTGAGGCAGGTCCTTCTGCCCCTAATGACACCATTCCTGAGGCAAACTTGTCCTTTTTGGAATTATAGATAAATCTCTTTGTTCATGATCCCTCATATTATAATTTAATTCTACCTGTCATGACACAGAAAAGGAGCACTTACACTATTCTATCTAGATTTCTTTCATTCAATTGGGAGCAACTACCAAAAGGTTGATACTTGTACCACCTGTTTCTGTAACAAGCAAGGGAGGAAAGTAAGTTGCTCATACAGAATGCCAACACATATGCCTCTTTTCCCTTCTAATCTCTCCCCAACTCATAACCACTAAACTGAGGGGCAAATTTGAATGAGCACAAATCCAGGTTGGTAAGCATTCAAATAAAAAAAAAGAGGGCTTATACCTTGATATAATACCATGCCTACAATAATCAATTACCTGCAGGCATAGAGCATATTGGACATGAAGGTCACTGGGTTGGTACTTCTTGATGTGTCCATGACGTAAATGACAACTGTTGGAAATGAAGATGCCTAAAGCCACAAAATAACCACATCCTTAGTCAAAGGGCTCATAAACTATCCCCAAACTCTCCCCATCTTCCTTAGCAAGGGACAGCTATTTAAAGCAGGGTGTACAGAGCTTCCATGACTCCCTCCCACATAAGGCCCCCAGCAATAAAGAGATGCTTAACCAGTGCAGTTCCCTAGTTACTCTAAGTAAGGAGTCCTAGAATACTCACCAGGGCCTCAGTGATGATTGCCCCAGAAGCTGACCATGTAAACACCTCAATCTGTCCAGGTGTGTCAATCAAGACATATCTGTGTCAAGAAAAACTGTTAAAGGCAGGCATCCGGGGGGCTCAGTCAGTTAGGCATCCAGCTTTGGATTTCGGCTCCAGTCATGATCTCATCATTTATGAGATCGAGCCCCATGTAGGGGCCTGCTCTGACAGTGCAGAGCCTGCTTGGGTGTCTCTCTCCCACTCTCTCTGCACCTCTCCCTGCTCACTCTCTCTCTCTCTCTCAATAAATAAACATTTAAAATTAATTAATAATTTATTTTTTAAAAAGACCACTAAAGAAGTATCACACTTGTGTAATGCTGAAAGAGATTCCATCACACAAAACACTGAATATCTGATCATCCATGACTAGAATAACCCAATAAAGTCATTATTTTTTTTTACCTCTAGTACAATCCCATTTTTGTAAAAACACCTTATCCTTCCATCCTTCTATATATATATGCATGGAAACATGTGGAACGATAGTCACTAAGAGTAATGACAATCTATGTAATATTATGTAATAATATATTGTACATTACATATTATGTAATAATATACATTACACATTATTCAATAAATTACAAAACAATATTACAAAATAATATATAATAGAATAATAATGATGATGGTTACTTCCAGTTGGAATCAGGGTGATAGTTTTATCTTTTAAATATTATGTGTAGTTTGAATTCTCTATAATGAGCACATAGCTTTTTTTAACAGAAATAATGAATCTTTTTTTTTAAAGTGAACCTATCATGATCTAATGAAAGTTAAATGTAGATACTAACAGAATTGTTATATTCTCTCCGAATCATGTAAATTATTTTCATTTAAACAAGGGTTAGAAAGGTGTTTCAGAGACCTTAATGCCAACAAGTATGGTCTCCCAAGAGAAGGCAGGGAGACAACTGAATTTAGAAAAAGTCTCAAAATGTCTCCTAGGAAGCTGTGGGCTTATATGACAGTGATCGGTGGTAGCATACTATTAAATTCAGCTCTTTGCTATATAGCATCCTAATGATTTTTTTGTCCACTCTTTTTCTTCATTTCTAATGGTTTTAGATCAACCTATATATACTCTTTCAGAGCCTGATGGTATCCTGAAAATCTAGAGACATGTCAACTACAAAGTAATAAATAGAAACTGAAATCACTTACTTAGACATGTTCTGGGCCTTCTCAATAAATTTCATGACCTAAAAGAGAAAGATGCCAATTATAACAAATAATCACAAAATTTTCAACACAAAAATCACAGGGCTCTCTCCAGGGAGGCCTGCCTTTTAGGCACTATCAACTATTGAATCTCTGTGTTCTCAATATTAGGACACCAACTAATGAATTCAACGAACTGAAGAAACACAGCCACATCAGCAGCACTGCAACCCCCTGGAGAGTAGTACAAGGTCCTGAGAAGCTGAAGACAATCTGTCACTGTCAGGTCATATCGCTTGGTACTTGGTAAAATGTCAATAGCCTGTCTCATGGAGTGATATCAGGGTATAAAATTAGTAACTACAAAAGACTCTTATAGAAGTACATAAAGAAAAAACTAAACAATGACAATTATTTGTCACACGTAAAAAGCTCATTATCTTTCCATTCCATGCCCACCAGCCCATCCCACTCCCCAACCCTCCACTCCAGCCTCAAGGTAATGCTCCAAAGCATGATTAAGAAAAGAACCTAAGTCTCTTGATTTTTGTCTTACTGGCTGTCTCAAATGTTAAATGTGAAGTGTATCACAACATTGATCATCCTGTCATCACCCACTTCTCTGTCTACCAAAACACTTACTTATTTTCTATATGCATATGCAGGCTTATTGCTCTTCTTTCCCCAGTGTGAATAAGCTACGGCATTTTTAAGTCACAGGTTTTTACACAGCCATGTCTATAAAAGTAGAAACAGACATACCTGATCAAATCTGGTAGCAAAGAGATTGAGTGAAGTCACTATACCACCATTGGGGCCAAGCCCATACCTGGACACTAAGTTGAGGATTTAAATTACTTACAGATCAATTTAGATGATGAAGTTCATACTCCGGATATCATTCCCACAAACAGCATTATAACTTAGTGTTCGATGAATGGACACTGAGAGCTAATCTATGACTAGTATATACCACACAACTTTACCCTCACAAGCAAATATTCATTATCAACATCTTCCTCATCCATTTGTCATTTTAGAGATGGCTAGGCAAAATGAAGAAGTGACCAAAACGTGGCACGCCTGGACGGCTCAGTCACTTAAGTGTCCATGAGCTCACAGTTCTTGAGTTTGGGCTCTCTGCTGACAGTGCAGAACCTGCTGAAATCCTCTGTCTCCCTCTCTGCCCCTCCCCTGCTTGCACTCTCTCAAAAATAAACAAACATTAAAACTAAATTAATAAAGTGACCAAAATGTATCAGAAGCATCAGGCAGTGACAGCCTAATGGCATTAGCCATTAAGACCATCTATATCACACTCCTTGCTCTGATCCTCACTGGTCAAGCAACCTGACTATAATTTGTTAACCCACCTATACCTGCCTCCGCTCAAAGTACCCATTTCACACAGCAATGTACTAAGACTTGATCCTACTACATAAACCTACTCATTTCTGAGTTTCCCAGTCGGAGGGGTTAGTCGCCTCTGAGGCAATATTACTTTGTGGAACCCAGGCACAGCACCAGCTAGCCTCACACTCTGTGCTCTCCACTTACCACAGCCTGTAACTCTAAGAAAGTGGTAAGAAAACTGGAATCACAAGCTGAAATAGTTATTTCTAATCACCTAGAATACCTTTCCTCACATTCATCTTTCCCTCCTCCTAATTAAATTACTTTAAAACGAGGAGTCTGGGTGGCTCAGTCAGTTAAGCGTCTGACTCTTGATTTCAACTCAGGTCATGATCTCACAGTTTGCGGGTTCAAGCCCTAGGTCGAGCTCCAAGCCTGCTGAGAATTCTCTCTCTCTCTCTCTCTCTCTCTCTGCCCTTTCCCTGCTTGCATGTGAGCATGTATGCTCTCTCTCAAAATAAATAAATAAACTAAAAAAAAAAATCCTTTAAAAAATTACTTTAGGGGCGCCTGGGTGCCTTAGTCGGTTAAGCGTCCGACTTTCGCTTAGGTCATGATCTCGCAGTTCGTGGGTTCGAGCCCCACGTCAGGCTCTGTGCTGACTGCCAGCTCAGAGCCTGGAGCCTGTTTCAGTCTGTGACTCCCTCTCTCTCTGACCCTCCCCTGCTCACGCTGTCTCTCTCTCTCCTAGAAATAAATAAAAACATTAAAAAAAAATTACTTTAAAGCAATTAAACGCTTTTGCTAGTACTGTTTTACATAGAAATGTAAACACACTCACTCAAAGCCACAAAATATAGACAGTAACTATCCAGGGATGAGTCAACACAGTAAGCAAACGCAGAAAAGGATACTGTTTCATGACTTCTTTATACTTGACAGTGTCACGAATATCTGGGAGGGAAAAAAAGAATTCACTGGAATTTAACACATAAGAAACAGTAAGTTTGAGACTGACCACCTATAATAGCCTCAACCAATAGGGCTCTCATGTCATCTCTGCCTCCTTTGAGGAGAAAAAGTAAATTTCTCTCTTGGTATCTCAGTTACTTTTCATATCTGTTTTTTAAATTTTTAAGCTAAGGTCAAGGAACTATGATAGGGAAAAAAGCAAGATTGTGAGAGAACAGAAAGGCAGAAGGTGTCCTGCAAGTACCTTCTCTACCAGCAAGAAGCTGAAGCAGGTTTTCAGCCTCCTCTTGTCTGCGTTCTCTTCTACTAAGTCCTCCTGCTTCACACTGCTTTCCTTCCTTACAAAGGATAACTGGCAAGCGGCGCCTGGGTGGCTCAGTCAGTTAAGCGACTGACTTCGGCTCAAGTCACGATCTCACGGTTCATGAGTTCAAGCCCACATCCGGCTCTGTGCTGACAGCTCAGAGCCTGGAGCCTGCTTTAGATTCTGTGTCTCCCTTTCTCTCTGTCCCTCCGCTTCTCTCTCTCTCTCTCTCTCAAATAAAAAAAAAAAAAAAAAAAGATAATTGGCAAGTCACCCATGAAAAATGTAAGCCAGGGAGCTCGGAAATTAAGGTAGACATGGTCTGAGATAAGGAAAAAAGTTTTGTACAACTAAAATACTTTATCAGTGACCATATGCATAGAAAAAAAGAGCTAAAAAAAATATGAAATTGTTGAATCACTATATTGTACACCTGAAACTAATATAACATATTTTAACTATACTGGAATTAAAAGTTTAAAAAAAAAAAAAAAAGAGAGAGAGAGAGAGAATAAGGGACCTAAATTAAGAAAAAGTTTATTTCTTACTGCCTACTAGTAACAGGGTAATGCAGACATGATTTTTCAAAGGCAAAATTAACGCATCCTGTAATGTCTAACTAAACCTATCTATCAGCCTATAGACCCCACCAAATATTAGAATTCCATCTTTTTTAAAATTTAAGTATAATTGACATAGAGTATCTAAGTTTCAGGTTTACATCATAATTAGATATTTTTACATATTTCAAAATGATCTCCACAATAAGTCCAGTTACCATCTGTCACCATACAAAGTTATTATATTATGGTATATATTATATCCCCATGACTACGTAACTGGACATTTGTACCTCTTAATCCTCTTCACCTATTTCACTCACCTCCTAACTCCTCTCCATTCTGGTAACCAAGAGCTTGTTTCCTGTATCTGTGAGTCTGTTGCTGCCTTGTTTTGTTTGTTCCTTTGTTTTGCTTTTTTAGATTCCACATATAAGTGAAATCATAAGGCATTTGTCTTTCTCTGTCTTGATTTACCTCACTTAACATAACACCCTCTAGATCCATCCATGTTGTCACAAATGGTAAGATCTCATTCTATTTTATGGTTGAGTCATTTTCCATGGTATATATATGCTATATCTTGTTGATCCATTCATCTGTCAACAGATAGAAGTCCATCCTTTAAGTGAGAAGATGTCAGTTTTTTCCCCAACTCTTTCCAAAATGATCTCTGCTTCTTAAACAAGGTTTTCCTTTATTAGTATAACTGGAGTACCAGCAGCTTAACAAGGAGGGAGAAGATTAGCACAGTGACAGCCTAGAAATCAGGAGACCCACAGATCGCATCAAGAATTATGACTCTGATATGTCTGCATGTATAGGAGGATTAGGAGGAACTTAACGGAGGACCATGGGGGAGAAGAAGGGGAAAAGTAGTTGGGGAGAGGGAGGGAGGCAAATCATGAGAGACTCTTGAATGCTGAGAACAAACTGAGGGCTGATGGGGGTGGGGGGAAGGGGGGAGATGGGCACTTGTTGGGATGAGCACTGGGTGTTATATGGAAACCAACTTGACAATAAACTATTTAAAAAAAAAAAAAAGAGGGGCGCCTGGGTGGCTTAGTCGGTTAAGCATCCGACTTTCGCTTAGGTCATGATCTTGCGGTTCGTGGGTTCGAGCCCCGCGTCGGGCTCTGTGCTGACTGCCAGCTCAGAGCCTAGAGCCTGTTTCAGTGTCTGTGTCTCCCTCTCTCTCTGATCCTCCCCTGCTCATGCTGTCTCTCTCTCTCTCCTAGAAAAAAATAAAAAAAAAAAAAAAAAAAAAAAGAATTATGACACTGAATCATATCTACTCTTTAGCCACAGACTCCTCTGAAGCCTCATGATAATTGGAAACCCCCCTCCAAAATAATGCATATATATACATATTCCCATGTAATGCTGGGAGAGGAAGAAAGGTTCCTATAGATCAGTAAGTGAACTACCACACAAGAACCCTTACACTCTAAACTTTTGAGAAAAGAAACTAAATAAAACAGGTTTATGTTTTAGAGCCTACTGAAGGTCTTATGATCTGGAAGGGAGAGGGCTGACTTTATCATTTCACTATCCCAAGTAACAACAGTCGGACACCCTAGGGTCAGAAAGGGGGGAGAGATAACAGTGAAAAGGAAGCATATTTAGTTAGGGAAAGGAGCAAATAAAAAACTGTGATTAAGGGAGAAGACTTGTTTAGAGATTCTAGCAAATTCACGTAAAATGAAAGTAGACAGTTTTGAAAAATGAAAACATTGAAGACTGGCAAGCTGGAAGCTTGCCATTTTCTGAGGGACTTCACACAGTTCTGGTACAGTCTACTCACCAATATTGGCAGGAAAGGGCACTTCATGTACAGCTGGGTCCAGATTAATCACATAGGGTGGAGAGCCTTGGCTATGCAGATGTCCGGTAAGCCTCTGCAGAGGTATGGGGAGAGGGACGTAGTGAAACAAAGAGGGAATTATAGGGGCCAAGAGAGAACTTCCATTCCCTTATCAATCATACCTGAAGGCTTCTGCACTTACTTTTCTCAGTACCTTAAGTATTTGCCCTCAATATCCACCTCCAACATTCAATTCAGATGAAATGCTACCTTTTCCTTATCACCCACCTAACACAGCCTCCCCCTACTCTCGATCACTTATCTGCTTGAGTTGTGTGGGTTTTTTTCTAGCACTCCCATTAAAACATTAGCTCCAAAAAGCGGAGAACCATGTAATGTCAATTTCTCTGTGTCCTCAGTGGTTGAAACATGACAGCTGTGCAAGAAATAATTCTTTAACAATCTACACCAAAAGCCCGTGGCCTGACACTGTATTAGTAGCCAGTTACTCGTAAGACTGTCTTCGAGGAGCTGGCAACTTTGTCGGTAAAACAATTCCAGAACGTGGTTAAGTTACCAAACACGAACTGAGAGTGCGCAAGAGAGAGCCCTAGCCCTAATTAAACCAGACTAGAGTCCGAAAAGGCCAGCCTAGGAAGGAACCGGAGTTGCTGGCGAGTTCTCGAAAGCCACACGCGAGTCCCTTCCAACTCCCCTGAGTCCTTCCTCCCGTTCTCCCAGGCCTTTCGCCTGCCACCTCGCGCGCGCACCTACTACGCCCGCGCCCTCTACGTTACCTGTACAAAAGTGGTTTTCCCAGATCCCGCCATTCCCAACACCAACAGACACACCGGGGGCCGAGGAGCCCCGGAAGCCCGCGACTCAGCTTCGCCTACGGACTCCGCCATCTTTCTCCTGGCTCCGCCCACTCTACCATAGAGCCGCTGCGTGCCTAGAAAGGCTTCTGTGACGCAAGAGGCCGAGATAGAGGGTAGAGCTCAACCAGCGCGAAAGGGAGAGGCGATGGGGTGGACCGGGCGTGTGCGATTTCTTGCCTCCCAACTAGGCTGGCAACCAATTTGGGCCAGTAGAGGGGACACCAGGGGCTGGGAGGATGGTTGGAGGTGGCCAAGAAAAGAGGCACTCGCCGTTGTTGGGGAGGGCCTAAGAGCAGAGTACTTGCGCCCAAGGCGACCCGAGATGAGGTCCCCACAGCGCTGCCCCCAGAGTTCGAAAATGAAGAAAGTGCGTTTCTCTTTAGCCCCCCAAGAAACGGGGAACAGAGCCGCCAGGGAACCGGCAGCTAGGACTTATTCGGCAGCCCGCGAGGTTCAGCCGATCCAGGCTGGACCGGCCAGGGCTGGGGTGAGGTGCGACCCGCGGGGTTGCTGGGCAGCGCCAAGACACAAGGAGCACAGAACGGAGAAACTGAGAAAACCTTCCGCAAGGGGACGCCATTTCCGCGTGGCGCAGCACCGTGACACTAGCGCTCTCTCCTTGACAGGGAGCCTGTGTGAACAATACGAGGACCTTGGAGATGAACCCTTGGATTCCCAGAGCAAGTAGGTACTGAAGGGGCGCTTCCTTCGACGGAAGTGTCCATGAAACCAGAAAGGTGGTGGAAAAGCCTGGAAATCAGTTACTCCCGACCACCCCCAAATGTGCCTGTGGCCCTTTGCAGCTGCTGTAGTGTTCAGTAACTCCCAAGATTGGGTTTCACACCCACGCTCTGCCCCTTGCCGACGGTGTAAATCGTACCCATGTCATTGAAATTCTCCGAACCGGTTTTCTCTTTAAAATGGAAGTAACACTGGAGCGCCTGGGTGGCTTAGTCGGTTAAGCGTCCGACTTTCGCTTAGGTCATGATCTCGCGGATCGTGGGTTCGAGCCCCGCGTCGGGCTCTGCGCTGACTGCCAGCTCAGAGCCTGGAGCCTGTTTCAGTCTGTGACTCCCTCTCTCTCTGACCCTCCCCTGCTCACGCTGTCTCTCTCTCTCTCTCTCTCTCTTCTAGAAATAAATAAAACGTTAAAAAAAAATTTAAATGGAAGTAACACCACACAGGATTGTAGTGACTGTATTAAATTGTAAACTACACTCATTTACCTTTACCGTTAACTTTATCCCTCGTGCTATGCATAGTGTTAGGAACATAATAGGTACTCAAGAATAGTTTCTTGTATGAATTCAGGTACAATTGTGCGTTTTGTGTTTCCTGAATTTTCATTAAGAATTGATAGGAGAATGCCTCACTTGTTCTTTCTTCAGGTTTGCCAAGGAATCTGAGAGTTCCACTGACCTGTATCTTAATTTCCTAAATGCAATTTTCGAGCGACAGACGCTAACAAAGTCAGAGACGAAGTTTAAAGAAAAGGCAATGAGGGAGCTGAGGAAGCTGAACAGCCGAGCAAAACAAGCTCAAATGCGGCAAGAATCACTAATGCAGGAAACCAAAGAGCTATACAATGAAAAGTTACTTGTCCAAACTGAAAACCAGTTCTTTCTGGACTACCTAAACAACGAAACTGAGAAGTATAGAAGACAGCCTGAAGAGCTATGGAACCAGTATTTACAAAAAAGGGAAGAGCTTGCACAAAGGAGACAAGAATTAGCCTCCAAATATGCAAAACAAACCTCAGGGTATAAAGAGGAGCTCTTGCAGAAGGAAAACCTCCAATCCAATTTAAAACAGCAGTTGCAGGCACTCAGGGGTGTTTCCCTAGTAAAGGAGAAACAGGAGAGAGAAATGCAGGTATTAGAGGACAAGAAAAAGGAAGCCCAAGCTGAGATAGATGCAAAGAAATGGGAAATACAGGTCCAGTTGGTCCAGGAAAAAGCATTACTGGACAAACAGCTGAGTGAGTCAGACCGGAAGCAGTTGGGAAAGAGGAAAAGACAGGAGCTCGTAAGGAGGGCCCATGCCTTGCAGTCGGAAGCAAGGCAGTATACTTTTGAGTTCTACCGTGACGTCAGGAGAGAGAACCGGCAGTTAAAGAAGGAATTAGAGCAGCAGGCCCAGCAGTGCCAGGAGCTGCAGGCCACTAAGGGCCAGCTCATAAATCAGAAGCAGCACCTGCAGCAAGAACAGTGGTACGTGGAGTCCTTAGTCCGGGGGAGGAACCGACTGCAGAAAAGGCATAACCCGTGCCCAGGATTGGATGCTCCAGAGGTGCTCCATAACACCTCTCCTAAGTACCAAATCAAGTATTAATCCAAAGCACTTCCCAAAATAACCGATTATATAAGCACTGGAGCAAGAATTCTCACGTGCTGTATAAACCTGGTTCCAAAGGCTTTGGGATCTCAGACTGCTATGGTAAAACACCCATCGTGATGTGTTAGTGTGAAAGATTAGGTGCTTTTCTTCCAGCAGTACTGCTGGATATTTAGGTTTTCCTTTAATTGATCTTGTTGATAACCAGGATGTTCCTCAAATCTCCAGATAACCCAATACCATTTCCTAAACACCTGTACTTCAAACTAGCTCAAGGAAACCACCTTGAGGAAATGAAAACAGTTGTGTGACTTATTTCATCTAGCTAAACTAGATTTCTTTATGTAAAAAACACCTTTAAGAACAATTTCAGATTGACTTTATGTAGTGCCTTCTGCTCTGTAAACCAATTATCCTGCCTCTTGACCAGCTCCACACAAAGGCAAAGTGTTTTTTAAAGCTCTTTTTCAAGTTCACACCAGTGGCCAGGCACGTCCTTCTCTAGTTTTGTCAAGAGTGAAAAAGTAATCTTACTAAACTGCAAGTTCGGGAAGAGTTAGGAAGAAAAGAAAGCACTAGGCAGGAGGATCTTTTGTCTGATGCTCCACCCCTCAACTGAGTAAATTGAGAAAGGAAGAGCAGAAAGGGGATGAATATTTGGTCAACGCCTACTTTTGACAATCTTCTGTAAAGAAATGCCTCTAGCATTAATGAGGTGACTGAATGCCTCTGCTTGTTTTAGGAAAATATATCAAAAAAGTGTTAAAATATTTGGACTTTTTTAAAGAGTCTTGTGCCATCTATTTCCCTAACATTCTAAATTCTAAGATAACAAGATCGTTTAATGTTAAATATAATAAGTACTTCAGTTTTAGGTCACTTAACTACATTTTCTAACTGTGCACTTGATAGAACATGAAATGCCTTTTGTAATTAATATGTGCCTTATATTTCTGTCTATTTAGAAGAACTGGAAATAAGATTTTTAATTAGTATAGACGTTTAGTTTTTAAAAAATTTTTGCACTAAAAAAATGTAATAAAAATTGTTTGCACTTATGACATATTGATGATTAGACTAGTCATTTATTTGAATGCTAAATCCTAGTACAGGAATATAACCCCATGTTTTAACATCACTCTTCTATGGGGAAATGTAATCCAACTTTGTGTTCCAGAAATTGCCAGTGATAAGAAACTACAAATAATTTTCATGAATTTTGTTTTATTCCTATGTAAAATGAATCTTTAAAATTGATTAAAAATTTTTTTCTCCCTCAATGCCTTTTACTTCTAGCTTTAACAGTTTTGTTAAATGTGTATTTTGTTATTAAAAATAAAATATAATGGGGGCGCCTGGGTGGCTTAGTCGGTTAAGCATCCGACTTTCGCTTAAGTCATGATCTCGCGGTTCATGGGTTCGAGCCCCGCGTCGGGCTCTGTGCTGACTGCCAGCTCAGAGCCTGGAGCCTGTTTCAGTCTGTGACTCCCTCTCTTTCTGACCCTCCCCTGCTCACGCTGTCTCTCTCTCTCTCTCTCCTAGAAATAAATAAAACATTAAAAAAAAATTTTTAATAAAATATAATGTATCTGTTGATTTTTTATTTTTCCAATGTAACATTTCTACTCCATCACTCCTGCTTCTGCAACTCATTCTTACAAGTGTGCACATAAGAAAACCACAATTTCAATGCAGAGGAGTAAAATTTTAGGTAGTATGCAGGTTCCTCAACCTGAATACTTAAGTTCTTAAGCTGAAAATACAGAAAGACTGAACTTGAAATGGTAACCAAGACAAACTTGAAGCCCTATTTTCTGTGGATGCAAAAAAGCATGGGAAAATATATACTAAACCTGATAAGGAGTTGGTAAGTAGGAGTAATCTACAATCTTATTCTGCTTTTAATCTCCCTCCTGCCTTTACTGTAACTGCCATCTCCTATGTTTATTTTTAATTCCTATGATCATCCCAGATAATGGATCTGGTGTACTGGTTTATGGCTGGCCCTTTCAGAGTGAGGCCTCAAGGCCTTGAAGACTTTCGAGGGTGAATCATCTGATAAAGCGATTTTGAAATCCATACCTGCAAGTGAGCAGTAGGTTGGCCAGGTACTATCTCAATCTACTTTTTGTCTGCTTTGCTCTTAAGAAAATTAAACAGAGTTATGTTACAGAAGGTGTATAAATGGAAAAGACCTCCAAGGGGAAATGTGGGTTAAGACTTAAATGATACAGTGAAGTCTACTGGACAAAAACCAGGGAAGAAGCCTTTCAGGCAACTGGAACACTGAATGCAAAGGCCCCAAAATAGGAATGGAGCTTCACAGGTTCCAGGAAAAGAAAGGTCAGTGTGGCTCAGGTGTAGTTGGGAGGTGGTCAGAGAACTTAGGTGGAGGGGAGGGAGGGGAGGCTAAGGGTTAGTAGTGGGAGCAGTAGTGGGACAAGGAAAGGGGGTGGCTTGAATTCTAAGTGCACTGGGAAATTATCAGGCTTTTAGCCCATGAATGACATCTGATTTACAATTTTAAAAACTCACTACAGGTGTTCTGGGAAGTGTATACAAGCCAGTAAAAATCAGAAGGAAACAATCAGGAAGTTATTGTAGTCTAGGCAAGAGGTGATGGTTTGAACTGGGGTGGTTGAAATAGAAAGTGAACAGGAGACACAAGTAAGAGCAGGCTAAAGGGGAGAGGAAAATGAAAGGTTAAGAATGAAGCACAAGTGGGGCACCTGGGCGGCTCAGTCAGTTAAGCATCTGACTCCTGATTTTGGCTCAGGTCATGAACTCTCAGTCTGGGATCTGTGCTGGGCATGGAGCCTGGTTGGGATTCTCTCTCTCCCTCTCTCTACCCGTCCCCTGCACACTTGTGCTTCCTCTCTCTCAAACATTTAAAAAAAAGAATGAAGCAAAAGTAAAATTTCTAAAGTGATCCCTTTTATAAGGAGGTGAGCAGTAATTTGTGAGGGCTGACTTTTAAAATGAAGTCTTTCAAAAAAACATAAAATGAAGTATTTCAGACACACAACACAGAAAACTATGACAAGCTCACTATCCACCTTAAGAAGTAGGAATTCATAAGTTCACTTGTAGTCCCTCTGAATCCCAGAAGCACTGTCCTAAGTTTGGTGTTTTATCATTTCTGTGCATGTTTTCATGCTATGTATATATTTATGTTAAACTATAAATGTATAAATATATATCCATAAACAATATAGAATATTGTTTTTACATGTTTTCAAACCTTATATAAATGGTACCCTTGATGTATTGTGTAACCTGCTTTCCCAGACATTATTTTTAAGATTTATTCATGATACAAGCCCTAGTTAATTTTATAGTTATATAGTATTCCACTGTATTTACCTCTTCTGATGATAGACAATTAGATTATGTATTAGAGTAGGCTAATAAAGAGACCCAAGTGTGTATAATGTCTCAAATAACAGGGTTTCTTTTTTCTCTTTAATTAGTCTCAGATGTTCTTGGCTACCAATTAGTCCTTTATGGGGTGATTCAGGGCACCAACCATTTTCCATTTTGTGCTCTACCACCCCCTAAAGCCATTTTGTTATCTGCATATGGCCCAATGAAGGGAAAAGCAAACACAGAGGCAACCTTACTTTCTTAAAACCTCTACTCTGGAGGTGTCACACATCACTTCCACTCACATTCTACTGGAGACAAGTTAGTTGGCTACCCCTTCACTACAGCGGCAGGGGACTGGAGGCCTGGGAACAGAATCTAGCCATGTGTCCTATAATCCGAGAGGTCTCCAAGGCGAGAGCGGATTTTGGCAGACAGCTGGTAGACTCAGCTACATGTTGTAAACCATACCGTAGTATCATTCTTGTTTATGTCTCCTGATACACCCAGGCAAGAGAATTTTCTCTGTATACACCCAGGAGTAAAACTGTGGAGTCTTACTTAGGGGCATATTTTCAGCTTTACTAGATACTGCCAAATTGTTTCCAAGCAACTGTACCAATTTACATTCCAAACCGTGCATAAGAGTTCACATTTCCCACAACCTGGCTATATCTGATATTGTCAAATTGTTATTCTAATGAATTTTGTCTAAAAAAACTTGAAAACTCAATAGTATGATTAGGATAGTCCTGCTGAGACCTGGCCTCAGGAAGGAAACATTTTTAAAGTGCCTGCAAGGGCCCTGGATGAGACTGGATAAGTTTCCTATACTAATTCACTTTGATCTCAAAATTTACTCATTAGCCAGCAGACTTCAGGAGCTAAAGAACTACCAAGACACTGAATTTGGAACTTATTTCAAACCCACTCCCATGTCCAGCCGTCATCTTACCCCCATACACTGTGTCAGCAAGGAGTCAAGTAGGTTGGAGTCAATGAACCGGAAACATCATTCTAACCGACAGTCATTTATTTCTTTTGTCATTGCCCAACATTCCCCAAGTCTTACTCACCAGAAATTAATATAGCTTCTTCATTTCTCCTCCCTGACAATCCTCATCTACCGAAACGGTTTTAAGAGTGCAACTGCCAATGAAAATGTAGAGTGGACATTACCATGTCCTTCACTTGTTTTACAACTATCTATTCTGGCAGTATCCAAATCTGGTTTCATTGCTCCCTTGTTCGAAAGTGGTCTTCACAAAAGCCCACATTTTAAAGCTATGTGGAGCAGCACAGAATACAGAGTTAAACAGTAGTAACAGCCTTTCAGAATTTGAAAAGGTAGTATTTATCCATATCGGGGTTAAGGGCCCTTGCTTTTCATGTGGCATATGCCACAAAAATTGGCAAGAATATATAAGACCAATATTTACGGAAAAGGGGAAGAGAATCTGGAAACACAACAACAGAGCTGCTCTAAACAATGTTCCAGAGAAAGCCAGCCTCAAAGAGAAGTAGCCCACTAGACATTAGCAGCTGGCATGAGGTACAGAAAAGGAATTTTTCTTTCCAACTCCAGATAAATATCTACATCTGGTGACAAAGTCTCAAGATACAAAGAGGATAGAACTCCACATATAAAAGAGGATAGAGGACAATATTCTCAGAAAATTCCAAGAGACAGAGGATGGCTAAAGGGAGAATAAAGACTTAGCACGGCATAGACTAACAGGTAAGGTCAAGTCAGGGGAGAAGGAGTGTGTAGCTGGGCTACCAATCTTAGTGGCATCACCAGGAACACTAGGATTCGGTGTCAAAACATCAAGTGCAATGTGGTATTTCTCAATCCTTAAAACTGGGGGAGAAAACAAGCTTTAGGAGGGCACTGATCATAGCAACCGATGAGGCCTCAAGCCCCGGGAAAGATGAGGCAGTATTTATTGCTTCTTCTACTTCCTTCTTTCCAATCATTTTAATGTTTGCAACATTTTAAAGTCTGGGCTGCTTTTCATGCCTGTGGGTCTAGTCAGTCTCTGCTACATGGGATAAACAAAACATTTCCCAGTAAAATCAGTGTAGTGAGGTTCTAGCTTTTTCATCCTACATCCATTTGCTTACTTCCAACCCTAAAACCATATTGAGAGAACAAACAGCCTCCATAAAATCTGCTTCCCAAGACAACAAGATAAGCTTATTACATGAGTGACAACAGTTCTAGCTTCTAGGATTGTTATATCACAAATACAGAATGATTAATCAGTATGGTTTTAAAAAATTAATTTGGAATTGTTTTATAAGCGAGATGGTGGAATGACTACTAAATCAATGGAGCTTCCAAGAACATTCTACAGCCCCAGAAGGAAAAGGACAACCAAACAGATTTCTCAGTTTTGTACAGGGCAAGAGGGGCCCACAGTTGGCCTTAAGAGGGAACTCTTTGGGCAAGATCAGAGAAAAACAAGAGGACTCCAATGAGGAATAGTAGGAAAACCTACCAAAAAGGGGGTGAGGGTGGGGGTGAGTCAAAGTGAATAAATAGGGAGAACAGTGAAATTTACACAGGAGGAAGGAGCTGAGAAAGTCACAGCCTTACGCAAAGAGCTGAGAGAGTGCATTCCTCCTCACTCAGGCCCCGTGACTCAGTCCTCCCAGCACAGGCCCCATGACAACGGCATCACGTCTGCTCTCTTAGGAGCTTTCACACTGCCTGCCTACTTCCTTCCTCGTTTATGATTAGTCTTTGCGGCCTTTACTTTCTGGAACTGTGCTGGCACTGGCTCCTGCTCCGGTTCCTTACAGGAGGTCGACACTAGCAATTCCTCGTTACTCCTCCTCTGATCCTTCCCTACTCTAAGACTCAGCTCTGTCTCAGGAAGCTCGATGCCAGACTGCTGCAGCCTTCGCAGTGACCTTCTGCTCCTGTGCTGCTGCCTCCGCTTTTCTTCTTCTTGCTGCCGCTGCTTTATCTTCATTAGCTTTTCAAAGCTTTTGGTTGTGGTTGGGTTTACAACGAACCAGTCCTACAGAGGCAAATGGAAAATGGAAACATCATCCAGTCAATACACAGTAGAGAACATAAAGAATGGGTGTGGGAAGAATCTCTAAAAGGCATGGTTAGGGCAGAACACAGAAAGGAAGAAACAGGGAAACATAGCTTTGAATTCTGGACTTGAAACTGGAGACATTCATCATGAGCAGTTGTTAGAAGCATTAATTATGTAAGACATGATTTGGGGTACTTCAATAAGTGATCCACGAAGTCTGATCACCTAGCATCATCCCACCCATCTCTCTCCTTGGTAAAACCCCCATGAGATATAAAGCATTGGGTCATAGGAGATTTTTATTTCATGATTTTTATGATAGTATTTGCAGCCAGGCTGGCTGGATGCAATTCCCAACTCTTTTTCTGTCTCTGTGACCATAGGGAAATTACTTAACTTCTCTAAGACTCAGTTTAAAAACTTAAGAGTTAAGGAACATGGAATCCAATTATGAAATGTTCTTACACAAAAAAAAAAAAAAAAAAAAAAAGAAAAGAAAGAAAGAAAGCAAGCAAGCAAGAGAGAAAGAAAGAAGACTTCAGTCTAAATCAAGTATCTGGGGGTGCCTGGGTGGCTCAGTTAGTTAGGCGTCCAACTTCAGCCCAGGTCATGATCTCATAGTTCGTGGGTTCGAGCCCTGCATCAGGCTCTGTGCTGACAGCTAGCTCAGAGCCTGGAGCTGTTTCAGCTTCTGTGTCTCCCTCTCTCTCCGACCCTCCCCTGCTCACGCTGTCTCTCTCTCTCTCTCTCTCTCAGAAATAAATAAAACATAAATAATAAATAAATAAATCAAGTGATCTGATCTGGTCTAACAACCAATTTATTGGAAATACTCAGCTAGAGGACCACCACCACAGGAATGTAATCACCAAAATCCAAAATGTGCATAAACATATGTGACAAATGACCCCATTTCTTCAACAAATAACATTGGGATGGGGGGAAAGAAAGGGGAAACTTCTAGACCTGCATTGTCCAATGAGATAGTCAGTAGCCACGTGTATCTAATAAGCTCTTGAAAAATGACTAATCCAAATTGAGATATGCTTTCAATATATAACAAATATACATTAAATTTCAAAGACTTAGTATGAAAAAATGTAAAGTATCTCAATAATTTTTTACTGACTACATGTTCAAAAAATAATATTTTAGGGGCGCCTGGGTGGCTTAGTCGGTTAAGCGTCCGACTTTCTCTTAGGTCATGATCTTGCGGTTCGTGGGTTTGAGCCCCGCTTCTGGCTCTGTGCTGACTGCCAGCTCAGAGCCTGGAGCCTGTTTCAGTCTGTGACTCCCTCTCTTTCTGACCCTCCCCTGCTCACGCTGTCTCTCTCTCTCTCTCTCTCTCCTAGAAATAAATAAAACATTTAAAAATAATAATAATAATATTTTAGATATACTGGATTAAATAAAATAATCAACATTAACAGCACCTGTTTTTCTTTATACTTTCAAATGTCGTTACTAGAAAATTTTAAATTCCATACATGACTCACATTACATTTCTACTGGATAGCACTCTAGATTAAAACATACAGTATATGGAACTTTTTTTTTTTTTTTTGCTCCTGATTTCAACAAGTCAACTCTGAAAAAGAAATTATGAGGCAATCAGGAAAATTTAAATAATTTAAATAATAACTAGATATATAATGATATTAAAAAATAATTGCTAATTTCTTTAGGTGTAATGATGGTTGCGGTAATATATTTTTTAAAGCCCCTATATTTTAGACACAATGAAAGAAGCAGTGAGAGTTGACATGGTATGTGACATTTGTTCAAAATAAGCCTTTAAGGGGTACCTGGGTGGCACAGTCAGTTAAGCACTTGACAATTGATTCTGGCTCAGGTCATGATCTCAAGGATGGTGGGATCAGGCTCTGTGCTGACAGTATGGAGCCTGTTTGGCTTGCTCTCTCTCTCTCCCTCTCTCTCTCTCTCTGCCCCTCCCCTGCTTGTGCACACATGCATGCACAGTCTGAAAATAAATAACCCCCCCAAAAAAAGTAAGTCTATAAGGAACAAGAGAAGTAGGTGTGGTTATAAATGAAAACAAGATTGGCCATAAACTTGTTGGCCAATCTGTTAAAGCTATTTATTATACTATTCTGTCCATTTTCACGTATGTGAAAATTCCTGTTTTAAAAATAAGTAGTGTAAGAACATGTGAGGCAGAAAGGAAGGGACAAAATAAAAATGTTTTACCACCACAGTGAATTCATAAACACAGGAACAACTCATTGAACAAATGCTCAGAGAACAAGCCCCAAACTAAGTGAAGTTTGTTGGTTCCAACTTTTAAGAAGAATCTGGAGAAAACAGGTTAACTACATAAAGGCAGATTTTGTCAGCAGATAATTATCTTTTTTTTAATGTTTATTTTTGAGAGAGAAAGAGAGCGAGCAAGTGCACAAGTGGGGGAGGGGGAGAGAGCAAGGAGACACAGAATCCGAAGCAGGCTCCAGGCTCTGAGCTGTCAGCACAGAACCTGACGCGAGGCTCAATCCCACAAACCATGAGATCAAGACCTGAGGTGAAATCAAGAATCAGGTACTTAACCAACTGAGCCACCCAGGCACCCTGAGATAATTATCTTTTAAGTACTTCCTGAAACATAAAAAGGTACACTATTATTGTAAAGAAGATAGGACTGCATTCCAGAAGAAAGCTCAGATATGGAAAGGGCCTCCCAAAGCTTAAACTGGTAAAACAACAAGAACCACATTTGATGACACTAACTATAGCCCACATTGTTAAGAAATATTAAATGTGAGGGCAGAGAACAGCTGAAGGTGCTTGCTATTTTTCCTTATCAGGCAACAACAGTTTCTGCGGTCAGATATTCCGAGAGAATGCACACTTTACTCCTTTAGGTTTTGCAATACAGGTATTTAATTACACAGGAGACAACGTCTCTACTTACCTAGATTACTAAAAACTTTCCCTAAGAGAAAAGCCTTGACTTTCTGAACTTTAAAGCATTTTTTAAATTTTTTTTAAAAATGTTTATTTTTGAGAGAGAGAGACAGAGCATGAGCAGGAGAGGGGCAGAGAGAGAGGGAGAGACAAAGAATCTGAAGCAGGCTCCAGGCTCTAAGCTGTCAGCCCAGAGCCCAACGTGGGGCTCAAACTCACAGACTGTGAGATCATGACCCAAGCTGAAGTCGGATGCTCAATCAACTGAGCCACCTAGGTGCCCCTAAACTTTAAAGCATTTTTAAACAATTTATTTTTCAATTTTCAAAACGTACAAACCTTCAGAAAAGTTATAAAAGTTCAATGAATCCTAGATTTACCATCGTTAACCTCTCTTCCCTTTCTTTCTTCCTTCTTCCATTTGCAATTTATTTTCAGACATATTTCATTCCTAAAAACCACAGCATATATCTGCCTAAGAACAGGGCATTCCCCTGCAAAACTACAATACAATGATCACACTTGGGAACATTAACATTGACTCAGTACGATTATTTAATAGAGTCATAGTCCAATGACTCCAGCTGTCTCACTAATGTCCTTCACAGTTGTTTCTTTGCAGTATTTTAAACAACCTTAAAAACAGGTTGCCCAATGACATTAATTAAAGTACTAGAAAACAGAAGTATAGAGATTGCTAGGAAACAAGAATTCCAAAGGTGGAAACTCAGCCTGGTGCCCACATGCCTGATTTTAACCGAATTTAAAAGAATCAGAAGAGCTCAGGGATGCTCAGACTTATACTGACTGCAAATGCTTTCATAGAAAAATACAATTATGCATCTAATTTTACAAAGTATTTTAACTCCGTGTCTCCGGTAACCGCTTTGAAGTTACTTTCCTTGGCAGTCATAGCCCATAACAACACACAAACTCCACCTTTCTAGCGGTACGTGTATGGGTTCCACAGGATTACAAAAACATGATGGGAAAGCAGGGGCCTCACCTCAGCATGGACAGAGTTGATGTGATACTTGACACCACTCTCTGACACAAATTCTTTTTGACACAGAAGACACTTGTATTTTCCAGCCACAAAGTTGCCCTGTTTTCAAGAGAGAAAGAAAAGGGAATTACTGGTAAATTCAGGAACACATACCTGGACCGTGTGTGGGGATCGATAGAGAAGAGGGGATTTTACTTCAGCAAAAGGAAGAAGGAAGAAAAACCAATACAGCAATATATTTGGGGAAGCCAGATTTAGGCAAACTATCACCACTGGAAATCTATCCTAATATAATTCTATATGTAATACCCCAACCCCCTCAACACAATCTAAAGTATGCCTACTTTTATTATATAACTCATCACACTTTTCTATCTTCCCTTGTTTCTGTCACTTCACTTCCAGATTCTCCTGGTTCCTCTTCCCAAATGATCAGACTCTTGAAGTTCACCAAAGGCACCAATGTGTAATTCTTCCCACTATACTCCACTGCTCCAAAGAGTGCCTGGGAAATCCAGAAGTGGAGGTGTATCATCCATAACGCCTGGTTTAATGACTCAGAAACTAAGATCATGATGACAAACTCCTAAGCATTTGTGGACAGATCTGGTTTGGATGTCTACACTCCCTTGCTGCCTTGAACTGAGCTTTCTCTCCCTTCCTAAGGCTCTGAGTGTCCATGGTGCTCATTTTGTGTGAGGACATATTTCTGAATGGAATTAAAAATGGCAGCCGTCCCCATGCCTGTGAGTTGTAGGGTACCTGGGCCAACACAGAAAAGATTCAGTGAGGTGAATGGCTGTTTGCCTGTCACCCCGGGATGGAGTCTACTTCCCATCCCCAGAGGCTATAATTCAGATCTGATTAGAGGATCTTCATCGATCCAGACAAGCATATGTAAATTAATTCTAGAAAGTATAAGGCCCAATAACACAGGGCAGGCCCAGGGCAAGAGAGGCTCAAAGTAGAAGTTAAATCCCTGATAAAGACTCAAAACTACTAATATTTTTCTCCAACTTTTTCAATTGATAAGACTTAAGGCTATATTGGCTTTTTCTGTGTCTTGGTCATATGCTGGCATCCTATCCAATATCAGATCAAGAATCTTTAGGACATAAAAGACTAAACAAAGCCTCTGAACGTAACAGCAAACAGGGTGACTAGCCGTTCATCTAAAGTGAGTTCTCTTCCATGGCAGACTTTTATTTTAGAGGTCACATTAAGATAAAGCATTCAAAAAGTTACAAACCAAGGTACAAGAGCCCAGGTGAGCCTTAAGGCCTGATACACTACTGTAGACAGCCTCACAACCCTGAAAAAGAGAAGAAGAAATAATGTGAAGACTATACCAAACCATATCCTTCTCTTAGCAATCTGGCCATTCACACTGACCAACCCTACAGTTAGAGGAAGAAGCCCAATAAATTGCACTACAAACCAAACAGAAAAAAATTCACACACAAGCCACAAAAGTAAAAAGGAAAACCACAGAAAGGTTTAAAAAAAAAAAAAAGGGTGGAGAAGCTGTTCAGAAAAGCTTAAGATATTCCCTTCCTTGATACTTTTTCTCTGACTCTTAGAGAAACAGAAAATTGCATGCTCAGTTTTTTTGTTTAAATCTGCCTTCTTCAGTACAAATATGTCTCCTATTTCTGGTAGATTTCCTCCTTCCCAAAGTACTGCATATACAGTTGTGGTAGATTACAGAAATAATGAAAATTCTCTGCCACTCTTCCCTGTAAGAAGTGGAGTCTATTCTCACCTTCCCTTTGAATCTGAGTTAACCCTGTGATTCCTCTGACCAATAGAATGCCATGGAAATATTGCTGAACAAATTCTGAAGCTGGCCTGAGAGATCTGCAGCTTTCATCTTTGTGTTATTGGAACACTCTAAGAAGTCAGTTGCCATGTACCCTGCAGGTAACCCATTACAACCTCATGGCAGAGAGGCCATGTGGAGAGCCAAGTTCCCAGCTCAATTAGCTGCACAGAAGCCATCTTGGACATCCAGGTCCCATGTGAGCTTGCAGCTGGATACAACCCATGAGCGATCCCAGCTGATGCCATGTACAGCAGAAGAATGCTCTCTGAGCCCCAACAGAATTCCTGATTTACAGAACTCTGAACAAATAAAACAACTGATGTTTTAAGCCACTAAGGTTCAGATCTTCGTCATGAAGGAATCAGTAACTGAGACAGTAGTTTGATAAACTTGATAAACATTTACTGAATAAATGAATGAGAAAGAACCACCTGGTTAGGGCACTGAATGCGATGATATTTCTTGATATCTGACTTCCATTTGTGTAGTACTTCCTGGCTGAAGGTAGGGAGCCCAGGGCGAGTATATTTTAACTACAAGACAAGAAATATTTTATTGGAGGAATCCAACTTCCAACCAAAATACCCCAAAAGTTCCACACCCAACTCTTTAGGTTATGTAATTCTGGAGTCTGACAAACATATTTTCATGTGCAAAAAATATTGTAGTATGTAAGAACCTTTAAGTACAAATTTATCTGTAACTGGTAAGTATAACTGTCTATTTTTTAATCTTAGAATAGTTTTGATTTTTAACAGAGGGCAGGAGACTTTCAGATACAGCACTTCATCTACAGTTTTAAAAAGCTAGTGACAGAGCATTTACACAGTTAAAATACTGATTACAAAAAGACAAAAATACAAATATGTACTGTAAAATACATGTATACTCAGACATATGGTACATATACACACACATATAACATAGGCAACAGAAATACACATAAATGGGGAAAAAGCTAGAAGGCTATACATCAAAATGATATAACAGTAGTCGTCTCTGGGTGGTAGAATTCTGAGTGACTTTAATGTTTTTTCCCTGCCTATTTGCATTTGTCCTTTTTCTTCAAAGGTGTCATGTTAATTTTTGGTATTTAAAAAATTCAGGGGCACCTGGGTGGCTCAGTCAATTGAGCATCCGACTTTGGCTCAGGTCATGATCTTGTGGTTTGTGAGTTCAAGCCCCATATTGTGCTCTGTGCTGACAGCTCAGGGCCTGAAGCCTGCTTCAGATTCTGTGTCTCTCTCCCTGTCTGCCCCTCCCCTGCTCACGCTCTGTCTCTCTCTCTCTCAAAAATAAATGAACATTTTTAAAAATTCAAACAAAGAACTTAAGGTTCAACCTAAAACGAAGATGTGAGAGAACTCAGGGATGGAACACATGATCTTTACTTACACTGCCTAAGCAAAATTATTCCTCACACTTGCCTTCACATGCTCTGACCCAAGTTAGTCTCTCTCTCTCTCTCTCTCTTCTTTAGATTTATTTATTTAAGTACTTTGTACACCCAATGTGGGGCTCAAACTCACAACCCCAAGATCCAGAGTCACGTGCTCCACCAACTGAGCCAGCCGGGTGCCCCTAAGTTGTCTGTTCTTACAACTACTGTAGTTTTCAGAAGAGAGACAGCAAGCACCTGTAGAATCAGTTCTTACAAAGTCCACCACAAGTAGTAGCTATATTTCCAGTGAAATATAGCTTGGAAAATCCTCCTGCTTGGAAAATGGAAGTCTCTGAAAAGAAGCTGATGCTCTAAGACAGAAAAACAGAACCAAAACCCACAGAGGTTAAGGGGAAATAAGGAAGGCAACCTAAAGAAACTCTGTCAAATCTCTAAGAGGAATCAGAGCACAGAGCTGGCTTTATTTATAAGCAACTCCTCTCCTCTGCAGCTAGCATATATGGGTCCATCTAAAATCCTTTTATAGTGATAGAAGAAAATTTACATAAACTATTATATTCATATAATAAACTATCATAATTACACAGCTATAAAAAAGAAATGAGGATAATCTCTATGAACACATATGGAGTGATTTCCAGGATACACTTTTAAATTAAATAAAGCAAATTACAAAAAAGGTTCTATGTAAGAAAAAAAAAAAAAAAAGACAGGGAAAATACGCATGTATATGATCCTCCACCCCATAAAACTACAGGGAGTATAAACCAGAAACTGAGTGTGGTTATCTTTGCAGGGAGCAGGGTGGGAATAGGAAATAAAAGGGCACTAGGAATGGGAAAGCTGGGAAGAGGGCAGTGACCACTCTCTAAGAATACCTTTGGTACTGTTTCACAACCCCCCCCAAGATACATGACTAGTTTCAATTAAACAGGATATAGGGGGGATTCAAAATGTAAAAATAGTAACACATGAACCTAAGGATTAAAAATGAGAAACATAATGAAGGGAGTGAGGGAGAAAGCCAATCTAAATAACTGTAAAATAATACTTTGAGGGGCACCTGGGTAGCTTGGTCGGTTGAGCATCCAACTTTGGCTCAGGTCATGATCTCATGGTCCACGTTAGTGCAGAGCCTGCTTGGGATTCTCTCTTTCTCCCTCTCTCTCTGCCCCTCCCCTACTCCCTCACTCACTCTCTCTCAAAATAAATAAATAAACTTAAAAAAAATAATATTTTGACTATACTGTAAGGCTAAAGATGAAAAGAACTATTTGCAAATACTGTTCTATAGCTAATAAAGCTGTTTTTACAGGGGTATGGATCAACAACTGTGAAACTATGTTATACTAGGATTAAACAAATAAGTAAATATATTACAGACAATGAGACCTGGGTTTTCTTACTGTTGGAGAAAGGAATTACAAATAAGCACAGAGGAAAGCAAGAATGAAATTGTGGTGTTGGATCGGAACTGAAGGTATCATGGCTTTAAATATGTATACAAACAGACACAGAAAAGAACACAGAATGTTTATTCATCTATGAATATACATACATATATATCCTAGCTCTATCCACCAAGAGGGCCGAAAGCAATGACATCCCAGCAGGAATGAGTTTACCCAGCATTCAAATCTTGGTTTTTAAACATATTCTCTAATAAAAGAAACCAGCATTCTTTAGAGAAATGGTTGATTCCAGGGCTGGGGAAGGGAATACATGACTACAGCATATTATGGTGTCAAAGAGTAAAAAAGTACTCAAAAAAATGACAGAGGCATGTCAAAAAGACATAGGTGCCCACTTCAAAGAGCTCTTGGTGGCCAAATCTGGAAAAATTTGAGCCACAAAATGAATACGAATAGCAATGGATTATAATCCTACAGTAAAATACCCATGTGTCCATATTGGTATAAATAGGTTAATAGAAAAAAAGGACATTTTTTTCTCACAGTAGAATTCCAAGTAATAATTTATGGAAGAAATCATGGAAACACAAACCATCATTAGGCAAACAACCATAATAATAACCGATGCAGGCAAGAATCAGTGATGGATGCTACAGTAAATGGGCAGAAGTACGTAGGACACAGCGTAGCTGCACAGTGTCAATCTCCCAACAAAATATTCACTAATTACAAAGGGGAAAACTGTAATTTTGCCTTGAAGAAAACTGGACAATACACCCTAATCAAGTGATCAAAGTTATCATCAGTAGAAAGACACATCACCATCATATACATCCTAATATGGTACGCTGAGAAGGATGAACACTGCTTCAATGGTATTCTTCACAAAAACATGAACCTTCAATTTAATCTTGAGAAAACACTAGACAAATTTGTATTAGGGATATTCTACAAAATAACCAGCCTGTCCTCTTCAAAAGTGTCAAGAGCACAAAAGATCAAAAAAGACAGAAGAATTATAACAGATGAGAGGAGACTAAGGAGACACAGTAAAGAGAATTAAATATGAGATCTTGATGGGATCCTATGTTATTGGTTATGTAAGATGTTGGCATTAGGGGAAGCCAAGTAAAGAGCATATGGGAACTCTGTTTGCAATGGCTCTGTAAGTCTAAAATTATTTCAAAATAAAAAGAATTTTGAAAAAGGAATACAGGGGGGCGCCTTGGTGGCTCAGTCAGTTAAGTTTCTGACTCTTGATTTCAGCTTGGGTCATGGGCTCACAATTCATGAGTTCGAGCCCTATCTCGGATTCTGTCTCTCCCCCTCTCTGCCCTTCCTCTGCTTTGTGTGCTCTCTCTCTCAAAACAAATGGAAACATTTTTTTAAAAAGAAATATATATTCGTGAAATAATAAAAAATATTTATTGGTCTCTGCCCTCAGTTCCTGCTAATACTGTCTTTGACCCTGGTTCCTGTCAGAGAGTTCCTAAAACTCCTAAATTTCTGAGTAATACCAGTATTTGGTACAGAGTTCATAAGTCCCTTGAAATTTCCTGGGTGATAGGAGTCTTTTTTGTTCTGTTGAGGTAATTCTTGGTACGCTCCTGGGTGGACTAGTCACCAGAAAAACCAAGCCTTGATTAGCAGCTTAGAACTTTCAGACCTATTCCCCATTCTCTAGAGAGTAAAAGGGGCTAGAAATAGAGTTAATCAATCATGCCTCTGTGATGAAGGCTCTATAAAAATCCCAAAATTATGGGGTTCAGAGAGCATATATATGTGCCAAGAGGGTGATGCGCCTCTAACTCCACAGGGATAGAAGCTTCTGTGCTGGAGACTCTTCCAGCCCTCGCTCTATGTAACTCGTCATCTGGTTGTTCATTTCCAAGTTTTATTATATCCTTACAACAAACCAGTAAACATGTTGCCCTGAGTTCTGTGAGCCATGCTAGCAAATTACCAAAACCAAGGAGGGGGTCATGGGAACCCCAATTTATAGCCCAATCAGTCAGATATACAGACGACAACCTGGAAGGCTTGTGACAGGCACCTGAAACTGGAGCAGTCCTGTGAGGCTGAGCCCTCACCTTGTCGGACCTGACACTAACTCCAGGTAGACAGTGTCAGTACTGAATTAAATTGTAGGACACGCAGGTGGTGTTAGAAAATTAGTCTGTGTGGGGAAAAACTCCACACATCTGTGTCAGAAGTGTTGTTAAGTGTGTACTAGTATGAGAGCAAAAGAAAACACAAGAGTTTTTCCTAGACCATATTGCTTGTGTTTGCATTAAGAAACACTGGAAGGACACACGAGAAACCAGTAAGAATGGTTACCATGGAAACAGGCTAGCACAAGGATGGGGTGAGAGTGAGATATCTCAATGTTTATTATCATTTTGACTTTTGAACAACAAGAATAAATTTTCTATTCAAATTAAAATTTTAGTTTAAAAAAAGCAAAATAATAATAGCTTTCACATACACAGACAGCATCAAACTATAAAACTGATGATTTTAGGAAAATATCTACTAGATAAGACTATCAAACCTTATCAATCAGCTAACAAATATTTATGTCAAAATCCCTGCCACAGAACATGCACAGTGAAAGCAAATGGACTACATATCATAAGATACATGTCACTGTACAAAATTCACATTTAAACTGAATTTAGATAACCATGTACTTGAGTTTGTGACAGGAAAAAAGTAGCAGTGACTATGAACCAAAAAAGGATGCTCTGATATTCAAGAACAGGGTCCAACTCCTTGGACACCAGGAGGGCTGATGTTTACCAAATAAAAGGTATCAACTTCTAGGAATTGATATTTTCTTACAGTATATGACATTCTCCTCATGAGTCAGAGCCCTAGGCCAAATCTAATCTATGCTTCTTGATACCAGTAATAGGTCCTTAGCTCTAACCTTCGTCCTTATTTGTATATCTTCCAAAGCCCTTCCCATGACACCCTATAGTCATATACTCCTTGTCTCCTCTTGGCCAAATAACGTTCCTTTGGTCTATGATCTATTTTAAGCCAAAGCCTTCCAAGCTGGGTTCTGTAACCCTCAAAAGTACACTTGGGGCCATGGAAGTATCAAGAAGGCCAAGTACTACCTCTAGTTAATGCAGAGCAACTCCATTTTTATTTTTTTTAATGTTTATTTTTGAGAGAGAGACAGAGCATGAGCAGGAGAGGGGCAGAGAGAGGAGGAGAGACACAGAATCTGAAACAGGCTCCAGGCTCTATGCTGTCAGCACAGAGCCCAATATGGGGCTCAAACTCACAGACTGTGAGATCATGACCCAAGCCAAAGTCAGACACAACCGGCTGAGCCACCTAGGTGCCATAGTGACTCCATTTTAAGTTACTCTACATACTGTTTTATATAAATTTTCATTTGGAAAAAAAGAGTGGGTGGGGAAAAGAGTTCTGTTGCTAGAAAAACAAACTGAAAGCATTTATCTAAACTAAATATAAACTACTACATACAAACTAAGAAAGTGGAAACACAAAGACTAATAAAAAAGACTAATCTGGAAGTTCAGGTTCCCTCCAGAAGCAGTTCAAAATTAAGAGGCTTCCTTAAGGAACTTCTGAAAACAGACTGTCTCTCTAGGACCCACATGAATCCAAACACTCAAGCTGGATCAGACATACTCCATTTCTGAGGAGTAAGAAGCAAAATACTGTTTATCATGTACTCAAGTCCATTTACTTTTCTATATGTAGTAAGCACAACATCAGACATGGTTCAACATTAACACAAGATTCTACTTTACCTTCCGATCGTCAGGTACCAAATCCTGAAGCACCTTCCTCTTAGGCCATTCCTTGGCCAGTTCAGCAGAAGCCAGTTCCTGCAGGTGGTACACAGCTATCTTGGCAGAACGCCTCTGAACTCGACCCCCACTCTTTGGCTCCAGGCTCATCTCCTTTAAGCACTCTGGCTGTCCTGACTCTGGAAAGAATGAGATCTGCAAGAATGAGACATAGCAAAACACAGGCCTGAGACATGGCTTCCACCAAAGCCAATGATTAAGAGCTATCCTTCCTGCTCTAAGTATCAAAAGCTATTCACTAGCTTGCTAACCACTAGCATAAAGCTCCACCACCTTAATACGTATTTTGCTGGTATAAAACACTTCTTAGGGTAAAATCTGTTCTGGTTTAATAAGTAGTTAAAGGTCAAGACATAGCCACGTACAAAGACATGAACCTCAACCCATCCCTATCTCATACTACATACAAAAATTAACTCAAAATGAATTGAATGTAACCCATTTAACTACTAAACTTCTAGGAGAACGAAGGGAGATAATTTTTGTAATCCTGGATGTGATGGTTTTTTGATGTGTCACCGTGGTGAGGCTACAGTCATCAGTTATTCAAACACTAATCCATGTGTGGATATGAAGGTACTTCGTAGATCTAACTAAAGTCCAGAATCAGTTGACTGTAAGGAAGAGAGGTGTGACAGAAGAAAAGGCAGGAGAGATTCAGAGCATGAGAGACTCAATACTGCTGCTGACTTGAAGAGGAAGGGACCACGAGCCAGGGAACGTAGCTGGCCTTCAGAACCTGAGAACAACTCCTGGCCTACAGCAAGCAAGGAAATGAGGGCCCACAACTAACTGCATAGAACTCAAGTCTTAATTTTAACGAGCCTCAAAATGGATTCTCCCCTTGAGCCTCCAAAAAGGAATAGTCCTACTGGCACTTTGATGCCAGCCTGGTGAGGTTCTACACAGGGGAGCCAGCTGAGCTGTTGCTATACCTGGACTTCAGGCCTAATACACTGAGCTAATACAGCAGTTGTTTAGGCCATTAATTTTGTGATTTTTTTAACGTTTTACTTTATTTTTGAGAGACAGAGTGTGAGTGGGGAAGGGGCAGAGAGAGAGGGAGACACAGAATCCAAAGCAGGCTCCAAGCTCTGGGCTGACAGCTCAGACGCAGGGATAGAACCCAAGAACCGTGAGATCATGACCTGAGCCAAAATCATTCAACTGACTGAGCAACACAGGCGCCCCTTGTGATTTTTTATAGCACCAATAGAAAACTGGGTTGGGGGGGTGTGCCTGGGTGCCTCAGTTGGTTAAGCGTCTGACTTTGGCTCAGTTCGTGATCTCGCAGTTCAGGAGTTCGAGCCCCGTATCGGGCTCTTTGAGCTGACAGCTCAGAGCCTGGAGCCTGTTACAGATTCTGTGTCTCCCTCTCTCTCTCTGTCTCTCTCAAAATTAAATAAAAGCATTTAAAAAAAGAAAAGAAAAGAAAACTGAGCTGGGCAAAGAGATCTTAGAAACAACAACAACAACAAAAAAAAAAACATTACCCATAAAAGGAAAAATGATAAATTGAACTTAAGAGCTCTGCTCTTTGAAAAACACTATTGGGGTGCCTGGGTGTCTCAGTCGGTTGAGTATCTGACTCTTGATATCAGCTCAGGTCATGATCTCACAGTTGTGAGATCAAGCCCCGCATCAAGCTCCACACTGAGCAGAACCTGCTTGGGATTCTCTCTCTCCCTCTCCCCTCCCCAGCTTCTGTGCTCTCTCTCCCTCTCAAGATAAATAAATTTATAAAAAAATTTAAAACACTATAAAAAAATGAAAAAACAAGCTACAGACTGGGAGAAAATATTTGCAAAACGTGTATCTGATAAAGGACTTCTGTCCAAAAAATATAAAAAACTCAGAATATTTTCAAAACTTCATAGAAAGATAACAAAACTCCAATAATAAAGGATTTCAATGGCCACTTCACTAAAGAGGACACTTCACTGACAACTGACATTGCCAATAAGCAAATGAAAAGACGGTCAATATCATTAATCACTAGGGAGATGCAAATTTAAACTTCAGTGAAATACCACTGCATATCTAATAGAATGGGGCTAAGAAAAAAATGAAACTAATAGCAAGTCCTAACAAGGATACAAAGCAACTGGAATTCTCATATTTTATTAGCGAGAAGGCAAAATGGTGCAGCCACTCTGAAAAAGAGTTTGGCAGTTTCTTATAAAGTTAAATGTACATTTATCACATGACCTAGCAATCCCATTCTTAAATATTCACCCAAGAAAAATTAAATTTATTTTCACACAAAAGCCTTTTATGTGAATCTTTATAGTAGCTTTATTCATAACTGCCAAAATATGGGAACAACCCAAATGTTCTTCAACTGGTGAATGGATAAAGAAACTGTGAAACATCCATACAATGGAATCCTAGACAGAAATAAAAAGAAATAAATTAATGATACATGCAACACATGGATGAATCTCAAATGTATTATGTTAAGTGAAAGAAGCCAGACTCAAAAGGCTATATATTGTATGACTCCATTTATAGGACATTGTGAAAAAAGCAAAACTATAGGGACAGAAAATAAATCAGTGGTCAAATCATTCCAGATCTTGACTGTGGTAGTGACTATGTGACTATGTATTTGTCAAAACTCATAACTGTACACTAAAAAGGGTGAATATTGGGGTGCCTGGATGGCCCAGTCAGTTAAACGTCTGACCTCAGCTCAGGTCATGCTCTCACGTTTCGTGGGTTCAAGCCTCCCATCAGGCCCTGTCCTGACAGCTCAGAGCCTAGAGCCTGCTTCAGATTCTGTGTCTCCCTCTCTCTCTCTGCCCCTCCCCCACTCGCACTCTGTCTCTCTCAAAAAATAAACACTAAAAATATATATAAAAAATTAAAAAACAAAAAAGTGAATATTAATTATCATATGTAAATTATACCTTGAAACTGAACTCTAAAAAAATGAGGTAGGGGAAGCCTAGAAATGTAACAAGGGGAAAAAAGTCAAGACAAAAAAATTGGGATGGAAGAACCAGCTGGACAGAGATTTCCACAAAATTTCTAGCTAAAGCAGAATGCCTTAAGCTTTAAAAATACAATAATGAGTTTGCTTCTGCACAGATTACACACCGAACTCTGATTTCTCTAAATTAATTATGTTCAAAAGGCAGAAATAAGAGAACCAAGGAAAAACAAGGAAGGGAAAATAAAAGCATTCAAAGATTATAAGGGGATACAAATGAGGAACTGAGGATGTATGGGAAGATGTCGGGGTAAGGAGTCCCCAAAAAATAGATCCCCAAACAGGGTCTGGAAAGTAATCAGTACTCACAGGCCCATGCTCTGACCTCAGATGATACGCAAGTCCAGCCTTCGATTTATATGGCTTTCCACAGTGGTGACATTTCAGGGTCATCTCCTCCAGCTCTGCAGCCCCTTTGCCACATTTTCTGACATGGTACAGATATCCCATGATGCTGGTGAAGCTACTAGAGCAACTCTGAACACAGGAGAAAGGCCTGAACTATAATCTTACATCTTTTGACATGATTTCTCAATCTCTCAACAGCCACAAAGCACTCAACCACCATGGCATATAAATAGATCCTCTGGTATCACTAGACCCTCTCCAGCACTTCCCATTGGCACAACTCTTCCTTGGCCCTTGTGCCTGACCTAACGGCTGTCCTGTCTACCACCAACCGTGACAGTCCATCAGTTTAGTCAGCATTCAGGAAACTGGACCTGTGTGTCTCCTCTGTCACAGAGCTTCTTCTCTGGTCTGTGACTCGACTCCACCCCAGTATCAAACACCCAGCAATGGCAAAGCTCCTCACAGAGAGAATACTAAGATCCTTTTCATCACACTAAAGAAGGATGGTAAAGAAACTCCTTTGAACAAAGAGAAAGGAGGGGAAAGTAAGTTTGTGGAGAAGTGAAAGAAAATAAAGAGCTATTAATGAATTCAAAACACCTGGAAAAGCAAGAGCCACTCTTACACTGTAAGATGACACAGAACTAGGTCTACGAGAGAGAAGGAGAAATGGAAGGAAAGAACAGAAAGATGCTGACACAAGACTCCAGACAGAAGGAGACGCTGTCCCTGGGAGCTTACCTCGCGCATGCACCTGAGCTTTCCCAGTCTCTTCAGAACCGTTCGGAGCCGTTCTCTCTCACTTGGTTCGTCTATTTCATCTCCGGCCTTCAAAATGGGCTGGAAAGCAAGAGAAGCAAACAAGCGGATGATTCATGGAAAAGACAGATACAGAAAAAAAATGTATCATAGGAGAATCAAGGACTGGACTAGCACCTAAGCCGATGCCCATGAAGCTTAGTTATCTGACTCCTGGCTTTTTCCATCTTCTCCTAGACAGACAAGGAAGCAAATGTAATGCAAATAAGAGCTCAGAGCCTCTACCTTCCAGGAGACGAAGCTTTGGGGCTAACCTAAACACACAAATACCCACCGCAAAGGTTTCATTCTTCTATCTAAAATGTTATAAAGCCCCAAAGCCTTAGCCACCTCCACTGGGTTATCTGCACTCATCTAAGACTTCCAAACACATGCAGGCTCATACAGGACAGAAGATACTCTTACCAAGCTATTATGATTTGCCATCACGTGATACTTCATCCCCGCCAGTGAACGAAGTTGTTTCCCACAATGATGACAAGTAAACAATTCCTACAAGGAAGAAATACTGCTCAGTGTCAGGCTATTCAACAGAGAAACAGAATGTAACAAAGTCTTATCCAGATGCTCTCGTCTGTGTCTCCTTTATTTCCCAAACCCAACAGTCCATGAATCTCCAAACCCCACCACCTCTGTGTCACATCCTCAAGGGCAAAGAACTAAAAATAACTCATTTTTTAAAGGATAAGAATTACCATTTACTCAGTGTCAATATTTGCCAAGTAATGGGGTGGGCACTTAGCATGTTATTATTTCTTCTTGTCCCCTCAGGGACTACACAAAATTATGTTTATAATTTATAACATAAATGAGAAAACCGAGGTCCACACATAAAAAGCTAAATGACACAACTAGTAGGTAGCTAAGTGAAGATTCAAATCCAAGTCTGTCAGACACAAAAGCCTCTGTTTTCCCTGTAACACAATGCTGCAGCTTCTCCACAGTTCATCAGCACACCCGACACAGCGACAGTTGTCCAAGGAACTGGAAGAGGTCATAACCTTTACGAAATGCCACAAAATCTCTAACCTGTTTGCAGGTTTCCATATGTTTCTTTAAGCCCTCTATGGTCTTCCTCCCCACTGCCTGGCAGGTCGGACAGGAGACACTGCCTTTATCCACGATTTCTAGATACCACTGTTCCTCCACACTGCCTACAAAGGAGAGAAAGAAACACTTCATAATCTGCAGAATTCTCTCAAAACAGAAAGCATATTCCTGGAATTTAGTAAAAGTATCATAAAATAGTTTTTTCCCTTCCTGGGGAAAAGACTCTGGCTGTATATAATTGTCTAGAAATTTTTTTTCAGACAGTGAGGAGTTTCTGAGACTCCTACTCAATCCTCCATGACAAAAACCATCTGAGAACCACTCAAAAACCCATCAGCTTAAAGAAGTGGGAAACATTTTCTTTTTCTAGCTTTACTGAGGTTTAACCGACTATGGGCAACATTTTCGCAGTAGCATATAATAATGGGATACTGAGATACATAATAGCCAATTTGCTGTTTCCTGTGTGCCTGAGACATTCTTAAACGTTTTTAATTTAATCTCCAAGAAAATTCTGACTACCTTCATTATCCCTATTTAGAGACAAGGTAACTTAAGCTTGCAGAAGTTGACTAGATGAAGGCAGACCAGAAAACGAATTAAGAGCCAAAACTTAAAGGAGGGTCTGAACTGGCCTCCAAACCCATGCCTTAATAACTGCCTCCTTAAAGAAACTCTTTGCTACATCATTCCATGACCACCACCAACAACAAAAAACAGAGTAAGACACCTTGATACCCCAAAGGTTCCAACAGAAAACATACCTGCTGCATATGCTGGTGGTTCCTTCCGAATACGACGAGCCTGGGATTTAGGATTAGGTTGAGTTTTAGGCCGTTGCTTCCTCCCTACACAAGACAGAGACTTGAAGCCCAACATATCACCTTAGCTACTTGATCTGTTCCTATTCCCTCCTCTTTTCTACGCCCTACGGCCCACTCCTTCAACCACCATCTCCCTTAAGTTATGACAGGAAAAATAAAAGGCATTATGGAAGCCATTCCTTGCCAAAAAAAAAAAAAAAAAAAACAAAGGGCTCAGCAGTGCTCCAAGGGCCAAAACCTCAGCTCTCTCCCCTTTACCTCTAAATAAAGCCGAGGCACCCAAGGGAAAAGAATTAGCAAAGTTACTCCCTTACCATAAAGCTTATGCTTCTTCTGAGGAAATTCTCGATAGTCTTCATCTTCTTCCTGCCTGGGTTTCCTTTTTCCTTTGGTTGACACTCCACCTGACCCTGAAATACCACAGAAAAACAAACAAAACCCTCAGTATGGCTTACAAGTGAACATCTAGGCCTTCAAAACGTCATCACAAAAAAAAAAAAAAAAGAAAGAAAGAAAAGAAAAAACCTCATTTGACCTCCCTATTTCATTTTTTTAACTGTTCTCCATCCCAAGTGATCAATTGCTCCCTATGAATAGTAAATGCCTCTAAACTTCAACAGTGGATGAAATTGGTATAATGGGAAAGATGTTCAAATCATTTGAAGAGGAAAGGCTGATACCCATATAACCTAGAGGAGAAAGAATTTCACTCTAAAATAAAAGGACAGTTTGCAAAGCTTAACAGTGTGTGACACAGATGTGAGAAACGTATATGATAATACTTTAAGAACCATTTACAGCAGTTAACTCGAGAATGCTGTCTTTGAAATAAGGCAGAGATACTGATACCTTCAACACGTGAAGCAGCAGCTGGCTTGACCCTTCTCATCTTCATCCAGTAGGTAGATTTTCGGAAGGATGCTGGAAAATCACTCACTGGCTCACATGAAGAAGCAGACGATGAGCCGCTTAAGGAGTCCTCGTGAGGGATAGTGTACTGGAAACTATTATCCTTTATGGAGCACTGGGTCCTGCTGTTAATATGACACAAATATATATACCACAAATAGATTAAAGTGCCTATTGGTTATTTTATATCATTAGAAGATAAGTTGGTTACCAATGCAAAAACTAAGAAGCCTGATAATAAAAACAGGATTTAGACTGTAATCTAACAATTACAACGGTTGACCAAATGCAACATATAAATTATTATACTTCATTGCAGTATAATAAGAGAAAACTATGTAAGAGAAAAGTATATAAGAGAAAGCAGTACACATTAATGGTCACTCTGCACTCCAAGTAGGCATTCTTTCCTAGATTGATCAAAGAAATGAAAGTAGTCAAAGTAATAGGGTGTTCTATGACCCTTCAGAAGATCCAACAAACCTATAACCAGGCATCTCTATTTCTCTGACAGAGGGACAGTAACTAGTATCTCTGAGAATAAAGGAGGAAAAGAATAGTTTATAGGGCTCTAGTCTGATCCATCATCCCTCTCCCTTAGCCTCCTCCCTAAAGCTGGTGTAAGGGCTGTCCTGTCTTAATTTAGGCAACATGATTCTTAGTTCCCATGGTTAAAGAAAAGGTGCTGTCTTGTCTGAGATAGGCTGGCCAGAGAAGCCCGATATATACTGGGATCCAAGTTCCCAAATCCAAAGCCAGTCATGATGTGGTTAACAAAGATTACTGAGTAATTACAAAGTATCTTTTAGGAGGCTCATAATGCACAGAGGAGCAGCAGTTCTCAAACTGTGGTCCAAGAACCTCTGCAACATCCTTTTCCAGCTAAAGATCTGTGTGAGGCATGTGTTAGGTTTATGGTTTACAAAGATCACTCCGGATGCTATACAGAAGATGACCCATGGAGGAAAAGTGAATAAAGGGAGAAGAGAAGAGTTAGCAGTTTATTGTAATGGCATACATAAGAGATGATAAGGACTTGAACTAAGGCTTTGTAATAGGGATAAGTTGGCAGATTCAATATAACACTTTAAATGTTTACTTATTTACTTTGAAAGAAAGAGCGAGCACACAGGCATACAAGAGGTCCTAGGAAGGGCAGAGAGAGGGAGAAGGAGAGAGAGAATACCACGCAGGTGTGCTGTCAGCGCAGAGTCCGATGTGGAGCTTAATCTCATGAATCGTGAGATCATGACCTCAGCCGAAATCAAGAGTTTGCCACTTAACCTACTGAGTCACCCAGGTGCCCCTAGGTGACCATTCTTAAAAAAGTATATAAGTAAAATGTGATATATGCCTACAATGGAATACTACACAGTTATTCAAAGCAATAAACCACTTCTACACATACAGACATGAACATAACCGAAAAGCATACTGTTGAATGAAAACAGAAACAGAACAAGATCTAATGTAATTCAGTAAATTAAAAACAAATATACGAAAGGGGCACCTGGGTGGCTCAGTCGGTTGAGTATCTAACTTTGGCTCAGGTCATGATCTCGAGAGCCTGTGGGTTCAAGCCCCACATCGGGCTCTGTGCTGATGGCTCAGAGCCTAGAGCCTCCTTCGGATTCTATGTCACCATCTCTCTCTGCCATTCCCCTGCTCACACTCTCTCTCAAAAATAAATAAACATCAAAAAACAAAACAGAACAAAACAAAACCAGGGGTGCCTGGGTGGCTCAGTCGGTTAAGCGTCCAACTCTGGCTCAGGTCATGATCTCACGGTTCTTGGGTTCGAGCCCCACGTCGGGCTCTGGACTGACAGCCAGCTCAGAGCCTGAAGCCTGTTTCAGATTCTGTGTCTCCCTCTCTCTCTGACCCTCCCCTGCTCGCTCTCTCTCTCTCTCTCTCTCCCAGAAATAAATAAAACATTAAAAAAATTTTAATAGAAAAACAAATATACGTGTAAACAGTACTAGTTTACAGAGATTCATAAATATTTAAGGACAAATGTCAAACTTGCTAACATGGTTGCCTCTGGAAGGAGATGAAAATGGAAACCAGGAAAACACAAAAATAATAGGGGTTGATGATGTCAGTATACCATGAGCAGGGAAGAATTATTTTCACTTCTCTGAACATAAGATCCAAAATTACAAATTTAACACAGCAAAGTCCTGATTCTGCCGTGCTGCATAAGCCCACTACAACCCATCCCTCCTGCTGATTACAACTGAAAATCCTAGATTCTGAAAAGACAAGCAGGTGGGTTGTGGAGAGGAGTCAAAACTGGGAGAAATGACTCACATGGGGTGTGTTTCCTCTTTTTTTTTTTTTTTTTCCCTCACATGTGGCTCTGCAATAAGGGTGGGCCCAATGTGCAGAGCAGCATGGGCAACCTACATTCCAAGAGAAACCAGGAAAAGGAGTCTCTATAGACTAAAAAGTGTGAGGGACCTGTGGAAAAGAGATAGGCAAAGAAGGTGATTCCATAATTCTGTCTGAATTCATACAAATAACAGCTTAATCTGAGCCATGTATGTGTGGCGCATACCCAAATCAGCTTAGCAAAGGTCTCAAAAAGTGAAATAAGATTTTAACAAACTGCACAAGCCTCAGTCCAACTGCTGAGCTACTAGTAAAAGACTGACCCAAACCAGTGTATCAAAAACTTGGAGAAATGAAACAAGACTTGAAACACCTGAAAAAGTCTCCACCAAACCCCTGAACTATTCAAAACAGACTTCAACTATCATAGCAAAGACTCAGAAGAACCGAACTAAGGGGCGCCTGGGTAGCTGAGTAGGTTGAGCGTTCAACCTAGGCTCAGGTTATGATCTCACAGTTCATAAATTCAAGCCCCGCATCAGGCCCTGTGCTGACAGCTCAGAGCCTGGAATCTGCTTCAGATTCTGTGTCTCCCTCTCTCTCTGCCCCTCCCCCCCCAAAAATAAATAAACATTAAAAAATTTAAAAAAGAAAAAAAGAATGGAACTAAGATTGAACCAATGCCCTCAGAAGCAAAACAGAACTGATGGTCTGAACGGTAAACAGGTTACTTGCTAAAATGAAAACAACAACGATGGGGTGCCTGGATGACTCAGTCAGGTTTACGATTTCAGCTCAGGTCATGATCTCACAGTTCGTGGGTTCAAGCCCCACATCAGGTTCTGTGCCAATAGCTCAGAGCCTGGAGCCTGCTTTGGATTCTGTCTCTTTTTCTCTCTGCCTCTTCTCCGTTTGTATTCTGTCTCTCTCTCAAAAATAAATAAACACAAAAAAAATGGTTTTTGTTTTTTTTTTTTTTTAAATATTTTTTTATTTATTTCTAGGAGAGAGAGAGAGCGTGAGCAGGGGAGGGTCAGAGAGAGAGGGAGTCACAGACTGAAACAGGCTCCAGGCTCTGAGCTGGCAGTCAGCACAGAGCCCGACGCGGGGCCCGAACCCATGAACCGCGAGATCATGACCTAAGCGAAAGTCGGACGCTTAACCGACTAAGCCACCCAGGCGCCCCACAAAAAAAATGTTTTAAGAAAAACAGCAACAATCCCCCAGAAGATTCTAAAAAGACCCAAGGTCTATACAAATAATATTTACAATATTGGGAATAAATTCCAAAATTATTCAATACACAAAGAGACAGTAAAATGTGAATAATTCTGAAAGGAACAGGTAACAAACAAATGCCAACCCCAAATGATCTATGTCAAAACTACCAAAGATTTAAAGAAGCTATTATAAGTATGTTCCATGAAATAAAAGAAAACACACTTGAAGTGAAGGAAAAGATAGGAATTATCAGCAGAAAAGCAGAAACCAAAAAATAATAATAAAATAAAATAAAAAGAACTGAAATTTTAGAACTAAAAATTTAATATTTGAAATTTAAAAATAGGCTCAATAATAGAATGGAGATGACAAAGAAAAGAGCCTGTGAACCTGTAGACAGATCCATAGAAATTAACCAACCTGAAGAACATAGAGAAAAAAGACTGAAAAACAGTCAACAGAGTCCCAACAAACTGTGGGTGAACATCAAATGGTCTAACTTAAGTCTAGCCATAATCCTAGAAGGAAAGGAAAAAGAGGTTGTGGCACAAAAATACATTTTAAAAAAAATAATGATGGAAAATCACCCAAAATTAATGAGACATTAATTTACAGATTCTAGAAGCTCAATAAACACTCAAGAGGATAAACTCAAAGAAAAAGACACCTAGAAACATTTTAATGAAAATGTTCAAAAGCGACTGTTGAAAAAAAAAAATCTAGAAAGCAGCTAGAAAGAAATAACACATATTTCTGAATACGTATATATACATATGTATACATATGTGTGTATGTGTGTATATAACAACGATTTGAATGATCAAAGAACTTTCAATAGAAACCAAAGAGAACAGGTGCGCCTGGCCCGGGTGGCTCAGTCAGTTAAGCGTCAAATTTCAGCTCAGGTCATGATCTCATGATTCATGAGCTTGAGCCCTGCATCAGGCTCTCTGCTTGTCAGCACAAAGCCTGCTTCTGATTCTCTGCCACCTCCCCCTGTCTCTCCCCTGCTTGTGCACACACACACATACTCTCTCTCTCTCTCTCTCAAAAATAAATAAACATTAAAAAGATTTTTTTAAAAACTTAAAAAAGAAACCAAAGAGAACAGAAAACAGTGTAACATCCTTAAAATCTTCAGAGAAAAAATGTCTTAATCTGAAATTCTATATTCAATGAAAATAGTCTTTAGGCATACTTATTCAGATGAAAAAAAAAGGGAATTTGTTGTCAGCAGACTTGCTCTACGAGAAATGCTAAAGGAAATTATTCCAGCTGAAGGAAAATAATACTACAGAGAAATCTAGTTTTTAAGAATGAAGAAAGAACAAAAGAAATGGGTAAACATATTTAAAAAACAAAAAAACCCTCTTTAAAACTAAAGTTTAACATTAGCTGGCAAAGTTTTGAACATAGGTAGATGTAATACGTATGACAGCTATAACTTAATGGTCAGCAGACAGCGGCTTAAGGAATTTACATGGCTGTGAGGCTTCTGCATTTAAACAAAGTAGTAGTATATTAACTCTAAATAGCCTATGAAATGACAGGCATGCATATTGTAAATCATAAAGCAAGTACTACACATAAGAGAAAGAAAGGAAAAAAATAGAGAAAACAGCAAAAATCAAATATATAAACTAAAATCAGAGAGTAAATAAGGTATAAAGGAACAAAAAAAAAGATACAGAGAACAAATAATAAAATAGCAAACCTAAATCCAACCATATCAATAATTAATTTAAATGTTTATGGTCTCAGGACACCTGGCTGGCTCAGTCTTGATCTTGGAGTTGTGAGTTCAAGCTGTTGGAAGTAGAGATTGCTCAAATAAATAAATAAATAAACTTTAAAAGTAGGCAAATAGATGGATAAACAAATAAATGTTTACGGTCTCAACACTCCAATTAAAGTCAGATTGTTGTGGCACCTGGGTGGCTCAGCCAGTTAAACACCCAACTCTCGATTTTGGCTCAGGTCATGATATCAGTTTGGGAGGTCAAGCCCCACATCGAGGCTGACATAACATGAAACTGGAACTCTAAAAAGCTCTAGGTCTATTAGAGAAATTTAATTTATCATCAGAATTTCCCAGAAAGAAAACCCTAAGCCCAGAATGGTTGGTTCCACTGCTGAACACCACTACAATAAGGGTTTTCCCTTTATATATATTTTTTATTTGTTAAAGTTTATTTATTTTAAGGGGTGGGGGGAGGGGTGGCACAGGGAGAGAGGGAGAGAGAGAGAGAGAGAGAGAGAGCAAGAGAGAGGATCCCAAGCAGGCTCATGCTGTCAGCACAGAGCCCAACTTGGGGCTGGGTACCCGGAACCTGTGAGCTCACGACCTGAGTGGAAATCACTAGTTGGACGCTTAATCGACTGAGACACCCGGGTGCCCTTTTAACCTTTTTAAAGGGGAGGAGGAGGCATAAAGATCAAAAAGGAGAAAAGTAAAACTGTCCCTCCTTGCGATTATAGGTTTGTTTACAAAGAAAATCTCAAATAATAGACAGAAAAACTTCTAGAACTAAAAATGAATTAAGCAAGCAGCAGGACACAAGGTTAACACACAAAATCAACCATATTCTTAGATACTAACAACAACCACCTAGAAATGAACTTATAAAATAGTATCATTTAACACAAAAAACACATAAGATACCTAAGAACAAATCTAACAAAAGATAACCAAGACTTTTGTAATGAAAACTACAGCATGCTGGTGAGAGAAGTTAAAGATCTAAATAAATGGTAAAATATGCCATCTTCATAAATCAGAAATCTCAATATTGAAAATGGCAATTCTCCCCAAATTGACCTACTAATTCAATATAATACCAATCAATACTTTAGCATGCTTCTTTTTACTGAAATTGACCAACGGACTCTAGAATTTATATAAAAAGACAAAGAACTTAAAATAGCTAAAAATCTTTTGAAAAAGAACAATAAAGTTTGATGACTTATCCTATCTGATTTCAAGATTTACTCTAATCCTATAGTATCAAGACAGTTTAGTATTGGCAAAAAGAAAGATATGTATATCAATGGAACAGAATAAGGAGTCCAGAAACAGATCCACACATATACATATTCAAATAATTTCTGACAAAGGTGCCAATGTAATTGAACAAGGAAAGGGAAGTCTTAACAACAGGATAAATAATGAAAAGAAATTAACATTGACTCTTATGACACATCATGCACAAAAAATTAACTCTAAATATGTCATAGATCTAAATGTAAAACCTGGAAAACTTCTAGAAAAAACAAACGAGAAAATCTTCGCAATTAGGGATGCCAAAGTTTCTCAATAGAATACAAAAAGCATGACACATAAAGGAAAAAACAGTAACATTTAATCATTTTTAATGATAAATTTAAATTTTTTGGTCTTCAAAAGACACCATTAAAAAATGAAATGCAAACAAGACACTGGAAGGAAATATTCAAGACACATCTATCAGATAAAGCAACTGTATTCAGAACAGAATTTTTAAAAATACTACAACTCCATAGTAAGACAAACAGCTCAACTTTTTTAAGTGGGCAAAACATATGAACAGGCACTTCCCAAAAGATACATGAATGGCTAGTAAGCACATGAAGAGATGTTCTACATCATTATTCATTAGGAAAATGCAAATTAAAATCACAATGAAACACCACTATACTCCCATAAAATTGGCCAAAATTTAAGACTTATTCCCATACACTGCTGGCAGGAATATAAAATAATACCACCAATTTAGAAAACAGGTAATTTCTTAAAAAGGTAAACATAATCCTGACATATGGCCCAACCAACCTAAAATGGTATATCTTAGTAAACAAATTCTATCTTAGGCATTTATCAAGATTGAAAAAACATTTTTCTACACAGACACTTGCACGTGGATGTTCATAGCAGCTTTATTTTAATATCTCCAAAATAAAATAAGCCAAATGTCCATCAACATAGATGGCTAAACAAATCATGGTATATCCATAATGGAATTCTATTCAGCAATAAAAACTAGTTTTCATTCAAAAATCATTATTTTGAGTTAAAGAAATCATGCAAAAAGAAAACACACTGTATGATTTCATATCTATAAAATTCTAGAACATGCAAACCACTGTATGGTGATAGAAAAAAAGGTCAGTGGTGTCTGGAACAGCAGTAGAGGAAGGACTGGATTACAAAGGGACCCCAAAAAAACTTTTGGGAGAAATGGAAATGTTATCTTGATTGTGGTGACAGCGTTATGATTACTTATAAATGTCAAAGTTAATCATACTGTATACTTTAAATATGTAAACTAAATATACAGTATATCATATTTCTATTATACCCCAATAAAAGTATTAAAAAAATTTTTTATAGGAAATGGCAGTCCTCTAGGGCTAAAACCCACCATCCAAAAAATGGGAACAATATCTACTAGAAAGACTTGATAGTATCAACAAGCCATTAGGAGTCAAGTCCCAGGTGACTCCTCTTAGTAAACTGTCCTCATAGGAATTTCTTTACTGTCAGTATAGGACTCAGATATACCCATATCCCCTCCCGTGAATAAGTACAAGCACAGTAAAAAATATTTATGGTTCACATGATCAGCATGATTAACATCTTGGGAATTAAGTTAATATGGTTAAGGGATCCCTCCCTCTAGGCCTCTTTTAAAGGACTCACCAAAACCAGTTATCAAGTATTTCACAATATTTGTCAAATGAGGGTATTTGATTATTTGTAAAAACCCCAATTAATCTCAAGCTTCCCTCACTATAACTATGGCAAGAAAAAGTTCAAACAATATGATCATAATTGTAGTGACGTTATAATTTGTTGTCTGTGGCATTACTTTTCAATCTCAGCTTCTAATTACAAGGATGAAAAGTTTAACCTATTTTCAATTCCTCTCTGATCTGCCAAAAATTTTTAAGAGACTGTAGTTCATTCTCTAAGTGCAAATACTTAGATTTCATTAGAAAATTATTTTAGTTCATCTCAGTTTCTTTTGCAGCCACCATTCATTCTACCCAATCCTTAAATGCTGACATTCTTCAGGGCTTCATCCTGTAGTCTCTTCTAGGCTCACTTCTCTCCAACAGTTCTCAAACTTCACAATCTCCTAGAAAGTCGGTTAAAAATAAGGATTCCTACACCCTAACTCCTATGATTCTGATTCAGATTAATAGATGAGGCCCTATTATTCTTTATATTTCTTAACAATTACCCACTTGCTATTCCATTAAATGCTTTTATCTATTCATATTCTGTTCTCTATGAAAAATACCTTTTTCTTCTAGCTAACTGCAATATTCCTTGATTTTCTTCCTTTCTTTCTTTCTTTCTTTCTTTCTTTCTTTCTTTCATTCTTTCTTTCCTTCTTTCTTCCTACTCCTTGACTCTCACGTCTGTTTGGAAATGATTTGCTCTGGCAACTCTTCCCTTCTGAACTATCACCCCTTCCCCAAATGCTATATTAAATTCCTGTTTAAAAATATCTAATTACCCTCTATCATGTTGATGTACTTGCCTATCTTCCCTTTTAGATTAGTTCTGTGTTTTTCTTTCTGTATATCAAACCTACTACACAGCTGGCACATAACAGATACTTAGTAAATGTTATCTGAATGAATTAACCCCTTCAGTGAGTATCTAATTAATAAGAATCTATTTTGTACTAACAAATATGGAAAAGGTTAGCACATTCAGTCTACAAAATAATAAACCAGTCTTAAAGCCAAGCAGTCTGAAAATAAAAGGATTTCTTGCAGGCATTTTTGTCAGTCCGTCTCACGTTCACCAATGTTTTCATGAGTACATATTTGACGTATGAGGACATGCAAGGCTACACCAGGCAATACCTTCCATTTTTAATATAATTCGTGATTTTCTTTGCAAGCTAAGTTCTTCTCCCCTACATTAAGTTTAGACCCGCATCGTCCAATCAAGGTAGGCCCACTAGCTACAGGTGGCTATTTAAATTGAAGTTAATATTAAATACAATTTAAAACGCAGTTTCACAATCACAGTGGCTGCATGTCAAGTGCTCAAAAGCCATACTTGGCTATGGTCCTTTACGGTGGGGATACAGAACATTTTCATCATCACACAAGTTCCACTGGACAGCGCTGGCGACACAATTATAAATGGACCCAAGAAAACCTCACTTACTTCTTAGCTCCCACGATCTTCGTGCTCCTCTGCTGCTTAAAGGATGTGGGTTCCGGAGTCTAGCAAAGCGCAAGCACATGAGTGAATGCTAGGGACCTCTGAACCTTGACCACAAAAAGACGAATCCCCCTGTGCCCAGAAGAAATGAAGCTCTCCCGGGGCAACTACCTCAAACGGAAGGAAGCAAGACTTATTTGGAAAAGTGTGTCGTCCTGTTTTCCTACCGAGCCAAGGCAGGTAACAACACCATAGCCTTCATCTCCCCCATTCTCAAAGCCCTGTCCCAGATAGAGGCTCTAAAGGGGAGGCGAAAAGAGGGACAACGGATATGGGAGGTACTGGATATAAAAGGAATAGAAACTAATGGCAATCTGGCGAGGAACTGAGTCCAAGGAGGTGAGGAACCGTCAGCGGTAACTGGGGGGGGGGGGGGGGGGGGGGGGGGGGGGGGGGGGGGAAGGGGAGATAGGTAGAGCTGCCCTAGAAGGGTGGGGCCTACGATGGACTCTGATAAAACCAACTCTGAGCATGGGACAAAAGCGAGGGACCGCGAGTTGCGGGCTCGACAGCGCTACCCCTAAAACATAACGGTCAAACCAAGAAACTCACGGCGGGTACTGCACCGAGCCTGGAAGACATCACTCCCTCTCCACGCCTAACAAATCCACCCAAGGGCTCCGGCCAGACCAACGCCACTTCCGCTCTCCTCTTCTCTCCCGGATGTGGAGTCGGCGCCGCGGGGCCCAGGTCTGAACGTCTACTTCCGCCTGGCAGCTTCCGAGGGGGCTGCGACCGGAGTCACATGACGCGCCTCCCTCCTCTGAGACCCCGCCCCGGGAGGCTGTAGGTGGGCTTTGGAGCCTCAACACGGCCTCAGAACCCTTCCCTCTCGTTCCATCCGTCTGCGCGACACCCAATGTCCCCTCCACCTTCCATTCCCCACGCAGTACGACGAGTGGACTTTGTAGATGGAGATCAATTATTGCCCCTTTATTTATCTTAGAGAAATTACATACCCAGTCCCGCCCTCCCTTCCCCCAGGAAGAGTGGCATAGACGCTCTTTGATTGCTGAGGGCACAGGTATTGGAGGCAGTGGCTGAGCAGGAAAAAAGCTAGGAAAGGGCAGCTTGGTGAAGACTTGAGCCGGTCAGTGAATAATGGGGGCGGATCTCTTCTCATCTGTTAGCTTCAGGCCTCTAAACTTGCCCCGCTTTGGGGTGTTTTGTGTGTTTGAGCAATCCTTGAATTCTTTAGACACACTATGTCTGAGCCTCTCCCTAGGGGAGCTGCGCTTGAGTCTCTCCTTAGGGGGACTGTGATGGGTTTTCTCAAACTGTGTTGACCCCTCTTAGAATGACTGTGTTTGCTCTGCTCAGATTGACTGTGTCTGCTCCTCTCAGAAGGACTGCAATGAGTTCTGTCTGAGGAACCATGACCATCCCTCTTAGAGGGTCTGTGCTGTCTTTTCTCAAAAGGTCTGTGTCCTCTCCTCCCTGAGGGACTGTGATGAATCTTCTGAAAGGGACATCTCCTCTCAGAAGGACTCTGATCGCTCCTTTTGGAGAGACTACAATGGCTCCTCTGAGAAGGACTTTGATTGTTCCTTTCAGAAAGACTGCAATGGCTCTTCTGAGAAGGACTGCAACCTCTCCTCTCAGAGGGACTCTGATGGCTCCTTCCAGGCAGACTGTGATGGCTCCTTTGAGAGGGACTTCGATGGCTCCTCTCAGACGGACTCTGACGGCTCCTTCCGGACAGACTGCGATGGCTCCTCTGAGAGGGACTTCGATGGCTCCTCTCAGAGGGACTCTGATGGCTTCTTCCGGAGAGACTGCGATGGCTCTGAGAAGGACTTCGATGGCTCCTCTCAGAGGGACTCTGATGGCCTCTTTCAGAGAGACTGCGATGGCTCCTCTGAGAGGGACTGCCATGGCTCCTTTCAGAGAAATTACGTGGGGTTCTTTGCCTTAAGAATATTTGGTGGTTTCGTTTCTTGGGTGTGAGTTTCTCTTTAAGGTGACTGTGTAAGTTTTTCTTAAGTGAATCATGTAGAATTCTCCCTTGGTCCTGAACTCTGGTTCCTGATTTGGAGTTCTTGGTTTCCTGGCTAGTGATTTCACTTCTGCCAAAGTTTTTCTTAGCTCTGCTGCTACTGTCATTTTGAACAACACCCAGAGGCTGTCTGCTTGAAGTGGTTTTGAAAGTGGTGCTTCTTTGGGAAACTATGCGCTTGGGCAGTTGGGTATGTCTGGGTTGGAAAGAGCTATCCCGTTTTGGTTGTTGAACTGATCTGAATTGCTCTGTTTCTTCCCTTAACATACTCTCCTGCTTAGTGGTTAGGTCTGTTGGCTTTAGCTTGATAACTGGCATCCCGTTGCTTTTGATATCTCTTGATGAGCAATAATCTTTGGCTTTTCGTTTTGGATGCTGGTTTTTGCTTGACCACAAGTGGTCTGGTCTTGACCCGTCCTCAGGCTTCTTCCCAAAAAAAGTCATAATTCTGTGTGCCATCTGGAATGTTTGCTTTAGGCCTTGAAAAATCAGTTGAATAAATTTGGGTTGGGAGGATGTCTTAGGTTGTCTTTTTAATGAGGCGGTAACTGTCTGAGATATTCCATTCCTCTTCCTTCTTAACTGGACTGGTAATTCCCTAGAAGTACTCTGTGTTGTGGCTCTACCATTTGTGTAGAACTTTGTGTTTTGTGTTCTGCCTCCCTTGGTTCTTTTCATTGGATATTTTGAATCATGGATCTTTTGGGTTCTTCCTTTAGCCCATTTTTCATCCTGAACGCTTTCAGAGCCACTATCTGGTAAAGAGTGAACTTGAGTAAATTCGTATTGTTCAGGGTCTCTAATTTCTGTCTTTCCTACTTGGTCAGGGCTCCTATACTGCCTTCGCCTGATGTGCACTTTTACAGGAGGAGCAAGAGCCTGGGAAGATCCAGACTGGAAACCTATTGTAGAAGTAGGACTCTTGGAAGCTCGAGTATAGACATTAACTTTCCTTAGTGATGGTGACACAGGACTCCTTGGTGTGATAGATCTGTCTCTTCTGTGATACTTTGGGACTTGGGGTCTTTTCCCAGTTCGCAACCTAAAGCCAAGATGCAACCTAATCTCTCCATGGCCTTCAGGAGTGCTTACAAGGTGGAGCTGTGGATAGATAAGAAGGTAAGGCCCAAAAGTGCCCTGTAATTTATGACAGCAACTAAATCCTGCACATCGGCCACACTGTAGGCAGATAGGGTATTTTAAAACGAGACCTGAAGCTAGAGGTGGAGGTTCATTTGGGGGAATTTGACTCCTTAACAGTTTTGCTGCTATTTTTAGCTGCAGATCTTGTAGCAGCTGGAACTGTTCTGAGAAGTCAGTCTTGGCCTGGGGAAGAAAACTTGGCTTGAGAGAGTACTGAGACTCAAAAATCCTTGTCTGTGAATTACTCTGTGAGTTCTCACTCACTTCCACTGGAACAGAATCTTTCCTAGTGAAAACTATATTGAGGGAAGACTCTAACTTTACTGGGGCAGGAGGCCAGCCCCCTGTACGTGAAGCAGGAATGTGCTGAATGACTTCCTTGGGTCTATCACTGAGCTTTGAATTTATTTTCTTTATTCTCATTCCAGTCCCAGAGTACTGCTGTATTATAGAGGCCATGGAGCCACGTGTCCACATCCTTAAAGCTATTCTTTGCTCATGACCGTGACATGAAATATGTCTCTGAATGTAGTTTTTGAGCACTGAAGTCTGAGAAATAGTACCTCGACCCTTCCCTAGCAAACTCTGGGAAAATTTCATCAGTTCAGCTGGAACCCCAAATAAATTCTGAATAGACTGACAGATATCTGCAGTAGCTCTTTCCATTAAACGTGTTCGAGAATAAATCTTCCTTTCCATAGTGGTTCCCAAGACATTCCCCAGCGTTAGCATATTAGAGAGATATTTTCTAGGTAGTCGCTGTCTCCAGGAGTGATTCTCCCAGACATTCTGTCGTCTGCCCAGGACAGACCAGGTAAGGCCTCTGTGAGTTCCTGATCCTGACTGAAAGGTCCTAGATGGTGATCTCCAGCTTTGTGGTGGATGTTGGGATAGGCCCTGGGGTAAGTTCTTTAGCCCTTCCACCTGCTTCTTATTAGTCCCCTCCTTAGATATGACACCCACTCCTGGGATCTCAAAATGTGGGGCTTCTATAATATTAGTTATTTTATCAGAAGGTTGATTATGAAGGGACAAGCTAAGGATTGAAGATTGTATCATAGTAGAGTCTATAAAGGACTCTTCAGGCTCCAAAATATCTGTTCCAAGGTTTTTTACATCCAAAGCCCTTGATACTTCCGGCATTTCAAAATCCCAAAGGCTTCCCAATTCAGATGTTTTGGCAGAGCTTGAGATAAGCGAGTTTGAAGAGTTGTGTAGAAATCTAGAGAAATAATTACCTATTTGTAACTCCTCTCTTGATGTAAAATCCTCAGATTCCCTATTCTGATACACCTGTCTTAGATTCAAATCCTCAGATTCCCTGGTTTGAGAAGGCCCTATTTTTATCCCTATTGATTTGATAGCCTGAAGCCCTTGTTCATGAGTGAACACTGTAGGTTCCTCAAATGGAGATGTTGGCTGTGAGATTAATTCTGCAGATTTCACTTTGGTATTTGGCCTTGGAGTTAATTCTACAGGTTCTACCATCCCTTGAAGATGTGGCATTGGGAATAAATCCAAACAATCCATTGCTTCAGTTGCTGATCCTAAGGCTACTCCTATTGGTTCTACAACCTGAGGAACTGGTCCCGGTGCTAATTCCTCTGATTTTACAATTTGAAGTGCCGGCCCTGGAATTAACACAGACTTTACAATTTGAAACCCTGTCAACTTCATTGTTTCCAAATTTTGGTGTGTTGGCTCTGTGGCTGATTTATTAGATTTCACATTTTGCAACCATAGCCCTGAGGTAAACTCAGAAGATCTCACATCTTGCAGTTTTGGAGTCAACTCAAGATAGTCTACCACTTGAGAGATTGGCCCTGGTGTTAATGCTACAGACTTCACAGCTTGAAGGGGTGGCCCAGGAGTCACTTTCACATATTCGATAACTTTTGGGGGGACTACTGGGGTTACCCCTATTGATTGAGCAACTTGAAGCTGTGTCTTTGTAGATTCTGTGACTTGATCTAGTGGCTTTGGGCTAATCCTCATAAATTCTGTAATTCGATGCTGTAGTCCTGGACCTATCTCTGAATATTTCATCCTTTGATTCTGTGACCATGTTAGTCCCATTGATGCATCCCCTTGCTGCCATATCTCAGGTATGAGCTCTACAGATTCTGCATGTCCTGCAACTTGATCTGTTTGCTTTGGGGAAAACTCTAAAGATTCCTCCCTTTGAAGCCATTGCTTAGAAGTTAAACTTATAGATTCAGGAACTTGATATCCTAGTCCTGGTGTCATCTCTGAAAATTCTGGGACATGATGTAATGACTTTGTAATCAATGCTTCAGAGTCTTCCCTTTGCAGACTTTTCTCAGAGATCACCTCCACAGATTCTAGTGCTTGAGGACAGGGCCTTGGAATTCTCTCTGCATATCCAGTGGTTTTACTTATTGGCTTTGGGGTCATTCCAAGGAATTCCTTCCCTTTTGGCCTTGCTTTGGAGGTCAATCCCATAGTTTCTTTAGTGTGATGCTTAGGCTCTGGGGTCATCTCTTCAGATCCTACAACTTGCTGCAGTGGCCTTGTATGTAATTCCTCCAAATCCTTAACTTGAGGCCGTGACTGAGAGAGCAAGTCTAGAGTTTCTGGGATTTGGTAGCTTTTCTTTAGGGTTAATTCTAAGGATTTAGAACCTTGATTTCTTAGCACTGGAGTCATATTAATAGATTCTGGTACTTGGAGATCTAGCCCTAGAGGCATTACTGAAGATTTCATGGCTTTACTTGTTGTTTTTGGGGTCAACCCCACAGATTTTTCTGTGGTTTCTTTGCCTTGATGTGCCAACCTTTGTGCCATTGCTGAAGATTCTCTGATGTGATAAATTGGTATTGGAATCAAATTCACAGATGTAGGGACTTGATGCATTGGTGTTGGGATCATCTCTGCATGTTCTACAAACTGATGCCCTGGCCTAGGGATTATCTCAGAGAGGTCTATGATTGGATATCTTCTTTTTAGAGTTAGCTCCTCAGATTTCGTTCTTTGAAGCAGTGACCCTGGTGGTAACTCTACAGGCTTTGTATCTTGTTGCAGAGATGCTGAAGACAATTTCACATGTTTGATACTTTGCAACTTTGGTTCTGGAGTAAACTCCAAAGATTTCTCACCTTGTTGCTGTGATTCTGGAGACAAACTTGAAAATTTAACAGTAGCCAACATTGGTCCTGGTATGAACTTCTTAATTGGCTCTGGTGCCAACACCACTGATTTCATACCTTGCCATCCTGAAGTCAACTCATGGTAATTCATACCTTGCTGTTGGGACCCTGGTGTCAGCTTTACAGATTTCACATCTTGAAAACATGACTCTGATGCAAAGACCTCAGAATTAACACGTGGTGACCTGAGGCATGATGACAACCCTAAAGAATTAGCACTTTGAGGCTGTGGCAATGGGTTTGACCTCAAAGATTTCACATCTTGAAAACATGGTGAACACACCACAGATCTCACACTATGCTGCCTGAGGTGTGAGGGCAACTCCTCAGAATTGAGGATACCTTTAGGATGTGGCCCTGGATTTAAATCCACAGATTTCATTTTTTTTAAACATGGCTCTAGTGCAAACATCTCACATTTCAAGTCCTGCAGCTCAGATCCTGAAATCATTTTCACAGAATTTGTACCACAAAGCAATGGCTCTTTGCTCATCTTCATAGATTTTATATCTTCAAGCAGTGGTTCTGGTAAAAATAACACAGATTTCATACTATTTAATGGAGAGCCTACAGTGAACACTGATTGCACCACTTGTTGCTGTGACCCACAGTGATTCTCCAAAAACTGGATTTCTGGAAACTTTGCCCCTTGTATTAACTCAGACTTTATACCTTGCAAATGCTGTCCAGGGTTGAATAGAATAGACTTTGTACCTTGAGATTCTAACCCAGTGTTCAATTCAGAGGGTTTCATGCCTTGCGTCTGTGGCCCTGGATTAAACTTTATAGAATTTATGCATTGAAATTCTGATCCCGAATTCAAATCAGAAAAATTCACACCTTGCAGCTGTGGGCCACAGTTGAACTCCCGTGATGCTATACCTTGAAACTTTGTCCCTGGAGTCAATTCACATTTCATATTTTGTAAATGTTGCACAGGGTTGAACATAACAGATTGTATACCTTGAAATTCTGATCCCAGATTCAAATCAAAAGATCCCATACCTTGACATTTTATCTCTGAAGCCAACCCAAAAGATTGTATACCTTTCAAAGGTGGCCCAAGTTTGTACTCTGTAGAATTTACACATTGTAATTTTGCCTCTGAATTCAACTCAGAAGAATTTACACAGTTCATCTGTGGCCCCAGGTTGCATCCCATAGGTGCTACACCTAGAAACTTTGGTCCTGGAATCAATTCAGATTTCAAACATTGCAAATGTGGTTCAGGGTTGAACACCACAGATGTCTCACTGTAACTCTTGGTCCCTGGATTCACCTCAGATCCCATACCTTGACATTTTTTCCCTGAAGTCAACTCAAAAGACTGTATACTTTGCAAAGATGGCCCATTGCATCCCACAGAATTTACAGATTGTAATGTTGGCTCTGGATTCAACTCAGAAGAATTTACACAGTTCATCTGTGGCCCAGGGTTGCATCCCATAGGTGCTACACATAGAAGCTTTGACCCTGGAATCAGTTCAGATTTCAAATCTTGCAAATGTGCTCCAGGGTTGGACACTACAGATGTCTCACTTGGAATCTCTGTCCCTGAATTCAACTCAGAGGACTTCATATCTTGAAGTTTTGAAACTGAAGTTAATTCAGAAGAGTTTACACCTTGTAAGGGTAGCTCAGGGTTGCATCCAATAGAATTTACACACTGAAGGTCTGGTTTTGAAATAAATGCAGAAGAATTCAAACCTTGCAAATGTGGCCCAAAGCAGGACAACTTAGATTTTATACCTTGAGGCTCTGGCCCAGGATTCAACTCAGAAGATTTTACACCTTTCAATTGTGAATTGGTATTGAATGTCATAAAATTTATACACTTAAGCTGTGGCCCTGGATTCAATTCAGAGCATTTCCCACCTGGTAATTTAGGCTTATGTCCTGGAAATTGCTCATATGGAAGCTTCATGTCTGTGCACAACTCAGATTTTATCTCTTGTAACTGTGGCCCAGAATTGAACTGGGAAGACTGCATACCTTGAAGCCTTGTACCCTGGCACAGCTCAGAAGCTTTCACATTTTGAAACTGTTGCTCAGGATTGAATTCCATAGATTTCACATCTTGAAGCTTTGTCCCTTTACATAATTCTGAAGATTTTATATGTTGCAAATGTGGTCCAGGATTGTATACCATAAATTTCACACTTTGAAGTTCTGGCCATGGTTTCAACTTATAAGATTTCTCTTCTTGCCACTGCTTCCCAGCACTGAACTCAGAAGATACCACACTGTGAATCTTTGACTCCAAGGCTAACTCAGAGGGCTTTGCAACCTGAGATTCTGGGTCATGGTTGACCTCTGTAGTTTTCACTATTTGAAGCTTTATGGACTCAGGAGGTTTTACACCTTGCAACTTTGCCCCAGGGTTGAGTGCCATAGAATTCATACCTTGAAAGTGTGCCCCTGGTGTCAACATAGACAATTTCCTATTTTGTAACTGTGGGGCTGACTTGAACCCCAAAGATTTTGCATCTTTTACCTTTGTACCTAGACTCAATTCAAGAGATTTCATATCTTGCCACGTGGGCCTGGTGATGAATTCCACAGATTCTCCACTTTGAAGCTTTGTTTCTGGTGTTAACTCAGAAGATGTCACACCTTGTAACTGTGGAACAGATTTTAACTCCACAGATTTCAAATCTTGAAGCCTCCACTCTACCATCAAATCAGATTTCTCACCTTGTTTCTGTGTTCTAGGGTTGAACTCCACAGATTTCGCATCTGGAAGCTTCCTCTTCTGAGTTAAGTCAGATTTCCCACCTTGTAGTTTTGGACCATGGTTGAACTCAAAGGATTTCACTTTTTGAAGCTTTGACTCTGGGATCATTTCACAAGATTTCATACCTTGAAAGTGTGATCTAGAACTGGACCCTGTAGATTTTGTATCTCGAAACTTTATACCCATGATCAGCTCAGAACAATTCATATCTTGTAACTTTGGGCCTGATTTCACACCTGAAAACTTCCTCCCCAGGGTCATATCAGAAGATTTCTCACCTTGTGACTCTGGACTAGGTTTCAGTTCTACAGATTTCACTCCTTGAAGCTTTTCCCTTGGGATCACTTGAAAAGATTTCACATCCTGCAAGTGTGGCCCAGACCTGGAATTCATAGATTTTACATCTTGAAGCTTTATACCCATGATCAACCTAGAAGATTCCACATCTGGGCCTGACTTGAAATCCACTGACTCCACTTTTTGAAGCTTTGTCCCTAGTATCAATTCAGAAGATTTCACACCACTCAGCTGTGACCCAGGTTTGAACTTCGCAGATTCCACATCTTGGAACTTTGTTTTTGAGAGTAACTTAGAACAATTCACTTCTTGAAATTGTGGCTCAGGGTTGAACACCAATTTCACATTTTGAGGCTTTGATCTGGGGATCAGGTCAGAAGATTTCACAACTTGCACCTGGGGACTGGGGCTGCTTTCTTTATGTTTTACATTTTGAAGCTTTTTCTTTGAGGTCCCTTCAGAGGAATTCACACCTTGTAACAATGGCCCACGGTTGGAATCTGTAGATTTGGTGCTTTGAATCTTTGTCCCTGCAGTCGGTTTAGAAAATGTTATACCTTCCAACTGTGAGCTTGGATTTAACTCAGTAAATGTCATATCTTGAGACTTTATCCCAGGTGACAACTTAGAAGACTTTAGACCCTGCCACTGTAACCTGGAGTTGAAATTGTCAGATTTCACACCTTGAAGCTTTGTCTGAAGAGTCAATGCAGATGACTTTTTACTTTTCAAACACAGTGGGGAGTTCAGCTCTATATTTTTCTCACTTTGTAACTGTGACCCTTGGCTTAATGCCCCAGATTTCACCTCAGGAAGCTGTGGTTCTTGTGTAAGCACTAGAGACTTCACACCTTGAAGTTGTGCTCCTGGTGATGACTGCAAGGGTTTCACTTCTTGGAGCTTTGGTCCTGCCGTCAATTTAGTAGATTTCCTATCATGCAAGGAAAGCCTAGATTTCAGTGTCATAGATTTTATACCACAGAGCTTTGACCTTGATGTCAGGTCACATGACTTCATATTTCTAACCTGTAGACAAGATTTCAAATCAAAACCTTGAGGCTGATGCTCCTGGAGTGATGCCAAAGATGGTATATCTTGGAGCTTTGGCCTTGAAGTTAACACAGATGACTTTATGTCTCTTAACTGTATTAAAGGTTTCAACTCTACAGACTTGACACCTTGAGACTGTAATCCAAGATTTAACTCTACAGACTTCATAGCTTGGAATTTAGGTCCTGGTATCCACTGAACACATCTCATATTTTCAAGCTGTGGCTCTTGATTGAAATCAATAGTTTTTATATCTTGAGGCTGTGGCTCTGAGGTTGATGCCAAAGCCTTCCCTTTTGGCAGCTGTGATCCTGGGAGCAACTCAGGAGTTTTCACATTCTGCAACTGTGGTCCAAGGTTGAACTCTGCATAGGTTGCACCTTGAGTTTTTGGCCCAAGAGTCAATTCAGATGACTTCACATCTCTTAACTGTATTGAAGACTTCAACCCTGGGGATTTAGCACCTTGAGATCCTGACCCAAGATTTAACTCTACAGATTTCACAGCTTGGAACTTAGGTCCTGGTATCCACTGAATACATCTCATACTTTCAAGCATTTGCTCTTGTTTTAACTCAACAGGTTTTACACAGAGTTGTGGCTCTGAAGATGATGCTGAGGGTTTCACTTGGTGCAGCTGCGGTCCTGGGATCAACTTAGGAGATCCTATGCTTTGCAACTGTGGTTCAAGTTTGAACCCTTTAGGTTTTAAACCTTGAACATTTGATTCTGGAGTCAATTCAAATGATTTCATACCTTCAAATTGTAAGTCAAAATTGAGGTCTACTAATTTTCCACCTTTAAATTTTAGCTCTGGAATTACTTCTAAAGACATCTCACCCTCTGACTTAGACTCTCTCTTCAATTGCTCTGAATTCACACATTGCTGCTTTGGTGAGATTACAGGTATCTCGCCACCCTGTTCTGGCCCAGAAGTTAAATTTGTAAGTGCCATCCCTTGAAACTGTTGCCTTGGGACTAAATCCACAGATTTTATTCCTTGAAACTTTGGTCTTCTGGTCACATTCCCAGATTTTACTTCCCACTTCTTTGGCCTTGGGGTCGGCTTCCCAGATTTTATACATTGCAGCTCTGAATCTGGAGTTTCCTCTACAGATTTTAAACTTTGATGCTTTAAACATGGGGTACTCTTAACAAGTTCCTTATCTTGCATCTGTTGCTCGAAAGTCACTTCCTCAGGTTTCACACCTTGCAGTTCAGATCCTTGGAGCAATGGCCCTGGTACAAAAGGCACAGATTTCTCACCTTGCATCTTTGACCCAAATTTCAGCTCTAAGGTTTTCACATCTTGGAGTTGTGTTCTTGGGACTGACTCCATAGTTTTGAATTCTTGAATTCTTGCACCCATAGTCAACTCAAATTTCTCACCTTGAAGCTTGGTATTTGTGGTATCTTTCACAGATTTGGCATCTTCTATTCCGGGCCCTGAGGTTATCTCCACAGATTTCTCGCCTTCCAGCTGTGGACTGGGGGGTAGCAATATAGACTCCATACCTTTTAGACACTGTCCTGGAATTAAGGCCACAGATTTCATATCTCTTGGCTCTGAGATTGACAACTCAGATTTTAAACCTTCAAGTTTTGAGCCTGGGGTCAGCTCCATTGGCTTCACACCTCCCACCTGTGGCCCAGGGATTAACACCATAGATTTGACATCTCCCAGTTGGGGCTTTGGTATTTGCATAGATTTCATACCTCCCAAAAGCAGCCCTGGAGTTAAGTCCTCAGATTTCCCATCTTCTAGCTTTGGTTCTGGGATTAGTGCCTTAGATTTTAAACCTCGAAGCTTTGAAATTGGGGTCCACTCCACAGGTTTTATATCTTGTGACTGTGGTCCTTGGATCAATTTAGGAGATTTTATACCTTGTAACTCTGGTATTCTAGTCAACTCAGAATATTTGACACTTGGCAACTGTGACCCAGGAGTCAACTCCATAGGCTTTGCATATGGCTTCTGTGGCTCTGAGACTAATTTATAAGAAATGTTACCTTCAAATCTTGGCATTTGGTCTATCACTAAATGTTTTACACCTTGAAGTAATGTCTCTGGTACTAACATCTCAGGTGTGACCACTTGCTTTCCAGGTCCTGGGGTGAACCTCATAGATCTTACTCCTTGTATTTTTGGCTTTGGGGTCAACTCAAAAAAATTCACACACTGTAATTGTGGCCCTGAGTTTAACTCTGAAGATTTCACACCTTGAGGTTGAGTTCCTGATGTCAGATCACAAAATTTGACATCTTGTAGCCATGGCCCTGGGTTAAGCCCCACCTGTTTTACACCCTGCAGCCCTGGCGACATCTTTGCTAATTTAGAATCTTGAAGCCCTAACTCTGGAGTCTTCTCCACAGAATTCACACCATGAAACTTAGATCCTGGGCTTTGCTCCCGAAATTTGACACCTTGAAGCTTTGGCCCTGAAGTCAATTCAGAAAATTTGACATCTTGCTGTCTTGGCCCTAGGTTTAGTTCCTGAGATTTCACACCTTGCAACTGTAGTTCTGAGGTTAATTTCATAGATTTCATGCTAGGAAACTGTGGTCCTTCAGTAGACAGAAGAGATTTTGTATTTTCACCCAAGGACCTTTGGCTTAACTGCAAAGACGATTCTGTTACAAATACTTTAGACTTCATATCTTGAAGCTGTGTTCCTGGTATACATCTCAAATGTTTGAAACCTTGATGTCTTGGTTCTGAAGTCAAATCAGAAAATTTGACATCTTGTAAGCATGGTCCTGAGTTTTGTTCCACTAATTTCACACCTTGAGTTTGTGGTTCTGGAGTCAATTTTATGGGTACAACACTTTGATGCTTTGGCCCTGGGATAAAATCTGACAATTTGATTTCTTGCACTGGGGAGCCAGGGGTGAGTTCATCACTTTTCACACCATGATGTGGAGACCCTGAAATGAAATATATAGGTTTTTCTCCTCGAAGACGTGGTCCTTGAGATAACTCTGAAAATCTGACACTTTGCAAATGTGGCCCTAGGGTCAATTTCACACCTTGAGGCTGGGCCTCCTTAGTCAATTCCTCTGATACTATACTTTGTAGTACTGGTTCTTGTACCAGCTTCTCAGATTCTACCATTCTAGTAGTAGCTGGCTTTTGGATTAAATTAACATGTTTCATGTCTTGTAATTGTGACTCTGGATCCAACTGCGTAGACTTTACCCCCTGGAGCTGTGGCCCTGGGGTCAACTCCATAACATGTGGTTTTGGTCCTGTGATAAACTGTTTAGATCCTACCACTAATGGGGATGATTCAGGGGTTAACTTCACAGATTTCAAACTTTGTGGTGGTGGCTCTGATTTCTCATATTGCATCCCTGGTCCTAAAGTAAATTCCAGAGATCCTTTTTCAGAATATGGCATTGTCTCTTGGGTGTTTTCAACTTGAAACAATGCCAACCCCATAGTTTCTGTGTTTTCTGACCTTAGGGGTATCTCTGAAGGCTCAGTAACTTGAAGGTGTGGTTTTAGAATCATTCCTGCAGATTCTATAACTTGACCTATTTGTTTTTGTGTTAAAGGCTCAGAAGTCAAACTCCTGGCTTCTGTGTCTTGATAACCTGGCCCTGGAACCATCTCTGAAATTTTTTTTAAATATGGCCTGGGCATCATCTCAGCAGTTTCTATGACTTGCTGTGGGGTTAACTTCACAGACTCCTCCTCATGTGGCCAGATCTCAGAAGCTAACTCTGTAGATACTATGTCTTGATGCCATGGTCTGGAAGTTAGACCCACAGATTTCATTGCTTGTAAGTGTGGTTCCATGGTCAGTTTCCTTGATTCTGCATGTAAGTGTGTGTCAGGAATTAACCTCCTAGATTCTTCCAGTGGTACAGTTAAATCCACAAATTTATTACCATGCATTAATGGACCTAGAGTCAGCTTCTCAGGTTTTGTACTTTTGGGCTGTGGTTCTGGGGTCAATGGCACATATTTCACACTTTGAAATTGTGGTTCTGAGATCAACTCCTTAGAGTTTATAAGTTCTGAATATGGTTCTAGATTCAAATGAACAAACTTTATACCTTGGGACTCTGGGTTCAATATTTGTGGGTTCATACCTTGCATCTCTGATCCTGGTACCAACTCTGGAGATTCTTGTATTTTGTGTTGAGACACTGGAGTCTCCAAGGGCTTTACACCTTGGAGCATTGTCTCACGAGTACCTTGTAATGCCACTGAGTTCATCTGCATACATTCTGAACTTTGACTCAATGGTCCTGGAGTATTTCCTGAAGATGACTGTTTCAACTCCACAGATTCTTTCCTATAGTGACGATTGTTAGAAGTCAACTCTGCTTCTGTTCCTGGATATCTTGGCTCTGCAATCATTCCTAGAGATTCTAAAGCTTGATGCCATGGCGTCAATCCTTCAGGTTCTGTGGCTTGATGTTTTGGCTTGAGGTTCAACTCTACAGATTTTACTGCTTGAATGTGTGCCCCTGATATTGGCTCCTCATATTTCATATCTTCTACCTGAGTTTCAGGAATCAGCCTTCTACATTCTACCATTTGAGGAATTTTCACATCTTTAAGCAATAGTACTGGGGCTCTCTCCTCAGATCTTTTATCTTGTAACCATGGTTTGAGGGCCAAATCCATAGATTTCCTGTCTTCCTGTAGTTGTCTTAGGGTCAACTCCACACCTTTTATATCTGCAAACTCTGGTGGTAGGGCCAAATTAACATGTTCCAGACCTTGCAACTGTGAACTGGAGGTCAAATCTTTTAATTTCCCATTTTGCAACTGTGGTGCTGGGGCTAACTCAGTGGATCTTTCACTTTGTTGTTGTGTTCCTAGGGTTAACTGAATAGATTGCACACCTTGAAGCTGAGACCCTGGGGCTATCTGCACAGAATGTCCACTTTTTGTCTGTGGAATGGGGGCCAACTCATCCGATTTTACAATCTGCTGTTCTGGGACCAATTCTATAGAATTTACTGTTGGGATCAGCTCTCCATATTTTACCCTTTGTGGGATTAAACCTGTGGTTCTATCTGTAGATTTTATATTTTGCAATCTTTGTCCCAATGTTAGTTTTTCAGATTTTACATTTTGCAATCCTGAGGATAACTTCATAGAATCTACAACCTTAAGTTGTGGCATTGGCTGTGCCCCCAAATAGTCTACATTTGGAAGTAGTGATGTGGTAGTCATTGCTGCAGATTCTGTGACTTGATGCAGTGGCTTTTGGCTCACTGTACTTTGACCCAGTGACTTTGGGACTGTCCCTAAAGGTCCTATTATTTGATGATGTGATGGGTTTAACTCTACAGATTTCTTCATTTGTGGCCATGTGTCAGAGGCCAACCTCATATTTTCTATAATTTGATGGTTTTTCTTTGGGCTCACCTCTGAAGATTCTAGGGTTTGATGCCGTGAAATCAACCTTGAAGATTCCATGACTTGATGAGGAGGCCCTGGGGTTAATGCCATAGTTTCTGTGCCTTCATGATATGGTTGTGGAATCATCCCCACAGGGTCTCGCACTTGAATTCGTGAACTAGGGGTCAACTCAAGAGGTTCCTTGACTTGAGGTATTGGCCTTGAGGTCAAATCCTGAGTTTCTACAACTCGTGATTGTGGTGCTATGATCATTCCAATGGGTGACTCCAGTGTTACTGGAGTTACCTTTAGAGAATGTATGGATTGATGTGATGACATTGGAACTATCCCTACTGATTCTGTGACTTTATGTGGTGTCTCTGAGGGTAAACCCACAGATTCTACAACTTCAGGTGGACCAATAGTAGTAGGAGAGCTAGAAGTCAAACCATCTGGTTGAGTTGCTCCTGGGGTCAAATTTGGAATTTGAGACTGCAAATCTCCAGAGTGTATAACATGTGGCTGTGCTGGTGGAATTATCCCCATGAAATCCATAGCTTGTAATAGTGCCACTGGAGTTACTTTCATGTAATCCATAACTTGTTGAGATGGACTGGAGGTCCTTTCCAATGATCTTGTTTTTTGACATACTGGCTCTGGAGGAAACTTCAGTGGTTCTATGACTTGACTTTGTGGCTTTGAGGTTATGTCCACTGATTCAGTAACTTCATGTTCTGGCCCTATAGTCATTTCCACTGTTTCCACAACTGCATGTTGTGCCTTTGGACTCATCTTTCCTGGTGATGTGACTTGATTCTGCGGTCTTGAGATCATCTTTAATTCCATAATTTGATACTGAGGACTTGGTGTTACCTCCACTGATTCAGTGACTTGATATGATGATTTGGGGCTTACACTCACTTTTTTCATGGTTTCCATTGGTTTCTCAACTTCATCTGGTGGCTGTGGGAACAAACCCACAGATTCTGTCACTTCTGAATGTGATTCTGGGATCATCCCCATTGAATCCATGACTTGAAGTAATGCCAATGGAGTTACCTTTACTCTGTCTGTAACTTGATATTGTGGCTTTGGGGTCAATTCCACATTAGTCAGTTGGGTCTTATGATAGTGTATCCTTTTTTCTGGAAGACCTATGACTCTCTGCTCTATGCTAAGCTCTAGGACATGTTTTGGCTCCTTCTGCAATACAGTGGTTTCCTCTTGATTTATGTCAACTCCTAAACTTTTGGGAGGTGAGGGGCCCAGTGATGTAACTAAGGGCCTGGATTCAAGGATTTGGGGGCCATTCCCAGGTTGTGACTGCTTACCTGGGAAAAGTGACTGTGAAATTTTTGTTTCTGTTCTCTTTGATCCAGATTCCACTCCAATATTCACATGGAGCTGAAATGATGGATAGTTTGGGGATTTGTTGCTGATACTTTGTTTACTTCTTTGATGAATGGGCTTAGATACCTGGATTTGAGGTTTCTCTGGTTCAGGAACTCCTCCTTGTGCCTCCCTTAAATCATTCAGCATTGCCCATGATTCCCTCACAGACAGAGGTACTGTTTGTTCTCTCAAAGTACAAACCTTCCAAGCCATATGTCCCTCTAATTCCCACCTAGCCAAAGGAGAGAGCTGGACTGGAGCCCACGCTGAGAATCCTGGTCTCTCCCTGGAAACAGAATTTGGCCCATGATCCAATGTCAAGTGACTCTTTCTCCTTCTCTCATTCTCTGTTTTCTCTTGGTGGCAGAGAGCTGGGGATTCAAAAACAGAGTTGGTAGAAGAGTTTTGAGAGCTTAAGGGTGAAAGAGCTGCCAAATTCTGAAAAAGTTTTGATTTCCCAAACTCTGAGAGCTGAGAAGTAGGCAGCGATGTGTCTTGGTTCCTGAACTCAGAAGGCTGTTTCTTGGGTAAAATAGGTAAACTATGGCTCCGGAGTTGCCAGGTTGTTCCTTCAGAAAAGACAGGAAGGTGTGACAGGCTGGCGTTGTTGCTTAGTGATCCAGAGGAGATGCTGTAGTTAGTAGAATGTTTTGTCTTCTTACAGCCACAACAGGGTAGAACAGGGTCCTGAGCCACAAACACAGAGGAGGTGGAGGAAGAAATCATATCTTGTGGTTCACGCAAACACAATTCCAAAAGACTTGATCTAAGAAATAAAGAAAAGTTTCCATTTGCTTTGAAGCAGAAAAGGGTAGGAAAAGGGAAAAATAATGGCCATTTCCAATGCAAAATATTTTGGCCTGAAGGAGAACTACAACAACAAAAGAAGTTGCTTTCCTTAACATCAGTTACTTATGGAAAGAATGCCTCTATCAGGAGGAAGGGGAGGCATTTGTCTCCATTCCAATCAGAAGTTATCCAGAGACCAGTTGTTCTTAAATGTCCTTTAGACCCAGAATTTATCCCCACTGCCAAAACCACACAACCAACTAACTAACCAACCAAGCAACTAGCAATCTCTCGTTTCCCTGTCTCTTTCCCTCCCTCCTTCCTTCTCTCCTACCCTCCCTCCTTCAGTTCCTTCCTTCCTCCCTCTTAAAAGTTTTACCACCTTTGGGGCACCTGGCTGGCTTAGTCTGTAGAGCATGTGACTCTTGATCTCAGGGTTGTGAATTCAAGCCCCAAAGAGTTTACTTAAAAAAAAAAAAAAAAAAAAAAAAAGGTTATACCACCTTCAATCCCCACCCAGAAACTACTACTTTCCCTCACCTTGCACATTCCAGGTGTTGGAAGATCTGTTGAAGACTTCTATTCATTGACCAGAGTATATATTCCTGGCCGCATCCCATGGGGAGTCCTGAAAAACTGGATATAACAGAGTGTATCAGTGTAGTTGAAGTGATATTAAGGTACTAGTAAGGAAACCAATAAGAAGAGTGACTAACTTGTAAAGGAAATAGCTATCATAGCGAGTGAAGTAAAATAGTCCTAGCTTATTCCTAACTTTTACAGAGTTTGTCAGTAGGGTAGGCTGAAGAGAGAAAGAATAGATATTGAAGATCAGCTTTACTCACCATGTCAGGTTAGCTTCAGGGCAACCCATCCTGAGATTTTCTTCCCACTGGGAAGCTGGGAGTAGGGGTAAAGAATCTATCAGCATCAAAATTATTGATACTACCTTGTTCAACCCCCTTGTTTTATAAATAAGGAGACAATGGTAAAACCATGTCCAGGATCATAAAATTAATTAGTGGTAGAGTTCAGACTTAACCTAGGTCTCAAGTTTTTCTCTTTTAAACTATACTAGGCTGCTTTTACCATGTAGTAGATGGAAGCCATTGGAAAGAGCATGAATAATCATGGTAGTAGGGAGTTGGAGTAGGAGAAAAAATTCGTAACACATATCTTTTACTCCAAGAGAGTCTCTATCCAGTGTAACCTCCTGCACCAAACTCTTGATAGTTACTCCTTCTGTATTCTCTAATTTCACCAAATTTCTTTCCTGATACTTTGAGTTTTACACAAAAGGCGATTGGGAAAGGAAACAGTATTATAAAGCTGTTTATATCTCTTTGGAAATTGCTAGAAATAATCTAGCATCTTTGGAAAGGCTAGAAAGAATGGGCACATTTCTTTCATTTATGTAATCTTTTCAACCTCTTCTTCTCTACCTGCTATTAAAGGCTAGAGTCTTAAAGCAGATGCATAGTTGATTTGTCATTAGGCTTGAGGTGAATAATAAAGGATAGGATTTTTCTGACCTGTGAATTTCTTGATCTTTTTCAATTTATGCTGCTTTGAAGTCTAGAGAGGCATAAAAAGAAAAAATAAAATCAGAAAATGTTCTAGGTTAGAGGGTTTATTGACAGCATGTTCCATCTTATAGACACAAATACAGTGGGTATCCATAACCACAGCAACAGTTACGACCCCATTCATTTATTCATGAATCATTTCATGAGTACTTACTAAGTTCTAGGGCTATGTCCAGTGCTGGGGCAACAAAGATAAATATAATCCCTTATTCTGGGAACTCACGCTAACAGGGAAAACAGATATCTAAACAGCCAAGTTATAATATTGTGTGATAAATGTTGTAACAGAAATATAAGTGTTAGGGGCACCTGGGTAGTTCAGTTGGTTAAGCATCTGACTCTTGATTTCAGCTCAGGTCATGATCTCATGATTCATGAGACTGAGCCATGCAGCAGGCTCCACACTAGCACCACAGAGCCTGCTTGGGATTCTCTTCCTCTCTCTCTGCCCCTCCCCTTCGTGTGTGTGTGTGTGTGTGTGTGTGTGTGTGTACGCGCACGTGCGTGTGCACGTTCATGCTCTCTCTCTTTAAAAATAAATAATTAAACAAAACAAAAAAGAAATACTAAAAAAAGAGAGAGAAATATAAGTGTTAGGGAATAAAGAGGACAGTGATTAACTGGCTAGGAGAGAAGGGAGAAATTACTCAAGAAGTTGCCATTTGTACTGGAGTTTGAAAAATCAGCAGAAGATGTTTAGGTAAAGAAAGAGCATTCCAAGCAAGTGGGAACATCACCAAGATTATAAAGTCATGATTGTCAGGTGCACTTTTGCTAAGTAGTGAGAGACAAAGCTGAAAATGTAGGTGGAGGCCAGATTTTGTCAAATGGTGGAATTTTAATTTTATCCTATAGGGCCAAATTTCCCAATCAGTACTTTGTAAACTCCTGGGGTTTTTTGTTGTTGTTGTTCTGTTTTGGTTTGGTTTGTTTTTTTGCAAGGGTGTTCCAGGTCATTTTAAAGGCAGAAATGACATTTGTTACCATTTCAAATAAAACAAATTTTATTTCTTCCTTTTCGATCAGGATATCAGTCTCTGAGAGTGTATTAGAAGAGCCTACAAAATGCTATTCATAGGGCTGCCAAATGTTTTTAGCTAAGCAATGTTGGATGAACGTGTTGAAAGCAAGATTTCTTCCAAGAATTCTAGAGTGGTTCAACATAAGAAAGTAAATAAATGAGATATACCACATTAATAAGACAAAGGGGGAAAACTGAATGATGAGACTGAATGATAAGTCTCAACTGATGGAGAAAAAGCATTGCCAAAACCCAACACCCATTCGTAATTTTTAAAAAATGAAAACACACTTGGGGCGCCTGGGTGGCTTAGTCGGTTAAGCGTCCGACTTTCGCTTAGGTCATGATCTCGCGGTTCGTGGGTTCGTGCCCCGCGTCTGGCTCTGTGCTGACTGCCAGCTCAGAGCCTGGAGCCTGTTTCAGTCTGTGACTCCCTCTCTCTCTGACCCTCCCCTGCTCACACTGTCTCTCTCTCTCTCCTAGAAATAAAAACATTAAAAAAAATTTAAAAAAAAAAAAAAAATGAAAACACTCAACAAAACCAGGAATAGAAGAAAACTTCCTCAGTATAGTAAAGGGCATTTATGAAAACCCACAGCTAATATCATTCTCAATAATAAAAGATTGAAAGGTTTCCCTTCAAGGTGGGGAACAGACAAGGATGCTCATTTTCACTACTTCTTCTTAACATTGCACTGGAAGCTAACCAGAGCAATTAGATAAGAAAAATAAAAGCCATCTAAATTGGAAAGGAAAGGGCGCCTGGGTGGCCCAGTCAGTTAAGCCTCCGACTTTGGCTCAGGTCATGATCTCGCGGTCCGTGAGTTCGAGTTTCGCATCGGGCTCTGTGCTGACAGCTCAGAGCTTGGAGCCTGTTTCAGATTCTGTGTCTCCCTCTCTCTCTGCCCCTCCCCAGCTCGTGCTCTGTCTCTGTCTCAAAAATAAACGTTAGGGGCGCCTGGGTGGCTTAGTCGGTTAAGCGTCCAACTTTCGCTTAGGTCATGATCTCGAGGTTTGTGGGTTCGAGCCCCGCATCAGGCTCTGCGCTGACTGCCAGCTCAGAGCCTGGAGCCTGTCTCAGAGTCTGTGACTCCCTCTCTCTCTGACCCTCCCCTGCTCATGCTGTCTCTCTCTCTCTCCTAGAAATAAATAAAACATTAAAAATTTTTTTAAAAAATAAAATAAACGTTAAAAATTTTTAAAAAATAAATTGGAAAGGAAAAAGTTCAACAATCTCTCTTTACAGATGACATAATCTTATTTACAGAAAATCCTAAAAAATACACATAAGCGCGCGCACACACACACACACACACACACACACACCCCAACTGGAGCTAATAAATGAATTTAGCAAAGTTACAGAATACAATATCAGCACACAAAAATCAGTTGTATTTCTATACACAAAAAGTGGATAATCTGAAAAATAACTAAGAAAATAATACCATTTTTAGTATCAAGAAGAATAAAATACTTAGGAATAATTTTTTTTTACTTAGAAGTAAATTTAATCAAGAAATGTAAGGCTTGTACGCTGAAAACTATAAAGCATTATTGAAGAGATTAAAGACCTAAATAAATGAAAAGACATCTCTTAATAATGGATTAGAAGATTTAATGTTGTTCAGATAGTAATATTCCTAAAGCAATTTATAGATTCAATTTAATCCTATCAAAATCCCAATGTCCTCTTTTGTAGAAATGGAAAAGTTGTTCTTAATATTCACATGGAACTCTAAGGAATCTGAATAGCCAAAACAATCCCGAAAAAGAAGAACAAAGTTAGAGGACTCATACTTCCTGATTTTAAAACTTTCTGTAAAGCTACAATAATCAAAACATTGTTGTACTAGCATAAGGACAGACATATAGATCAATGGAATAGACTTGAGAATATAGAAATAAATCCTCATATTTGCAGTCAATTGACTTTCATGGGTATCAAGACCATTCAATGGGGAAAGAATAGTCTTTTCAACAAATGGTGCTAGGACATCTGAATAGCCACATGTGAAAAAATGAATTTGAACCCAATTTCACATTATATACAAAAATTAAGTCAAAGTATCAAATACCTAACCAGAGAGCTAAAACTATAGTTTTATAGAGAAGAAAACATAGGGTTGTGATGGTTGGTTTTATGTTAATTTTACATTGTGGTAGTTAATTTTATGTACGAGGCTATGGTATTCAGTTGCGGCCAAACACTAGTCTAGATGTTGCTATGAAAGTAATTTTTAGATGTGATTAACATTTAAAAAAAGATTTTATTTTTAAGTAATCTTTTACACCCAACATGGGGCTCGAATCACAATCCCAAGATCAAGAGTCACATCCTCCACCGACTGAGCCAGCCAAGAGCCACTAGATGTGAATAACCCTCAAAATCAGTAGACTTTAAGCAAAGCAGATTACCCTCCATAATGTAGGCAGGATCTTCCGATCAGTTGTTGGTCTTCGAGCAGACAGCGAGGTTTTCTGAAAAGGAAGAATTCTGCCTCAAGATTGAAACATATGTTGAATCACTATGCTATACACCTGAAACTAATGTTACACTGTGCGTCAACTGTATTTCAATTAAAAATAATTAACTTAATTTAATTTTTTTTTTACAAATAGTTTATTGTCAAATTAGTTTCTACATAACACTCAGTGCTCATCCCAAGTGCCCTCCTCCATGCCCATCCCCCCCTCCCCCCCACATCCATCAGTCCTCAGTTTTTGTCAGCATTCAAGAGTCTCTCATGGTTTGCCTCTCTCCCTTTCCCCCACCATTTCCGCCCTTCTTCTCCCCCTTGTTCCTCCGTCAAGTTCCTCCTAATCCTCCTATACGTGCAAACATATGATATTTGTCCTTCTCTGCCTGACTTATTTCGCTCAGCATAACACCCTCAAGGTCCATCCATGTTGCTACACATGGCCAGATTTCATTGTTTCTCATTGCCATGTAGTATTCCATGGTATAGATAAACCACATCTTCTTGATCCATTCATCTGTTGATGGATAATTTAATTTTTTTAAAGACCAAAATATAGAAACCCTGCCTGAGTTTCTAGCTTGCTCCAAGAATTTTGGATTTGTCAGCTCCCGCAAGTATATCAGCCAATTCTTCAAAATATCTTCTTTTCTCTTTTCTCTCTTTCTCTCATGTGTATATGTGTCTCTGTGTGTGCGCGCGCTGTTATAATAAAGAATATATCTGGTGTTTGTCCCAGATTCCTGACACAGAGCTTTAAAAACCCTTACAGTTTCCCGAGTGATAGGAATGCTTTGGTTATACTAATGAGGTAGAAAAGAAGGGTTATGTCTCCCTTTACTTTAGGAAACTGAAATAACCTTGATTCTAAAATCTGATAAAGACATTACTAGACAGGAAAATTACAGACCAATCTCTTTCAAGAACACAGATGCAAAAATCCTAAACTTAATATCAGAAAATTTAATCTAACAATATATATATAAAGGATCATGAACAATATCACAAACATGTCATGTTTATTTCAGGAATTCACAGTTGCCTTAATATTTTAAAAATTCATTTTAATTCATCACTCTAATATCATAAACAAAAAAAGCGATATTGTTACAGAATCTGGTCTGGATTACCTGGCAGAAGAACCAAGCAGCACTCGGAGATCTTGGAAGGGAGGAGGTTTATTTTACACCAGTGGACTCAGAGGAGATCATTCTCCATAGTTCTGAGCCCAGAGCATTAGCAGAGGGAACAATTTATAGCCAACTACTTCCACATTCCTCATTAATCAGGGACAAGTGTTTCCTATCAGTCCTGTGGGCCATCTTACAACAGGTTTTCCCTGTCAAATGTGAACATCTTTTTTTTTTTTCAAGTTTATTGATTTTTGAGAGAGAGAGGGGGGGTGGGGGGAGAAGGGGCAGAGCGAGAGAGGGAGAGAGAATCCCAAGCAGGCTCCTTGCTGTCAGAGCACAGCTCAACCTGTAGTTTCATCTCACAAACCGGAAGATGATGTCCTGAGCCAAAATCATAACTCACTTAACTGACTGAGCCACCCAAGTGCCCCCATATGAACACTTTTTTATATATTTATTTTTGAGAGGGAGAGACAGTGTGAGGAAGCGATGGGCAGAGAGAGAGAGGGAGGGAGAGAATCTGAAGTGGGCTCTGTGCTGAGAGCATGGGGCTCAACGTGGGGCTCAGTCCAACAAACCCTAGATCGTGACCTGAGCTGAAATCAAGAGTCTCTGCTCCTCCCCTGCTCATGCTCTCTCTCTCTCTCTCTCTCAAAATAAATAAAGTTTAAAAATTCATTAATTAATTAAACATAGCATATGGCCAAGCAATTCCTATCCTATTGGAAATAGGGTTGCACACAACAATATATCATTTACAATTCATATCTTGAAACTTAATCTTATCGTACAGGTATATACATTTTTAATTATAAAAAATAACTGACTTTTTGAAATGCAGTATGTAAGAATGCCAGCCACTGGGTCATAAAGGCAATTTTTGTCTATTTTTTATGCCACAACAGGCAGTTAAATTTCATTCTACATTTATTTATACATTGGGTTCCCAAACTAACAAGCATGATATAATGTCACTTTAAAATTTGTAGTCAACTCTGAGGTGCCTGGATGACTCAGTCAGTTGAGCATCTGACTCTTGATTTCGGCTCAGGTCATGATCCCAGGGTTGTGGGATTAGTCCCGTGTCAGGCCTGCTTGAGATTCTCTCTCTCTCCCTCTGTCCCCTTCCCCTGCTTGCATACTCAATCTCTCTCTCTCAAATTAAAAAAAGAAGAAGAAAGGAAGAGAAAAAGAAAAAAAAAGAATTTGTTGTCAACAATGTGTGAATCTCAAAAACATTATGTTCAACAAAAGAAGCCAGACATAAAACAATATATACTATATTACTCTATTTTTTATTTTTATTTAAAAAATTTTTAGTCCAGTGTAGTTAATGTACAGTGTTATATTACTTTCAGGTGTACAATATAGAGATTCAACACTTCCATATATTACTCAGTGCTCATCAAGATAGTATACTCTTAGGGTGTATGGCTGGCTCTGTAGGCTGACTATACAACTCTTGATCTTGGGGTTGTGGTTCAAGCCCCATGTTGGGTGTAGAGATTACTTTAAAATTAAATAAATAAAGTCTTAAAACAAAAAAAAGGTAGTATACTTTTAATACCCTTCATCTATTTCACCCATCCCCCTACCTCCCCTCGGGGTTTGTTCTCTATAGTTAAGAGTCTGTTTTTTGGTTTGTCTTTCTCATTTTTTTGGTTCACTTTTTTTGTTTCTTAAATTTCACCTATGAATGAAATCATATGACATTTGTCTTTCTCTTGTTTTTTTAAAATTTTTATTTAATTAAAAAATTTTTAACATTTACATCCAGGTTAGTTAGCATATAGTGCAACAAGGAATCTTCAGGAGTAGATTCCTTAAAGCCCCTTACCCATTTAGCCTATCCCCCCCGCCACAACCCCTCCAGTAACCTTCTGTTTGTTCTCCATATTTCAGAGTCTCTTTTGGTTTTGTCCTCCTCCCTGTTTTTATATTATTTTTGCTTCCCATCCCTTATGTTCATCTGTTTTGTATCTTAAAGTCCTCATATGAGTGAAGTCATATAATATTTGTCTTTATGTGACTAATTTCGCTTAACATGATACCCTCTAGTTCCATCCACGTAGTTGCAGATTGAAAGGTTTCATTCTTTTTGCTTGCCAAGTAATACTCCATGGTGTATTTATATATATAAAGAGATCCTCCTTCTCCGCATCCTCACCAACATCAGTTGTTGTCTGAGTTGTTAATGTTAGCCATTCTGACGGGTGTGAGGTAGTGTCTCATTGTGGTTTTGATTTGTATTTCCCTGATGATGAGTGATGTTGAGCATCATTTCATGTGGATGTTGGCCATCTGGATGTCTTTGGAGAAGTGTCTGTTCCTGTCTTTAGCCCATTTCATTTTCTCTTGTTTTTTAAATTTGTTTTTATTAAATGTTTTTATTTATGTTTGAGAGACTGAGTGTGAGTGGGGCAGGGAGAGAAAGGATGATACAGAATCCAAAGCAAGCTCCAGGCTCTGAGCTGTCAGCACAGAGCCTAAGGTGGGGCTTGAACCCACAGACCATGAGATTATGACTTGAGCTGAAGTCAGAAGCCTAACTGACTGAGCCACCCAGGCACCTCAGTCTCACTGACTTATTTTACTTGGTATTATACTCTCTAGATCCATCCATATTGCTACAAATGGCAAGATGTGGGCGGGGGGGGCGGGTTATGGCTGAATAATATTCCACTGTGTGTGTATCTACACATGTTCTTGATCCATTCATCTACCAATAGATGTATAATTCTATTTTTACAAAGTTAAAGAAGAGGCAAATTAATCCATGACCATAGACATCAGAATAGAGGTTGCCTCTGAGTGGGAGGAGAACAGACTAGAGAAGATCATGGAGGAACTCTCCATGATTATGGCAATATTATAAGCTTGATTGGGGTACTAGTTAATGCATATGTAAATTTATCAAAACTCATCAAACTCTGTGCATTTTGCTGCATATTGTTATGTCTGAATTAAAAGTATATTTGACAAAAAAGCCTTTTCTTACATACATATGTACTAAGAAATTTTATTAATTACGTAGCAAGGTGATATTGAGTAATTTACACTATGTTTTCTTGCTACATCCTTCTGGGAAAGAAACTGCTGTTTCCCTTCACCAAAGGGGAAGGGTAGCTAGTCCTTTGTTCTTAAGGTCTTGGTTCTCCTAATCCATGGCACGGAGTTAAATTTCACATCCTGAAAAAAATTTTTGCAAGAATGTAAGAGACACTCCTCGTATAAGACTAGACCTGTGGGGGATTTTAAGCTAAATTGTGCCAGAGGCTTAGTGTTTAGTGCTTTCAGGGTTGAGAAGAAAAGGAAGCTGGCTCCTTGAAATGGAGACAATACTAAGGCTACAAATACACTGGACTAGTGAGGCCCTGAGCCTGGTGGGATTTAGCCCTTCTGGTGTTAAGAGCTCAGATGTAGTATACGGGGGGCCTTAGCAAGGTCTCTGTGACCAAGCTTGGCACACAGAAGTTGAGCCACAGTTTTTGTCTTCAGTTGGCAAAGAAAAAAAGCAACACTTATTCCCATGGTTTAAGCACCTGACCCTCTGCCATTTTGGGTTAACGGCACAAACTCCAGAGTTCTTGGGGTGCCTGGGTGGCTCAGTTTGTTAAGTGTCAGACTTCAGCTCAGGTCATGATCTCATGGTTTGTGAGTTCAAGCCCCGTGTCAGGCTCTGTGCTGACAGCTCAGAGCTTGAAGCCTGCTTCAGATTCTGTGTCTCCCTCTCTGCCACTCCCTCACTCGTGCTCTGTCTCTGTCTCTCTCTTTCTCTCTCAAAAATAAATAAACATTAAAAAATTGTTTAAATAAACAAAAATTAAAAAAAAGAAAAAGAAAACAAACTCCAAAGTTCTTATATGGTATAAAAGTTGTGGAGTTAAAACTGATATTGGACTTTTTTGCCAACTTAGGTGATAGGAGGCTTAAACTAGATTACACTTGATAATAGACAAGGAAATATATTTGCCTTTTTTCATACCTAATTGTTGTGGAACAATTCATACCTGTTCAAGTCAATTATATATCATGCATCACTTGTTATATGGTGGAAAAGTGGACATTTGTCTTTTCTTCTTCTCTTAAAGGTGATACTAAAGTGAACTTTGTGATTTTAAAAACCATGGTTTTTTTTCCACATTGTGAGATTTATTTTTTTTTACAAATAGTTTATTGTCAAATTGGTTTCCATATAACACCCAGTGTTCATCCCCACAAGTGCCCTCCTCCATGCCCATCTCCCCCCTCCCCCCCAAAACCATGTTGTTTTAAAACAAAATATTATTTACCTAAATTCACTTACCATATATGATGAAAAAGAGATAAAATGATGTTTAAATTCCAAAAGGATTGACAAACTTTTGACAATGAAAGAAGTTTGAGGGTCAAAACAGGTTGCAAAATGCTGCTGCAGGCAGGGGATGCCGAGAGATTTTGTTTGTTTATTTAGTTACTTTCGGCAGAGTGACGCAATCTGCTGTGGGAAGTTTTGTGTGGGTGGTTTTTGTCTTGTAAAGCCAGGGTCTCTTTATGCCCTAGGTTGGACAAAGTTTGTAGGAGACAAGCTAACGTACTGTAAATAGATGAAGTCCTAGTTAAGACAGTAATAATCTGGATGGTTGTATTTGAGGGATGCTTCTGAGAAAAAACTGAAAAGACTTGGTGGTCAAAAACTTTGACAACTATATCTATCTCTGAGATCTGGAATGTAGGCTAGTGCTGTCCAATAGAATTTTTTCTCTGATCATGGACATATTCTCTTTTTGTTCTGTCCAATATGATAGTCACTAGCCACATGTGATAGTGAGATGTCAACAGGACAATTAAGGAACTGAATTGTAAATCGTATGTGATTTTGATTAACTTAAATTTAAACGGCAACATGTGGTCAGTGGATACCAGATTGCAAAGCACAGGTCTACACCATTAATTTGAGCCGCTAGATGAGTAGCTCCACATAAATTTTACAAGCACTTCATATGTAATAGAATTCATTTTCTGTCTGCTACCACCCTCACAACTTCTTCTGTTTTCTACGTCATTCTAAATGCCATCATCTTGTCATTCATTCAGGGTTAAAGTAAGAAGTCATTTATTCATTTCATAAACATATAGGGAGCAATTACTGAATGCCATGCAGTATACTAGGCACAGGGGATACAAAGATAAATAAGTCCTTGTAGGAAAACAATGATAATATTGATAGTTAACTTTTATTTGAGGTCCAATCAGGAAAAAAAGACTTACACCCTTCCTTCTCTTTCTACTTTACTTTCCACATCCAAACTTTCACCATAATACCTCCCCGAGGGCAAAGATTTTTGCCCCTTCCACTTACTGCTGTACTCATTGTGCCTACATTAGCACCTTGTACATTGAGGAATGTATCCAGAACCTCTCTCCTACCTCTGTGCTCTAATTCTTTTTTTTTTTTTTTTTTTTTTTTTTNATAATGCCTTTCTTCGTGTCTGGTACAATCGTGACTGTTTCTAGAATAAATCAGCTTTGTGGAAAAGAAAGAATAGTTGGAAGATCTAGAGATATTTTGAAGCACAAGAAAAGACCGAAAGGGGACACAAATCTCATCTATTAGTTTCTTTTTTTTTTTTAATTTTTTTAAAATGTTTTTATTTATTTATAGAAGAGAGAGAGACAGCGTGAGCAGGGGAGGGTCAGAGAAAGAGGGAGTCACAGACTGAAACAGGCTCCAGGCTCTGAGCTGGCAGTCAGCACAGAGCCCGATGCGGGGCTCGAACCCACAAACCGCGAGATCATGACCTAAGTGAAAGTCGGACGCTTAACCCACTAAGCCACCCAGGCGCCCCCTCTGTGCTCTAATTCTTTAACTTCCTTTCCCTTTCTTCCCACTACATCATTAACAGGGCCTCTGATTGGCTTAGCTACCCAGACAACTGCCATAGATGCTTCCTGGAGTTATTTTAAAGCTTCACTCTCAAAGCATGGTCCTGAGTCAGTAAGGTTACAGGATACAAAATCAAGGTACAGACATTTCATTTCTATATGCTAATAATGAAGCAGCAGAAATAGAAATTAAGAAAACAATCCCATTTATAATTGCACCAAAAATAATAAAATACCTAGGATCAAACTTAACCAAGGAGGTCAAAGACCTGCACTCAGAAAACTATAAAACACTGATGAAGAAATTGAAGATGACACAAATTGAAAGGCATTCCATGCTCATGGCTCAGAAGAAACAATATTGTTAAAATGTCCATACTACCCAAAGCAATCTACAAATATCATGCAATCCCTATCAAAATACCAATAGCATTTTTCACAGAACTAGAACAAACAATCATAAAATGTGTATGGAACCACAAAAGACCACGAATAGCCAAAGCAATCTTGAAAACACACATACCCACACAAATCTGGAGACATCACAATTACAAATTTCAAGGTATACTAAACAGCTATAGTAATCAAAACAGTATGGTACTGGCACAAAAATAGACACATAATCAATGGAATAGAATAGAAAGCTCAGAAATAAACCCATGATTATATAGTCAAATAATCTTCAATAAAGGAGGCGAGATTATACAATGGAAAAAAGAGTCTGTTCAACAAATGGTGTTGGGAAAACTGGACAGATATATGCAAAAGAATGAAACTGGACCATTTTCTTACACCACAAATAAAAATAAACTCAAAATGGATTAAGGACCTGAATGTGAAACCTGAAACCAAAAAATCCTTGAAGAAAACACAGGCAGTAACTTGACATCGACCACAGCAACATTTTTCTAGATATATCTCCTGAGGCAAGGGAAACAAAAGCAAAAATAAACTATTGGGACTACATCAAAACAAAAAGCTCCTGTACAGCAATGGAAACAATAAAAAAAAACCTAAAAGACAACCTACTGAATGAGAGAAGATATTTGCAAATGACATATCCAATAAAATGTTAGTATCTAAAATGTATAAAGAATTTCCACAACTCAATACCAAAACCCACAAACAATCCAATTAAAAATTAACAGAAGAGATGAATAGACATTTCTCCAAAGATGACATACAGATGGCCAATATACACATGAAAAGATACTCAAAATCACTCATCATCAAGGAAATTAAAATCAAAACTATAATGAGCTATCACCTCATACCTGTCAGAATGGCTAAAATCAATAACACAGGAAACAACAAGTATTGGCAAGGATGTGGATAAAAAGGAACTCTCACACTGGTGGTGGGAATCCAAACAGGTGCAGTCACTGTGAAAAACAGTATAAAAGTCTCTCAAAAAATGAAAAATAGAATTATCATATAATCCATTAATTGCACTATTGAATATTTACCCCAAAACTATGAAAATACTAACTTGAAAGGGTATATACACACTATGTTTATAACAACATTATTTACAATAGCCAAATTATGAAAGCAGCTCAAGTGTCCTTTGGAAAATGAATGGATAAAGAAAATGTGATATATAGATACAATGGACTATTATTCAGCCATAAAAAAGGATAAAATCGTGCCATTTGCAACAATATGGATGGATCTAGAGATGCGAGGCAAAATAAGCCAGGCAGAGAAAGACAAATTCCATATGATTTCACTCATATGTGGAACTTAAGAAACAAAACAAAAGAACAAAGGAAAAATAAAAAGACAAACCATGAAGCACTTGAGTGGCTCAGTTGGTTAAGCATCCAACCTCAGCTCACGTCATGATCTCAGTTTGTGAGTTCAAGCCCCACATTGGGCTCTGTACTGACAGCACAGAGCCTGCATCAGGTCCTCTGTCTCCCTCTCTCTACCCCTCCCTCTGCTCTCAAAAATAAATAAACATTTTGAAAAAAAAAAAAAAAGGACAAACCAAAAAACAGACTCAACTATAAAGGATTTTTTAATGTTTTTTTTAATTTTTTTAAATGTTTTTTATTTTATTTCTTTTTTTTAATTTTTTTTAATGTTTTATTTATTTCTAGGAGAGAGAGAGAGACAGCGTGAGCAGGGGAGGGTCAGAGAGAGAGGGAGTCACAGACTGAAACAGGCTCCAGGCTCTGAGCTGGCTGTCAGCACAGAGCCCGATGCGGGGCTCGAACCCACGAACCGCGAGATCATGACCTAAGCGAAAGTCGGATGCTCAACCGACTAAGCCACCCAGGCGCCCCTTTTAATGTTTATTTTTGAGAGAGAGAGGGAAGGGTGTGAGTGGGGGAGGGGCAGAGAGAGAGGAAGACACAGAATCTGAAGCAGGCTCCAGGCTCTGAGCTGTCAGCACACAGCCCCATGTGGGGTTTGAACTCGTGAACCCCAAGATCATGACCTGAGCCAAAGTCAGATGCTTAACCAGTTGATTCACCCAGACACCTCCAGACTCTTAACTATAGAGAACAGACAGAGGTTACCAGATGGGAGGCATGGGGAGGGGATGAGTGAAATAGGTGAAGGGATTTAGGAGTACATTTATCATAATGAGCACTGGGTAGTGTATAAAATTGTTCAATCATTATATTGCACATTTGAAACTAATATAATACTGTATGTTAACTATACTGGAATTAAATTTAAAAGTAAGAAAATAAATTTTCCTTCCTTAAAAAAAAAAAAAGTGTGGTCCTTGGTCCAACAGCAGTAGCATCACCTGGGAACTTGTTTCAAAGGCAGAATCTCAATCCGTACCCCACACCTACTAAATCAGAATCTACTTTTTCTTTTTTTTTTTTTTTTAAGTTTGTTTGTTTGTTTGTCTTGAGAGAGATAGAGAGAGAGCATGAGTAGGGGAGAGAGAATCCCAAGCAGGCTCCACACTGTCAGTGCAGAGCCTGATGCAGGGCTCGAATTCACAAACCTGGAGATCATGACCTGAGCTGAAATCCAGAGTCAGACACTTAACTGAGAGCCAGCCAGGCACTGCTGAATCTACTTTGGAACAAGCCCCCCAGCTAATTGATTCATATGCATGTAACAGTTTGAGAAGCACTGCTCTAAAGCACAGATCTATGCACATTTTTATCTGGCTTTAAGATCTTCAACATCTTTCAACTGCATACAGAATTAATGTTTATAGAAAATGTCCAGCTTGGCATTCAAAGCCCTCTACAATGTCACTTCTATCAATTTTCCAAACTTTTCTCTCACTGAACTCCCTATACTTCTACACTCCATTCATTTAGGTGTCTTCTCTTCAAACACATCTAACACTCTTCAGCTTCACCTGCTTTCCCCCCATCTATACCTTCCATCTGGAGAGCCTTCACTTTTCTCGGCCATCTACACTATCCACCCTCAAAGCCTACCCTTCCTCTGAAGCACAACTCAAAACTGAGCTCCCCCAGAGGCATTTTATAGATCAGTCTGCTTCAAAAGACTCTATCTCCCACCTCTTCAGCAATATTTATACTTCTGTTAATTCATCATTTTCTCTTTCCTTGTATTATGTATATATCTGACTGACTGTCTCCTCCACTTCACCCAAGCTCGTAGAAGGAGGGGATGATGTTTATTCTTCCTCAATATCCAGTATACCACCATATATAAAAGGTGCTCAAGGTTTGTTGAAATAAGGTGTAGAAGGGGATGAGCCTGGGTAGCTCAGTTAGTTAAGCATCTGACTCTTGATCTCGGCTCAGGTCATGATCTCACAGTTCTTGAGTCAGAGCCCCAAATTGGGCTCTGCACAGACATTGTGGAGTTTGCTTGGGATCCCCTCTCTCCTCTCTCAACCACTCCCCTGCTCATGCACACATGCTTGCTCTCTCAAAATAAACATTTAAAAGAAAAAGAGAGAAACTGAAGGGAACAGGATTGAGTGTGACTTACAGGAAGACATCCATTGGCACCCGCTCAACTCCCCTCTTCCCCCCACCTAATTCCTCCCATGGCCCAAGTTGTAGGAGTTTCCACGGCTTCAGGGGCAGGGACAGGGAGCAGTGAATTTCAAGGGAGTGTTGCATTACATACCTTTGAGTCTGCCTTGGCTGCCACATGCTCTGTGCTCTGCTTCCGAGAAAACAGCCCCCTAAGCCCCCAAACAAGGAAACCAAATAATAGTGGAAGGCTGACATATGATGGCAGTGGGATGGCCAGCCCCCAAATCGGCGCCATTACTCAACCTCATGCCCCTCTCAGCCAAACAGTGTTCTCCCTCAAGGTTATGACCCTATATGACATCACAATGAATATTCCAAAGTAAACTTGACAGGCCCCAACCAATGTGCATGCTGCCCAAGTATTTCCTCTGAGACATGCCCATCTGCTGCCCCTTCTTGCAGCTGCTCACGGGCTCTGTCCTGACTGCCAATGCTCAGGGAAGACCTTCTTTACTAAGATTGGGCTGGACAACTTGGCATAAAGTAAAGAGTAGGCAAGCAAGATTTCAAAGGAGAAGGCTTTCCATGTGGCCTGTCTTGCCCTATAAGCATCTTCTCTGGAACCAGTCATTCCCTGGAGGTCCAAGTATGGTGTCATATGTTCCCAGACACAAATTAAAATAGAGGGTCAAGGACATTTAAGAAAGCTGGGATATCTTAAGAGATACTCTCAGAAAATGTGATATATATGGTTTCCTAACTCCAAGGTGTGACACATTTCTTAGTTGCTATAGCATTGAAACAGAGAAGAGATGTCACATAGGAAAATTAAATGACCTTAGAGGTTCAATCTATTCCAGAATCCATGGTCTCATTTTCCAATTCTAGAACATCTATTTTGTCATTACAACCAAAGTTAACTGGATTCTCTATGGTTAATGCACTGTAAATAAAATTTATAAGGAATTAACTTGTCCTATAATCAAGAGAAATAAAACTGGCCAGGGTATTTTTTTCTTATAGGAAAATTAATCTGGAAAATCAACTCAATTAAATAATTATTGAGTAGCAGGCACTGTTTTAGAAAAAGACAATCATGATCTCTCACCTTATAGAATTTTCAGTCTACTGGGTCAGCCAAAGTAATACTCTCAAAAAGTCCATTAACAAGGAAGTGGTTAAATACATATGATATATCCATATTATGAAATACTTTGCAGTCACTATAAAAATCATAATTATAAAGAATTATACTTGTGCTCATGCTGAGCACATACTATGTGGCAGATAGTTAGAACTAGCCTGGAATTCTAAGGTTAGGACTGGAGATACTATTTTGGTTCTTTTTCTTTCTTTCTTTCTTATTCTTTTTAAATGTTTATTTATTTGAGGTGGGGGGAGGGGAAGAGAGAGAGGGAGACACAATCTGAAGCAGGCTCCAGGCTCTGAGCTGTCAGCACAGACAGCTTGAACTCATGAACCATTATATCATAACCTGAGTTGAAGCTGGACACTTAACCAACTTAGCCACCCAGGCACCCTTGATTTGGTTCTTAAAACATGCTTGTACAGTTTTACAAGCATCTTTTTCTATATGTACATAAAAATTAGTTGTTTGTGTCTTGAATATTTACTCACCATTATGTTTGAGTCATCCATGCTATTTTGCACAAATGAGATTCATTTTTATTATTTCATTGCATTGTATAACCATTACATAACTTATTTATCCATTACGATATTGATGGACACTTGGCTTGTTTTCCATGTTTGGCTTTTAAAAACTAATGCTGAGGGGCGCCTGGGTGGCTTAGTCGGTTAAGCGTCCGACTTTCGCTTAGGTCATGATCTCACGGATCGTGGGTTCGAGCCCCGCGTCGGGCTCTGTGCTGACTGCCAGCTCAGAGCCTGAAGCCTGTTTCAGTCTGTGACTCCCTCTCTCTCTGACCCTCCCCTGCTCACGCTGTCTCTCTCTCTCTCTCCTAGAAATAAATAAAACATTTTAAAAAAAAAATAAAAAAATAAAAACTAATGCTGTTAAAAACATCCTTGTACATGTATCTTGGTGCACATATGTTCTTATTTCTCTACGGCAGTAGCTCTCAAGCTTTAACATGCATCAGAATCATGTGGAGGGCTTGTTAAAACACAGATTGCTGGACCCTATCCCTAGGGTTGCTGAGTAAGTTTGGAGTAGAGCTCAGGAATTTGGCATTTCTAAGAAGATTCCAGACGTTGCTGATACTATGGGACCAAGGACTACACTTTAAGGATCCCTACTCTACCGCATTTACCAAGGAGTGGAATAGCTAGGTTACAGAGCATGCATAACTTTAACTTTAGTAGACAGTGCCAAACTGTTTTTCCCAGAGTGGTTACGTCAATATTTCCAACAGTGGTGAATGGGAGGTCTTCCTGTTCCATTTTTGTGCCAACGTGTGGTATTTTCAGGCTGCTTAATTTTAGCCAATGTGATATACGTGAAAATGGTATTTCATTGCTTAACTTAAATTTCTCTGATTACTAAACTACTAACTTATGAACACATTTTCATAAGTTAATTGAGCATTTTGTTCTTAAATATTCTAGTTTCTAATATTTTGTTTGAGATTTTTGTTACCTATTTTCATGAGTGAGACCACCCTGTAATTTTTCTCTCTTGTTCTTTGTCATGCTTTCAGTATCAAGGTCATGTCAGACTCTTGGGTTGAGGAATGTTCTCTTTTTTTTTAATGTTCAGAAAAAGTTTGCATAAAATTAACATTTGGTACAACTTTTCACCAAAGCCATAGAAGCCTGGAGTTTTCTTTGAATGAAGGTTTTTGACTAAATATTCAATTTATTTGAAGGTTATAATATTATTGAAAATTTGTAAATTTTTTTGAGTCATCTCTGGTGAGTTATATTTGCTAGTAATTTTTGCATTTAATCTACACTTTCTTTTTTTTTAATTTTTTTTAATGTTTTATTTATTTCTGAGAGAGAGAGAGACAGAGAGACAGTGTGAGCAGGGTAAGGGCAGAGAGAGAGGGAGACACAGAATCGGAAGCAGGCTCCAGGCTCTGAGCTGTCAGCACAGAGCCTGACGCGGGGCTCGAACCCACGAACCGTGAGATCATGACCTGAGCCGAAGTCGGACACTTAACCGACTGAGCCACCCAGGTGCCCCTTAATCTACACTTTCAAAGGTATTGACATAAAATTACTCAAATGCAGTACTGTCTCCTTGTTTATATATTAGTTATTTGTGTCTTCTCTCTTTTCTTTTTTCCCTATCCTTGATCGATCTTGCTAGAGAATTGTCCATTTTAATTAACCATTTCAAAGAACCAACTTTCTGTATGTTTACTTTCTATTTCAATAATTTCTCCCTTTGTCTTTATTATTTCCTTACTTCTACTTTCTTTTGCCCCAGTTTTATTGGGATATGATTGACAATTCTTCTTTCTTTGGATTTACTTTGCTGTATTTTTCTAACTTCTGAGATAAATGCACTTTCAACCCTTTTCCCCTAATATATGCATTTGAAAGTATAAATTTCCTCCTATGTACTACTTTAGCTTCATTCCACAAGTTATGGTGTGTAGAATTTTCAAAAAATTTTTAACACTTATTTATTTTTGAGAGACAGAGCACAAGCAGGGGAGGGACAGAGAGAGAGAGAGGGAGACACAGAATATGAAGCAGGCTGATCTGTCAGCACAGAGCCCAACGTGGGGCTCAAACTCATGAACTGCAAATTCATGACCTGAGCCAAAGTCAGATGCTTAACCAACTGACCCACCCAGGCACCCCTACTTTATGTATTCTTAAGTGTTATTTAAAATCATAAGTTATTCCTGGTGAATTAAATCTTGTATCACTATGAAGACCCTCCTTATCTCTAACAATACTTTTTGCCTTTAGTTCTTTCGTCTGATACTGATATTGCTCTAGCAATTTTCTTTTGTATAGTACTTGCATAGTATATCTTTTCCCATTCTTTTACTTCAACCTTTCTATATCTTTTTGTTTTAATACTGGATAAATAAACACAATCTAAATATATGCTATCCAAATACGTTTTGGGGGCACCTGGGTAACTCAGTCAGTTGGACGTCTGACTCCTGATTTCATCTCAGGTAGTGACTCCAGGGTCACAGGATCCAGCCCCATGTCAGGCTCCGTGCTGAGTGTGGAGCCTGCTTGAGATTTTCTCTCCCTCTGCCCCTGTCCCTCATTCATGTTCTCTCTCTCTCTCTCAATTAAAAAAAATACTAAAATAGATTTTAGCTGTAGCATTGATAGAGATTGATAGAGTAGGCAGTTACTTAGACATGAGCTGGAGGCAAGGACTGTGATAAATAGGTTTCACATTAGAAGGCTAGAAGCACAATATCCTGACTTTGTGGCTTCCAAGACCCCTGGGCTAACAGATCAAGAGCCACACATGCAGCACAGGCCACTTTCCTCTTCTACCTCTGCCCCAAGGTAACCCCTAGACTCATTATAATATATTTGCATTGTGGTTTTAGCCCCACCCCCACCCCAAACATGGGGAAAGGCTGCCCTGACTGTTTCAGTACAAACTTGTGGGAGGGGTCCCCCAAAAGACTGGAAACAGCCTCCAATAGAGACCAGCCCACCCTGTCCATGACCCAAGACCCCAGTCCCCCATAGGAGGAAAAGACCCCTGTAGCTTCAGGGCAGTTGCTAGCTGTGGGCCTGCCTGCTCTACCACCTTCAGAGTGTACTGTCCTTAATACACTGCTTTGTGCTTGCTACTTTCCTTCTATCTTTTTTTAAAACTTTTTTTTAAGGTTTATTCAGTTTTGAGAGACAGAGTGCAAGTGGGGTGGGAGGGGGGGCAGAAAAAAGAAAACACGGAATCTGAAGCAGGTTCCAGGCTCTGAGCTGTCAGCACAGCCTGACACGGGACTTGAACTCACAAACCATGAGATTTCCAGAGCCTAAGTCAGATGCCCAACCAACTGAGCCACCCAGGTGCCCCATCCTTCTATCTTTATTCTAGCATGGATCCCCATGTAAATCTTTTGTGGGAATTCTAAGAACCAAGAACTGCATTCACACAACACAGATTCTCCCACCCGTAACAACATGTGTTCCATTTCCATTTCCATTTCCATTCCATGTTCCATTACATTTAATGTAATTACTAAAGTATTAGGATCTAAATCACCCCTTTATTTTGCACTTGCTATGTTGTCCTGTTTTATAATTCTTTTTTCTCATTTCTTGCCTTTTAGTTAGATAACTATGCGTTCTTCATTAATTACTCCATTTTTTCCTTTACTAATTGGAAGTAATACTCTCTGTTTATGCTCTTTTAGTGAATAACTAATATTTTTTTAAAGTTTATTTATTTTTTTAAAAAGAGAGATGAGGAGGGGGAGAGAGACATAATTCCAAGGAGACTCCACGCTGTCAGTGCAGAGCCCGATGCAGGGCTCAAACCCACACACCATGATCATGACCTGAGCCAAAACAAAGAGTCAGACGCTTAACCAACTGAGCCACCCATGTGCTCCTAACTAATCTTCCTTTACAAAACCTTGGAAATCTTGTAAAGACTTTTTAATTCATTTTTTATTTTATTTAAAGATTATGACAAAATCTTATAAGTAAAGTTTTATTGCTGCCTATTTTTGTAAATAAAAGTTTATTGGTGCCTGTTTGGAACACAGTCACACCCATTTTACACGTTGTCTATATCTGCTTTCAAACTACAACAGTGGGTAGTTACAAGGAAGACCATGGGGGTCTGCAATGACTAAAATATTTACTATCTATCCCTTAACAGAAAGTTTGTCAACCCCATTTTTAGTGGATACCCTTTAATGCAATATATACATTTAACCTATCAACTTGTTAAACAAAATTTTTTCCTCTTTATGGATAAATCAAGGCCCTCAGAATATTTTAATTATATTTACCCCTTCCCACATATATGGTATTGGAGTCAAGAATTTTATTCTATATATTTTATAATGTTTATTTATTTTTTTGAGAGAGACAGAGAGACAAGAGTGTGAGCAGGGGAGAGGCAGAGAGTGGGAGAGACACAGAATCCAAAGCAGGCTCCAGGCTCCAAGCTGTCAGCACAGAGCCCAATGTGGAGCTTGAACCCACAAACCGCGAGATCATGACCTGAGCCAAAGTTGGATGCTTAACCAACCGAGCCACCCAGGTGTCCCAAGAATTTTATTTTTTTAATAAACTTTTTTTGAATAATTTTAGATTCACAGAAAAGTTGCAAAGATAGCACAATGAGTTCCCATATGCCCTTTACCCAGTTTCACTTAATATTAACATCTTATATAACTCTGATACATTTATCAAATCTTGCAATTAACATTGGTACATTTATGTTTAAATAAATGCCAAACTTCATTCAGATTTCAGCAGTTTTTCCACTAATGTCCTTTCTCTGTCCAGGATCCAACTCAGGGTACCACGCTGGATTTAGTTGTCATACCTCCTTAGTCTCCTCTGGTCTGTGGCAGTTTCTCAGTCTTTCCTTGTTTTTCTCTAACCTTGAAAGTGCTTAGGATTACCAGGCAGGTCCTTCTATTCAGGTTTCTCTGTTTTCTGTATGCTTAGACTGAGGTAATATGTTTTGGGAAGAATATCACAGAGGTGACATGCCCTTCTCATTACATCATATCAGGCAGTACATGATATTGGCTGGTGATGCTAATCTTCATCACTTGGCTAAGGTAGTGCTTGCCAGGTTTCTCCACTGTGAACTTATTATTTTTCTCTTTCTTCTTTCTTTCTTCTTTTGGAAGCAAGCCCCTAAGTGTAGCCCACAGTGGGGCTGGATGGAGTGAGGGGTTGTTAAGCTCCATCTCTGAGAGTAGGGTATATCTACTTACATTATTTGGATTTCTTGTGTAGGGAAGATTTGTCTCTTCCTCTTGTTTATTCAATTATTTTGTTATATCCCTATGAACTCATGCATACTTATTTTGTACTTTGTGTTATAGTCCAATACCAAATTATTTATTTTGCTGCTCAAATTGTTCCCACTTTGCCCAGTGGGAGCTCTCTTGGGTTGGCTCCTGTGTCCCTTTGATATGACCTCATCCTTTTGTTTTTATGAGCATTTCTTTATTTTCTGACACTATAAGATGTTCCCAGCTCCCCTTCCTGTCTCTTCCTCTCAAGCCTTAGCACCACAGCCACTAGTTGGTAGGTAAGCCCAGTTCTCTCTTCCAGGATGGAAGCATTTCCCACGGCCTAGATGCATCCAGTGCCTAAGATTTGACCCACCTGTCTAAACCAGAGCTGAGTCTGGATTGGATCTTAGACATTTTGCTGTACTCGTAGGGCCCATCCCTGGAGCCAGATTTGGGGCCCCTCCATCTCCTACCTGGTCCCAACACCTTCCTCCAATCTTACTGTCCCATGTGCCTAGCCCCAGCCTATCTAGTATTTAAGACCATTCATGACAGATCAGCTGATTTGGAGGGAAGATCCCAGGTTCCACTTTTTAATAAATTAAGTTTGAAGTACATGCATTATCCAAATATCTTGTGCCCTTTATCTCTTACTTTAGATCCAGCAAATAAGTGTAGCAGGAAATTGTTTCCTTCATCTTCCACAATCCAACCCAGTCTTCCGGACTGACCTTTAGTCATTTCAGCAGAATTACTACCTCGTGTCGATAATACATTACTCTCTAGCTTTCTTACCTTCAGAAGTTTGCTTTCTCCAAAATAACGGTAAGTGTTGTCAGCCAACCATTTGTCTCTGGGTAATTCCAAAAAAAATCTTTAAACCTCTTTAGTTCTGCCTTCAGGTCAAATTCCATTGACAATGACCCGACTCGCTGATACTGCAACCACACACAAGTACCAGTTTCCAAACATGCCCACATTTTCTTTGGATGTTCCTTCACCCTGCCCTGACCTCCTTTTCCCCAAAATTTTCCTGACTGTTGGCCTACTACGTATTCTCCCCCAAATAATTTTGGCAGCAACCTGTACCTAGCCTGCTATTAAAATCCACGTTGATGCTCTTTTTCTTTATTGGAATTGCTCATATGTGCTTGTGAATTCCAAGAGGGTGGGGATTCAGACCGTAGCCATCTTTGCATCCTCCATAATGCCAGACTGCCTCCAGCCTCTCCTCCACCTTGTTTGTAACAGCTGAATATCATACACAACCATACAAGAATTGAGTTCGCTTGCTATCTTTGTACCATCTAAGAACTTGGCAAGTAAAACAAAACAAACAACCTCTCAACTTCTAGAATCCTCTTGCATCCAGCCTTGGGGAACTCTGACCTTGCACCATATCCATTTCACACGTGGGAGTGGGGCTACTGCACATGTTGGCATCATCAACAGGATCAAGGGGTACTCTGCCCTCTCCAGTGCTCAAAAACAGGGTATCTTCTCTGACTTGACTCTGTTTATGATGCCAAGAAGAGAGAGGAATTTACCCAGTGAAAACACAGGGGAGAGAGTTCTGGGTAAAGAGAAGCAGAGAGCCTCTGTAGGCCCCTTTCCTCACTTTATGCATTTTGAGCTGCAGAGGTCGGAAGAGGCATTTGTGGGGGATGAAAGTCAAAAGGATGACACTGAGAAGGCACCACAGAAGTGGTGGTTGAGGAAAACGGCACTGGTTAAGGATCTAAGGTACAAAGTAAATGTCGACGTACAACAGGAAAAGAGCTCAGACAGAGGCTGGAGGCCCACAGACATTTGGAGGGCATTTATGGCTACCTTGAAAAGGTTGATTACTTTAAAACAAAAATCTGGGGGCGCGTGGGCGGCTCAGTTGGTTAAATGTCCCACTCTTCATTTCAGCTCAGGTCATGATCTCATAGTTCCAGGAGTTCAAGCCCTGCATCTGGCTCTGCACTGACAGGGCGGAGACTGCTTGGGATTCTCTCTCTCTCCCTCTCTCTTTGCTCCTCCCCTGCCTGTGCTCGTGCTCTCTCTCTCTTTCTCAAAATAAATAAACTTAAAAAACAAAAAACAAAAAACAAATCTGGCTCTTTAGGAGTCATCCTACTGCCTGAAAGTTCCAGTGAGCTTCAGAGGTTTCACTTGGGTACTTCTCAGGCACAAGGGGGAGCCAGCTGTCTACTATCAGAGTCGTATGTCACAGGCCCTGAAGAACTGGTATGGGTCAGAAATGAGCAAGGGTGCCTTCGATTTGTCAAAACAGGTGACAGCTGAGGTGTAAAATGGACAGACACTGGGGTTTCCAGTATCTGTGGCTTCCTGCCACCAAAGGCTGTTCCCACCCCCGGGAACCTTATGTTCCCCTTACTAACTTGGACAGGGAATGCAACTCTCACTTCAGGGTCTAATGCACGGACGTAGCTTTCCTTCTAGTTACAAAGATCCTGTCGTGCCTAACAGGGATTATTTTCCTGAGTGGCCTCTGTTGGGGACACAACTTTTTACCTTTTCCTCTGGAATTACCTAAATTCCCACTTTTCCCTGTTTGTGTGATTCTGTCCGGGAACGGAACATATGTGCATGTGCGAGCACAAACACGCCTACGTGTTGGGGGGGTGGGTATAGAGATGCTGGAGTCAGGTCTGGATTAGAGGCCAATGAAATGGGTTTGGGGGGCAGGGGGAAGTAAAGAAACAAACCTGCTGTTGGGACCAACCCATGCCACCCATCTTGTCCCACCTCTAATTTATTAACTCCGATCTAGTGAGTTTGGAAGATTAACTTTCCAAAATAAAGCATTTAGTTTTATTTCTGAAATCAGAACATGCCAGTGAAAATGGGAACCACTGGGTCAAGAGCAAGAACTCCCCCAAAGTAGAGAGTATAGAGATTCCTTTCCCTGCTGCGGGTGGCCCTGGGGATTGGGCTTCCCCTCCCACCACAAGTGCTGCCAGCCCAACAAGCCTCCATGGGCTTCACACGCCCAGAAACACCAGTTCACTGCAGGGCAGGCTCTAGGGTTTCCAGAGGGTCTGCGCTGCGCTTCCGACCTGGCCCAGTGAGGACGCTCCTGACAGCCTCACAGACAGAGGGGGCTGCAGCCAGTTGCACCTGTGCCTCGGGGATGGAGCACCGGGATAGGAGGCTCAGCAAGGCCATGGGGATCACCTGTGGGGAAGAGGCAGGGAGCACTTAAGCCTGAGAAAGTGAGGCTACCTGGGGAAGAATCTGGAGGAGCCAGAGCATTTGGTGTGGGAGTCAGAAGCCACTAGGTCGGATGCAAGAATAGAAGAGAGTTATCAAGACCCAGAATTGTATTGAGGTAGGTCAAGAACAGAAAGAAGCTGCAGCTGATGACATAACTTTTTTCCCCATCAGATCGACCATGTTGATCTAACTGAACCATTAGCCAGTGTTTTGTCTGATGCATTGGGGGAAAAAAAAAAAAAAGAACAGAAAGAAGCCTTCACCTGGACCCAGAAAACTCCTATTCATCCTTTCAGACCCCATTCGAAGACCTCCTCCTCCCTCTGTCCTGACTCCCCTCCTATACAGAACTGAAGCCCCTATTTCCGGATCCCTACAGCACCTTTTCCACACCTCTGTGACTGCCCGTCACAGTCATATCTCCCCCAGAAACAGAGAGCTCCTTGGCAGTGTCACTGAGCAGTACCAAGCAAAGTTCCCGACACACTGAAAGGACTCAATAAGTGTTTGCTGAATGACTAGCTGCCAGCAGGATACCTGTTCCTTCTCGTGTGCAACCTGGACATGGAAGGAGATGGGAGCAGCCCGGGTATCATCCGACAGCGGCTGAGGAAAGTGGATCACCTGGAGGAGGGTTTCGATGCATCGAGCCTTGGGCTGTCCAGAGAACCGCTGTGGAAGAAGTAGTAAGGTCAGTGTTGGGCTAGAAGTCAGGAGAGTGGAAAATGGAGTCAAGGAGGAGAAAGCAGTGGGAGAAGGGAAGGTGGGTGCCTAGGATCCTGAAGACTGGCTATAGAAGCCGTGGAGAATTGATCCCTATAGGCAATCCCAAACTCAGAAGCCCCAGGCATGAAGAAAAATGGTTGGTGGTAGGCTTTGATGGGCTGGTGAAACTGGAGGATTCAGGGCAAATTGGTCACACTTTTAGCCATGTGCCACTAACCCTGTAAGTTGGTAACCTTAAACTGAACTCACTCCTTCTGGTTTCCTTCTTAACCCCATCCACCTTTTACATTGCTGCCAAGACTGCTCATCTGCAAACATGGCTCCTATTTCGTCACCACCCTCCACTCTGCTAGCCCAGCACTGTCCAATAGAAATACAGCAAAACCTTGGTTTGCGAGCATACTTTGTTCCGGAAACATGCTTATAATCCAAAGCACTCGTATTTCAAAGAAAATTTCAAGAACTATTATTGGCTCAATTGTGTTCATGTGACATTCAGCATCATGTACCACTCATATTGCAAGATGTCACTCATTTATCAGTTAAAATTTATAAGAAATGTTTGCTTGTCTTGCAGAACACTCCCAGAACAAGTTTCTCACAATCAAAGGTTTTACAGTATAATGCGAGGGGAGCCTGGGTGGCTCAATCAGTTAAGCGTCTGACTCTTGATTTCTGCTCAGGTCATGATCTCACAGTTTGGGAGTTCAAGCCCCACATCTGTCAGCACAGAGCCTGTTTGGGATTCTCTCTCTCTCTCTCTCTCTCTCTCTCTCCCTCGCTCATGCTCTCTCTCAAAATAAACATTAAAAAAAAAAGGATATATAATGTGAGCCACATACAAGATTTAAAGTTTTATAGTACTGCATTGAAAAAGAAGTAGGTGAAAAAAAACAAAAGAAACAAATAAAAAAATACATTTCAATCATATTTTGTCTAACCCAATATATCCAAAATATTATGCCAACATGTAAACAATATTAAAAATTAGTAGGGTACAGTATTTTTGTATTTACAATATTTTTTAAAGCCAGTGTCTATTTCTTAAAAATTACAATGTTTCAGTTTTTAAACAAAACTTAAAGTTCAGTTCCTCGGACACACTAGTCACATTTCAAGTGCTCAACAGCCACATTTAGGGCGTGGCTGCCATTCTGGAGGCCCAGGTCCAGCTATATTTGGCAAGTCTGAATTCTGGTCTGGCTTTCAATCTTCCACAGTCTCCCTTCATCTGTCTCTCCATAATCCCTCACTGTGTAAAATGATTCTCTGCTGTAGTCACACCTGTGTCCCCATATATCATGCTTGGTCCCCTTCTGGGCCTTGGTTAATGTTCTTTTGAATAAGAATACCCTTCTGTCTGTCACCTATCTGAGCCATACCCACTAGGCCTACCTTGAATATCACCTCTTCCATGAAACCTTCTGTTTTCCTCTAGTGCATTCGGACCCTAGGTTCTTTTAAGTTCTATTGGACTTCAGTAAGGATCATGCAGTTTGATACTTTGTTGTTCTCTATTGATTTTGTCTCTCCTCCATTAGATGGACCACTCTGGGAGAGCAAGGACTGCATCATATATATCTCCGGTTCCCCCTATCCACCCCAACCCCAGGAACTAGAAGAGCATAAAGCACTTTTTTTTTTTTCCTGGTTGGTTGGTTTTACTCATTTGAGAAAGTTGTTTTAGGGACCTGGTGGGTGCTCACTAAATGCTCATTGACTGATTCCCATTATGTAGTGTTGTCAGATTTAGCAAATAAAAATACAGGACACCCAGTTAAATAGGAATGTCAGATGAATAATGAAAAAAACAGAAGTATGCCTCAAATATTTCATAAGACATACTTATACTAAAAAAAAAAAAAAAAAAAGAATCCTTAGGGTGCCTGGGTGCCTCAGTCAACTGAGTGTCTGATTCTTGATTTCGGCTCAGGTCATGATCTCCCAGTTCATGGGATCGAGTCCCATGATGGGCTCTGTGCTAATAGCACAGAGGTGCTTGGGGTTCTCTCTCGCCCTCTCTCTGCCCCTCTCCTGCTCACGTGCACTCTCTCTCAAAATAAACAAAGAAAGAAACAAAACAAAATCCTTTATTTATCTGAAATTCAAATTTAACCGGTGTCCTGTAGTTTTCTTTGCTAAATCTAGCAACCTTCCTTTCATGACCATCTGTTGTGCTGTCTGCTCGGCAGCCATTCCTCCTCCTTCCAGTACCAGCACCTTGATCTTCCTCTGGGAAACTATTGCTTCTCCTTTCTCAGGTCATGCAGTTTGACTGAGGCTCACTTCCTGCCCCTTCCTCCACTGCCATCCTACAGGGAGAGCTCATGAGCCAGGCCTGGGCAGAGGGCGGCTTTCCCCCCAAAAATAGTGATTGGCTCAGAGATGCCATGTGACCCATGACAAGCCTACGGCAGCCCTTCCTCCCAGGCATTTGTGGGAATCACAGGGACTGATAACTCTCCTTCCACTGGGGTGGATTGGAAGAATGCTAGGCTCACACTGCTGGTGGCCAACTGGCCACCTACTGGAGAAAACCTGCCGGAGAATGAGAGCGACACAGAGGAAAGTTACGGGCTGACAATTCTGGAGCACACTGTTTTTGAGTGTCTGGATCTTGCCACCCTGGGACTTCAGTTACATAAGCCAGTCGTTTGCCTTATTTAGCTTAAAGTTAGTTTTCTGTCACATACTTGTAACTGAAAGTATCTTGCCTAATGGTTATAATCTCACAGCCAAACATGCACATACACTCCCTAGAGGGGAGGATGAGCCCGAAAGAAGGAAGAGGCACAGGAGAAAAGACAGCCCTTTGCCCCCACACATGTCCATGTCTCTGTGGCAGCCTAGGCACAAAGCCAGGCCCCACCCAGTCCCGGCCCATGAGGACCTACCTGCAGCATGGCCAGCGCCCGCCAGAAGAGCTTGGAGTTGCGAATGCGGAAGTCCAACATGTGGTTCTGGAGGATCTTCCCAAGAAGCACGTGGGCCCCCGTACTCACAGTGTTCAGCACCCACTTGGTGCTCAACTCATGCTGGAACTTCTACGTAGGACAGACACACAGGGGTATCAAAAATCAGAGGCTGGTAGAGCAGTAGGGTGATCAAGGACTCTATTATCAGACAGGGATCCAGGGGTCAAAAACCAGGGAACAAAATATAGGCGTCATTTGTTTATCAGCTCAGAATTTAAATGTTAGGACAGAAGTTGTAAAGCAGGACTGTCCTAGGCAAACCTGACAGTGTCACACATTTGCAGATGGGACCCCTACTAGAGAGGTATCTTCTCTGAGTCCTTCCATAGATGGGTTTTGTGCTCTAACCAGAACTTTCCTTTTGCTCCCCAGGGACCCAACAGCAGGGGAAAGAAAGTCCTGGGATTCATTCCTCTAAACCAAAGTCGCCTTGAGAGCAGAGATGGTGTCTTATTCTGCTCCAGAGCCCCAGTCTTTTTGATAATGGCTGATACATGGTTACTGATCAATACACATTTGTTGAAGATTAATTCAATTTAATCCTTATCACAACCCAACGAAATAGGATTCTCAATTCTCATTTCTACATATGTGGAGACTACAGGTCGGAAGTAAAGTCACTTGAATAAGCTCATATGATAATAAGATGCAGAAGAATCAGGACTTAAATCCAGATCTGATTCTGTGATGAGGGCATTTCCTACTTGACCACAATCATCCCCTGGGCGAATAACATAGTGTGTGTGAAAGCACGCTGAAAAACTAAAACATTGTACAAACATGTATAGTACTGTGAGCATAACCACCACCTGTCCTTAGCCCTCATATCTTCCACTTATAACATTGCTGCACTTTGCATCTATTACTGTAACAGGAGTCCAGAAAAGGAATTGAAGAGATTCATTACTCTCCTCAAAAGACTGGGCAACAAACTACTGCTACTTTTTACCTCCTTATTCTGGCATTCTAGAAATAGAAGGTCACACACACCCCTGGCAGAGGGTATATTAAAAATACTTTGGGCGCCTGGGTGGCTCCGCCAGTTGAGAGTCTGACTCTGTTTATTTTTTTAAATGTTTATTTAGTTTTGAGAGAGACACACACAGAGTGTGAGTGGGGGAGGGTCAGAGAGGGAGGGAGACACAGAATCTGAAGCAGGCTCCAGGCTCTGAGCTAGCTGCCAGCACAGAGCCTGATGCAGGGCTTGAACCCATGAGCCGTGAGATCATGACCTGAGCTGAAGTCGGACACCCAACCGATTGAGCCACCCAGGCACCCTGAGAGTCAGACTCTTGATTTTGGCTCAGGTCATGATCTCATGCTTCGTGAGATTGAGCCCCACATCTCAGACTCTGTGCTGATAGCACAGAGACTGCTAGGGATTCTCTCTCTAAATAAACTTAAAAAAAGAAAATATTTAATAAGTGACTGACAAGGATACGAGTACTGTACAAAACATTTATAATTAACATGGATGCAGCTAGAGAGTATTATGCTAAGCAAAATAAATCAGTCAGAGAAAGAAAAGCACCATATGATTTTACCCATATGTGGAATTTAAGAAACAAAACAAACAAGCAAGGGGGACAAAAGAAAAAGAGAGGAAAACCAAGCAAAGACTCTAAAGTATAGAGAACTAATGGTAACGAGAGGGAAGTAGGGGGAGGGGCATGGGTTAAACAGGTGATGGGGATTAATGAGTGCACTTGTTTTGATGAGCACTGGAGGAGAGACAGAGAGACAGAGACAGAGAGAGCAAAAATCTGACCAACCGGGAACACCTGAATGGCTCAGTCAGTTAAGCACCCAACTTCAGCTCAGGTCATGATCTCACAGTCATGAGTTCAAGCCCTGCATCAGGCTCTCTGCTGACAGCTCAGAGCCTGGGGTCTGCTTGATAGTCTGTGTCTCCCCCCACCTCTCTCTGTCTCTCCCTGGCTCACACTCTGTCTCTCTCTCTCTCAAAAATTAAATAAGCATTAAAAAAAAAAAAAGAAATCTGACCAATCAAAATGAACCAGCTAGTATGCAGTACAGAGACTGCCCTGTGGGATAGAAAACAATCACATTTGGGTTTTGTCATTTTTTATTATTTTTTTACAGTTTAATTTTGAGAGAGAAAGAGATAGAGTGTGTGTGAGTGGGGTAGGGACAGAGAGACTTGGGAGAGAGAATCCCAAGCAGGCTCCGCACTGTCAGCACAGAGCCCCATGTGAGGCTCAAACTCACGAACCATGAGATCATGACCTGAGCTGAAACCAAGAGTTGAGAGGCTTAACCAAATGAGCCACCCAGGTGCCACCCAAATTTGGGTTATATCATTTATGTCTCTAACCATTATATAACCATTTATACCATTAACTACCATTAACACAAAAATATTTTAAAGTGTACATAATTTGACTCTAGATACATTTGTTTTATTTTAAAGTTTTATTTCAGTAATCTCTACACCCAATGTGGGGCTCAAACTCTTGATCCTAAGATCATGAGTCATACACTCTTCTGACTGAGCCAGCCAGGAGCCCCTAGAGACATTTATTTTAAAGTTTATATGGAAAAAAGGCAGCAACTGTACCTAGGAAAACCCTTTAAAAGAAGAGTAACGAAGGAAGCACTAACCTATCAGATATTAAACCTACCATAAAGCCTCTATGTTTAAATAGTATCGCACCAGCACATCAATAGACAGACCAATAGAATAAAACAGAAAGTTCAGGGGCATCTGGGTGGCTCAGTTGGTTAAGTGTTCAGCTTTGGCTCAGGTCATGATCTTGCAGTTCATGAGTTCAAGCCCTGCACTGAGCTCTGTGCTGACAGCTCAAAGCCTGGGGCCTGCTTTGGATTCTGTCTGTCTGTCTGTCTGTCTCCCTCTCTCTCTCTGCCCCTCCCCTGCTCGCACTCTGTGTGTGTGTCTCTCTCTCAAAAATAAATAATAAAACATTTTTAAAAATTAAAAGAAAGTGTAGAAATTAACCAGCATGTATGGGAACTAAGTATCTGATAGATATAGCATCTCAAATCACTCAGGAAAAGATGAACTTAAAAAATATATTGAGACAATTGGATAAATAATTATATTTACAAAAATATAAAACTGAGTTTAGGGGTGCCTGGGTGACTCAGTCAATTGAGCATCTGACTTTGGCTCAGGTCATGTGTTCAAGCCCCACGTCGGGCTCTGTGCTGACAGCTCAGAGCCTGGAGCCTGCTTCAGATTCTGTGTCTCCCTCTCTCTCTGCCCCTCCCTTGCTCATGCTCTGTCTCTCTAACTCTCTCAAGGATAAATAATAAACATTAAAAAAATTTTTAAACTGAGTTTATACCTCACCTCATACACAAGAATAAACTAATGAATTACAGATCAAAAAAAAAAAAGAAAAGAAAAGAAAGAAAGAAAAAAGAAACCATTTTTACTAGAAGAAACATGTGCTAAAAGAAAATACAGATGGAATCCCTTTACAACCTGGGGATAGTGAAAAGCTCTCTGTGTCTCAAGGTCCAGATTCAACAAAAGATGGATAAATAAGTTCTATCCCAGAAAAAATAAAACAAAGACTTTTACATATTTAAAACTCAAAAGAAATATTTACATATATCAGGAAGAAAGACTAATGCCTCTAACTTAAAAAGAACTAAAAATCAAGGGATCATATAGACCCTAATACCATTAGAAAATGAGTATATTCCATGCATTTACCTGACCACAGAGTTCACAGAGGAAAAGGTTTACTAAAAGACCTGTAAAGCATGTGAAAAGATGCTCAACTAAACACATAAGTTTAAAGTACTATATTTTATAACACATAATAAATAAAACACAAATTAAAATCACACAGAAATAGAATGTCTCTTCTATCAGATTGGCAAAAAAATTCAAAAGCTTGACTGTGCTTTTAAAGAGGCAACAGGGAAGCAGGCATTCTCATATATTGCTGGTACAAGATGCAAAATGGTACAATCCCTGTGAAAAGAAATTTTGCAGTATCTAACAAAATTACGTTTTTATCCTTTGGCCCAGCTCTCATTCTTCTAGGAATTTACCCCAAAGGTACACTTCTAACTTTACAAGAATATATGCATATTCATTGCATCATTATTAGTAATAGCAAAATATTGGAAACAACCAAACATCCTATGTAAGAGTCTGCCCAAATAACTCTTGCACAGGTAGTCACACAACTGAAAAAAAAAAAAAAAAAAGAGTGAGGAAGGGTTTTATAAAACTCAAGTGGAGTTATTTTCAGGATACCTTTTATTTTTTTTATTTTTTTTTTAAATAAAGCTTTGAAACTACAGTGCTTTATTTATTTATTTTTTTATTTCTAGGAGAGAGAGAGAGAGACAGCGTGAGCAGGGGAGGGTCAGAGAGAGAGGGAGTCACAGACTGAAACAGGCTCCAGGCTCTGAGCTGGCAGTCAGCACAGAGCCCGACGCGGGGCTCAAACCCACGAACCGCGAGATCATGACCCAAGCGAAAGTCGGACGCTTAACTGACTAAGCCACCCAGGTGCCCCTTCAGGATACCTTTTAAAGCACAAAAGAATATATACAGTCGCAGCCTCTTGTATAAGAAAGCAGGACTAAGTACATACACACACACACACACATTTTTTTTTTTTTTAAAGAAACACAAGAAGGTAAGTCAGCAACTAATGAAACTGGTCATCTTCAGGGATGAGTGGACACAGGAGGAAGGAAGAATGAAGGGGATAGGACATCTCCTTTTTATATAGTTTGACCTTAAACCATGTTGTGTATACATATTTAAAGGATTAAAGGAGGTCAAGACCAAAAACCTCTAAAACTGAAAACAAATACAAAGAATGGAAATGAAACTATGTAACATATTGATAACACAGCTACAGAGAGAGAGGAAAAAATGTAATCCAAGTGACTCTTGCACACATTATATATCTTCAGTGGGATCTGGCCAAAAGACAAAAAGAGCTGCAAAGAAATCTTGACCATTTCTTGGTAAGCTTGTTGATGACAGTGGTATTAGGATCGCACTTCCAAAACTGGTATTTTATTGTAAGACCAAGCAAGTGGATGAATATATTGATGATGTTGGAAATCAACATTCTCACTAAGGAGAAGGAGACCATATGTATATTCACCTATGTGCAGGTATATGTACATTTGTGAAAAGAACATATGCAGTCAGCCCTTGAACAAGGGTTTGAACTGCACAGTTCCACTTCTATGCAGATTTTTTTCTTTAAATAAAGTGTGGTACTGTATATGTATTTTCCTTTTTTTTATTTATTTATTTCTAGGAGAGGGAGAGAGAGAGAGAGAGAGAGAGAGACAGCGCGAGCAGGGGAGGGTCAGAGAGAGAGGGAGTCACAGACTCCAAAACAGGCTCCAGGCTCTGAGCTGGCAGTCAGCACAGAGCCTGACGCGGGGCTCGAACCCATGAACCGCGAGATCATGACCTAAGCGAAAGTCAGACGCTCAACCGACTAAGCCACCCAGGTACCCCTGTAAATGTATTTTCCATATGATTTTCTTAACATTTTTTTTCTCTAGCTTATGTTATTATAAGAATATAGTATATAAGATGTATAACATAAAAAATATGTGTTAATTGACTGTTTACATCATCAGTAAGGCTTCTGGTCAACAGTAGGCTATTAGTTAAAAGTTTCTGGGGAGTCAAAAGTTATATGGAGATTTTCAACTGCATGGCGTGTCGTTGTCCCTAACCCCCACATTGTTCAAAGGTCAATTGTATTTCCTTGTTCTTTCTACTGAAAAGGCCGAGAGGCAAAGTCACCAGTAGCTGTGAGCATACCTAGCAACTGGGTTTCTAAATACAGCTGTACCCACTTATCCACAGGATAAGTTCCAGACCCCCAGTGGATGCCTGACAGCATGGACGGTGTCCATGTTTTTTCCTATACGTACATTCCTATGATAAAATTTAGTTTACACATTAGGCACAGTAAGAGATTAACAATAACTAATAATAAAATAGAACAATTATACCAATATACCCTAATAAAAGTTATGTGAATGTGGTATCTCTCTCTCTCAAAATATCTTATTGTATTATACTCAGCCTTCCCCTTCTCGTGACAAAGTGAAATAATGAAATGGCTACATGATGAGATGGAGGGAGGGGAATGATACAGGCATTTTGACGTAGCGTTAGGATACTACTGACCTCCTAGCAATCCATCAGGCGGATCATCTGCTTCTGAATCGTGAATCGTTAGTTGATTGGAGTAAAGGAAACCGTGAAAAGCAAAACCGTGGAGAATGGGGGACTGCTGTGCTGATTCCCACTGACAACCACCAGGGCTCCTTGAAAATTACTGATTCCAGTCAGGGCTGGAGCCAAGGAAAGTGCAAGATGAGCCTGGAGCATTTCTGTACTCCTACATAGATGAGTGGGTACACAATTGTACACACACACGTAAATAATAATTAAGAGATTTAGAAACTGAAGTGATTTCCAAGATATCTTGTTAAGCAAAAACACAAGGCATAAAAGACTATAATATGGTACACTTTGCATAACAGAAAAGTTAAATTTTTTTTTCCAAAAAGAAACAGATGGGGCGCCTGGGTGGCTCAGTTGGTTAAAGTGTTCGACTTCAGCTCAGGTCATGATCTCGCGGTTTGTGAGTTTGAGCCCTGCGTGGGGCTCTGTGCTGACGTCTCAGAGCCTGGAACCTGCTTCCGATTCTGTGTCTCCCTCTCTCTCTGCCCCTCCCCCACTCCCATTCTGTCTCTCCCTCTCTCTCAAAAATAAGTAAACAAAAAATGTTTTTTAAAAAAGGAAACACAGCAAAGAGTGTTCAAACACTAATGTGGATATGTCACAAGGAGGACAGGGGCCAGCTTGAATAAACTCTCATTTTGAACATTAAAATCAATAATGACAGGAATAGATTAAAACAATTTAACAACAACAAAAAATTAATGAGTCCATACCGAGTGTAAACAAATACAGATGGGTGGGAAGAGAAGAGAAAGATTTTCTTTCCAGAAAATGTCAACTAATAAATGTAGAAAGGACAGAAATAGAAAATAACCATTTTAAAACCACCATAGTAATAAATTGATTCTACCAAGAATCATCAGTGCATGCTAAGACCATTGGGTGAGAGACTGCTAAGGAACAGGCTACCAAGAAATCTGATACAACCTTGAGTAAGTGATCAAACATAACATCACCAATAAAGGGACTAACTGATATCAGGTGCCTCCTAATGTGATGCGCTGATAAAGGATGCCCTTATCTATGGAGTAAGCCTGCCAAAAAACTTCACCTGAATATAATGAAGAAACAATCAGGCACATCCAAGGCGAAGCACTTTCTAAAATCAAATTGGTCCAGATTTCTATACCATCAATGTCATAAGGGGCATAAAAAGCAGCAAAAGAACTCACCTAAATTAAAGGAAACTAAGGAGGCCTGATAACTAAATGCAATGCATTATCTTTGATTGAACCCTAGGCCTGGAAATAAAAATAAAACAGGGCTAACTGGGAAAATTTTAATATGGTCTGCATGTTAGATAATAGTATTCACTGTCATTTTCCGGAGTGTGATAATTATATTGCAGTTATGTATGCAAATGTCCTTGTTCATAGGGGACACAATAATTTATGTCAACTGTCATCATTTCTCCAAGTATCTTTCAACAATTCAGAGGAAAAGAGGGATGAGACAGATGTGGAAATGTTAAAGATCGGTTAATCTAGGGAAAAGTGCATGGGTGTTCACTGTTCTATTTTTGCAATTTTTCTGTAGGGTGGAAAATTTTCAAAAGTGTGGGAGGAAAAAAATGTGTGGGAGTTTACATCAAAAATATTTCAGCAACTAAAGATTTACTAATGGAAACCTCCTTATTTCAAACAATTGCTGTACATTTAGAAAGATACAAACTGGAATCAAGCAAAAGACAGAAGCCATAGACAAATAAAAGATTAATAAATGTGATTATCTAAAAATGTAAATCATCTCTACGTCAAAAACAGTAATAAACTAGAAAATATAGAACAAGAAAAAACGGCTACTGTCCTTGCTATATACACTCCCTCTTAGAATTAGTAAGAAAGATATGGGGCACCTGGGTGGCTCACTTGGTTAAGCAGCCAACTTCAGCTCAGGTCATGATCTCATGGTTCGTGGGTTCAAGCCCCTCGTCGGTCTCTGTGCTGACAGCTAGCTCAGGGCCTGGAGCCTGTTTTGGATTCTGTCTCTCCCTCTCTCTCTGACCCTCCCCTGCTCACGCTCTCTCTCTCTCTCTCTTTCAGCAATAAATAAAACATTTTTAAAAATTAAAAAAAAGAAAGATAAACACTTCTAAAAGAATGGGTGAATATTCTTGGGGCGCCTGGGTGGCTCAGTCGGTTAAGCCTCTGACTTCTGCTCAGGTCATGATCTCACGGTTCGCGGGTTCAAGCCCCACATTGGGCTCTGTGCTGACTGCCAGCTCAGAGCCTGGAGCCTGTTTCAGATTCTGTATCTCCCTCTCTCTTTCTGACTCTCCCCTGCTCTCTCTTTCTCACTTTCTCTCTCTCTCTCTCAGAAATAAATAAAACATTAAAAAATTAAAAAACAAGAATGGGTGAATATTCTCAAAAAGTATGAAGAAGTAATTCAATAAAGAAAAAAATTCAATGGCCAATATATACATTTTTTTGAGAGAGAGACAGAGAGACAGAGAGCAAGCAGGGAAGGACAGAGAGAGAGAGAGAGAGTGAGAGTAAGAGAGAGAGAGAGAGAGAGAGAGAGAGAGAGAGAATCCCAAGCAGGATCCCCACCGGCAGCACAGAGCCTGACTCGGGTCTAGAACCTAGAACCATGAGATCATGACCCCAGCCCAAATCAAGAGTCAGAAGCTCAAATGACTAAGTCACCCAGGAGCCCCTTTATCTTTAAAGTAGCCAGTTTCCATATTCCCAGGAATATGAATGAAAACAACACTGAAGTTCTTTTTGTTTTGTTTCACTTTGTTTGCTTTGCTGATTAGCGAAGATTAAAAAGAACAATGCTACCCAATAGTGGACAGGTTTGGGGGAACAAGCAATTTTATACTTTGTTTATAAACCTTTTAGGTCACTTTGACAACCTGTATCCAAAAGCCTTGGGGCGCCTGGGTGGCTCAGTTGGTTAAGCATCTGACTTCGGCTCAGGTCATGATCTGAACTGGAGCCCCATGGAGTCTCGTGAAGGCCCATATCAAGCCTGCTTCAGATTCTGTGTCTCCCTCCCTCTCCGACCCTCCTCTGCTCCTGCTCTCCCTCTCCCTCTCTCTCTTTTTTAATTAAAAAACTTTTTAAAAAGCCTTAAAATTTTACACACATTTTGACCCAGTGATTCTACTTTTGAGGTTCATCCCAGGGCTTATCCCCACGAAATAGTCAAATACATGTAGAAGGATGTTCAGGGCAGTATTTTGATTAAAGCCATGATACTAAAACTATCTACAATGTCTAACAATGGAGGGAAGAGTGAACAAATTATGGTATATCCATACCGCGGGAGACTACATCGACATTAAAAATGGTGATGTGGATATAATTGTGCAGAAAGGTGTTCATAATTTTCAATGAGGAGAAGCAAGTTAAACACAGCACAGCAAATATGGTCCTATTTTTGTATGAATATACTTATGTTTGCATAAAAAAAAGTCTGAGTGGCTTTTTAGAAGAAGGCTGTTATGGACACTTTTTTCCTTCTTTTGATTTCTGTCTTTTCTAAAAATTTTACAATAAAAATATTGCTATTGTAATTACAATTTTCTTCAAAAACACAGATCTTTTTCAAAAGATCACAGGTTAACACTCCCTCCTGTATCCCCTATCCCGGGAACAGTAGCTGGTATGTGATAGGTGTATAAAAAATATTTGTTGAATGAATAATAAAAGAATCTGGCTCAACTCATGGATGTGGTTGAAGTTTATCTTGTACAGCGAAATCAAGCACGGATTTAGAATCGCAAGGCCAGTTCCAATCCTGACTCCTGCTTTAGCTGTGTGGCCATCATTACATCCCTTCATCTCTCTCAGTTTTAGCTTCCTTATCTGAGACATGGGGGATGTTAAATATATATCCTTTAGGAGATTGTTAAGAGAACTGAAATTACAAATGAAATAATATTATAAATGAAAGTGCAGAGGCCTACATGTATATTAGGTATGAAGATTGTACAATAAAACCTTAAGTGTGGCGAGTACATCACATAAAGGAGGGGCCTAGACAATGCGGGTTTAATCAGAGAAGATTTCTTACAAGATGTGAGATCTCAAAGGGAACAATTTGGAAGGTATGCCGAAAAGGGAAGATGTGACAAATGAAGAGCATTTGGAAGGGAAGACATGTTGGAAGGAGCATGGATCTCTTGGCTCAGAGGGAGAGGGTCTTCTGGTGAGTTCTGAGTACAGGTAAGGCAACATGCCAGCTCTTGTCTGCTCAAGATAGGAAGCTTCCTTGAGGAGGTGGTCTGGATAATGGATCAGACCACAGCTCTCTAGGGCAACCCCTCAGGGCTCTCGTTGGGCCCTGTGGATGGTGAACAGGTGTTGAGTGAGAAAACTGAGGACCAGAGACGTAAAACTGCTTTCTTTCTTGGGCCACAAGGCACAGCTAAACTGACACCCAGGTGTCCTGATGTCCACTCCAAACTCTACACTGCAGAGTGCACCCAGGGTGATTATTATTTCTGTGATTATCATCAATGTGTGTACTGGATCCTAATTTTATTGGTAAGCAGGAGCCATATCAGTGTAATATATATTGTCTGCAGTGAATTCAGCATAGTCAACTCGCAAGCCTATGCCATAAAGAATTTTGCATAGTGAGGATGACTATAGTATTGACAAAGAACCTGTAATAAAAGACCAATGAGTATCTGTCAGGTGATTGGTGGTCTGGCCTCTTTTGCATTTTCTTTTTTGCATATTTCTGGAAAGAATTGGAAACCCTGACCAGGGGCCTGGTAGCACAAGCACTTGCCAGCTGGCTTGGTGAAAGTCCAACAAAGCTTTCTACCCTCCAGCCTTGAGTTTTCCCATTTCTGGAATCCCTCCTCCTCTGAGTTCTTTACGGCAGATAACACTTTCTCATGCTCCATACCTGGATAAAGTTCCCTTCGTATTCAAAGAAAAGCAGTGGCCACGTGATACTGAAGATGGAGGGGAAGAGTTTCTTCAGTGAGCTCTGGAGAAAGAGAAGGAGGAACAGAAGAGGCATCTCCAGGAAGACCTTGCTGTAACTGCCACCCAAGGTTCCCTTCTGAAGGCTGGGTCCTCACCGGCAGGGACTGGCCCACAGTGCTATGTGCCAAGGCCTGGATGTTAGCAGTCTTCTTTTTCACCTGCTCCACCAGCGTCTGCACCTCCGTGAGGTTGTCTGGAAGGGGAGAGCACTGGAGCTGAAAGGCTGGCTGTTCAGCTGTTCTTCCTGTTCTCCTGGGATCCAGTCAGGACAGAGGCCCCTGTCCCTCCCTCTGAGCAGGTGCCTTAAGACCCAGGAAAATGACAGTCCCTCTGAGTCTCTCCACTGCCTCCATCGGCTCACCCCACCACTCCCATCTTCCCTCTCACCATCCAGGGTAAAAATGAAGACCACAGTGTCGATTTCAGTGAGGGATGGCAAGATGGAAGTCAGGAAGTCCTCCTGGGAGAAGGAGAACTGGGGACCCTGGGCAGAAGAAGATGAGAGTCCCCCCATGAAAAACTCAGCACATTGGCTTGGAGACTGCAGACAGCCTCCGAGGACCTCTAATACAGCGTTTTTGTATACAGATGAAAGCACTGAGGTTCAAGGAGGTAGTGTTTTGCCCAAGATGATGCAGCAAGTTGAGGGAAGAGCATGGGACTAGAGACAGCTTTAGAGGGTGAATCCAGAGACTTCCACCCTCCCTGTGCTTCCCCAAAGGCTCCTGACCTCTAACCCATATTCCCTTCTCTGGATGACTACCCTCTTGTTCTCCCCACTTTGTCTCCACCGCCCCTTACCTGCCACTCCCTGCTCACCAGTCACCTTCACAACCTCCCCCACATCCCATCATCCTCCCACCTGGTTGATGAGCTCAGCCTTCTGGTTAAACATATCACTGTGATCACCAATGAGAAAACCACGGACATCTTGGAAATCTGGAAAGTTTAAGGACAGGGAGAGAGGAGTAAATGGGCTTTATGGTGAAGAAAGGTTCTCGGATTGGGGAGTGGGGTAGGTATTAATGGGGCTTGGAGGAAAGTGGCAAGTGGGAGGTAGGGTGAGCTGTACCACGCATGGGAGGTCATAGTTAAGCAGGGCTGGGGGTTGAGGGACCAAGGCCAGAGTAGGGATTCAAAGGAAAGAGCGTTTGACTGAAATGCGTATTCAGATAGAAAAGAATGGACATTGAATGAGGAACCCTCATGGGTTGGGAGTAGGGAAGTGTTTCAATAGCAGACAAATTGGTTTGCATCAGGAGGAACCAGGAAGAAAGTCTGGACTTGGGTCCCACCAGCACCAAAGGTGTGGATGCACTCCACTCCATCCATGATGGCGATGATGCCGAGGGTCTGCCAACCAACCAGGTACACTCGGCCTTTTTTCTTTAGGCTGAGAATGGGCCAGACAGATCATGGGGGGAAAAAAAAGTCAGGGATCAGAGAAAGATACATATGTCAGAGCACAGGAGTAAACAGCCTGCCAAGACCCTCCACCATGCAGATCTGCTACCCTCACCATGTTAACATGTGTTCTAAGGACATTCCCGTTCCATGCCACCTTCCCCCTCCAAACACATTTCCACACACCTGGTGCTGGCTTGCTTCATCAGGGCAGCGATCTTCGGGCTTTGGCTATAGGTCACCTGATGAGCCCGCTCAAATGTCCGCAGGATTTCCAGAAGGTGTCTGGGAGAGAGGCCAGCACTTCCCAGGGTGGGCCCAGTGCCCTCTCAGAAAGCATGAGTACCCACCCCTGCCCAGAGGAAGGCACAATTCCCTTGAAACTAAGTTCCGCTGGCCCCTCATGGAGGTACAGTGAGTAGACCCAGAGAGCATTCCAGAAGGCAGAAAAGCTTCAGTGAGCAGAAAACAAAGAGCAGACAGAGGGACAGGACGTGAAGAGAGCAGTGGGGAGAGGATGGGATCAGAGTTGGTGAGGAGGTAGGTGGGGAGTCTGGAAGTCAGGCCAGAAACCCTGGTGAGGGAAGCAAGCCTCCAGCAGAATGAGCCCTTCCTGCCTGACCTGGACCATCTCTAAGTTACAGACTCTCTGAAGCTACGTTAGTTTTGGATATCCCTGGGGGGCTCAGGGATTAAGTGTCCTAGGTGGGCCCATTGATCAGTGGGCCCTGAGGAATCCAGGGTTCACTGGAAACAATCGAGACTCTGTGACTGTGTGGTGGGCACAGCGGCACCCCCAGACCAGCTCTTTTCCCATGGGAGGTGCGGTGGCGCCTCAGTCTTGCTGCCACTAACCAGTCTCGGAGTCTGGACTTGCCATCCCCCAACCTGTACCGTCCCGCTCCCTGCCTGACTCTGATCTTTCTCTTGTCTGATCTTCCCTACCTCTGAGATGCTGCAATGCCCCGGTCCACGGTCTTGTGTGCTGCCAGTAACAGGGTTTCCAACAAGATCTTGGTAGCGCTTCCACCTTTCATCCGGGATGAGCCACTGAGGCCCTCGGGCTGAGGAGGTGAGGATACCCAGGAGGAATTGGGGGAGGAGAGAGGATCCTGGAGCTCACTAGTTAGTGATCACTGGGCACACTGTCTGGTTAGTGACTCCCAGGCATGCACTCTGGTTACTGGCCCTTGGGCATGCATTCAGCAGCGCTGGTGGTGCCCAGTATGCTATGAGGAGTGCTGGGTTCAGGGCTTAACTGAGAGAAGAAGAGAGAGGGTAAGGGCCACCTCTGGTCATTTCTATGGTACATTCAGGACTCTGAGGAGGAAGCCACGGGGATCGGATGTACTGCTAGCGGGAGATAAGCATTTTTCAGTGACGGTTTTTTTCTTTTTCTCCAAGAACTTTCTCCCCACCCAACTCCCATTTTTTAAATAGCGGTTTGTCAATCCAAACACCACATTGCATGTTCCTGGGACAGATCAATGAAGCGGCCATTGTAATGGTCCAGGTATGTAACACGACCCACCAAACATAAAGAGATTATTGCAAAAAGCAGGACAAAGGCGGTGTCTGAGAAAAGGAGATTAAAGGTACACAACTGCAGACAGGAGGGAAGAGAAGGCCTGAGAGATGAAAGATAGGGCACTCCCATGTAATGCGGGGTTCCTGCCTTTCTCTCTCACCAAGGGAAGAGCAAGGAGAATGTCACAGCTGTACCCATCACAGGCAGAGAGGGGTAGCGACGGGGATTCAGCCAAGGCTCTTGCCAAGTCAAAGTGAGTGTAGACGATGCCAGGGCCATGCATCCTCCATGCAGAGAAAAAGGCACAGGAGCACAGGCGGCTTGGAAGACCCGCCCAGTTTTGGAGACGATTAGAAAGCAGAGGAATGAAACTGAATCCCATTGTTTTTAATCCCATGTTTGAAATTAAAACACAAAAGGATCAGAAAGTAACGCACCATTCCATGCAACGCATTCTACTTATAGATGCAAAAGAGGTTCTTCCAACAGGAAACTGCCCTAGATGGCTTAGGTGTTTGATGATGACTGATTTAAGAGACAGGGTCAGGATGGAAATACATCTTAAGGTGAACAAGGAAAGGGGAAAGTAGGATTTGCTTTGCGACACTAGTTGACACACAATGCCAGGAATTCAGACAAGATGTAACAACCTAAAACTGGAGGCATTTGGGAAGTGGCAAGCATTTGCTAGGTGGGAGTGGGGAGGATCCTACCCCAATTGCAGGATTGAGCACAAAAGCTTCCTGTTTCTCTTGCAGTCTCTGCATCCGTTCTGCTATTTGTCGGAATGTTGAACTCCAGTCTTCAATGGGGTCATTTCTGGGGCCCACAGAGAGACAGAGGTGGGAAGATTGTCTGTGAGGATCTAAAGGAAGGGCCTCAGATGGGAGTCAGGATCAAAGACCACATTGGGGTTAGGGCCCAAGGACAACCACCTCCTAGAGAGATGTGCTTTGAGGCTCTTAGGAGCACTGTGTCCCTGAACCCCAAGGACAAGGGCTGGTAAAACATTCAGTGATTTAATCCCAGAGCAGAGCCAACTCTCAAATTTAAAGCTCCAGCCTGAGACCAGAACTTTCTTGTATCCTGGTCCTTGCACAGGTCCCACAGCCATGGCCATGGTCCCCACACTCTCTGTAGCCCACTGGAAGAGTCCCTATCATCAGAATGTCAAAATTGTCACTTTTTTTCTGTCTTAGGGTCCATCAGAAGCCCTTCCCATTCTCAGAAATATATTCTGGAAATCTCCCTACCTGAGGGATCAGACAACAGTTCCTACTGAATGAACCAAACTGCAAGGTATGAAGCAGAGCACCTAACAGCTGGCAAACATTCCTTGAATAAATGAATCCTGAACAAAACAATGTGCTAGTGGGACAAGAGAGTAACAATCTTGCTGCTTGCATAGGCGCGACCATGGAATCTCGAAGAATGGCGATCTTTAGTAGTTGATGATCTTCTGTAGTTGACCTCTGCTCGTCAACTCTGCTAGGGGGTAGCTAGCGAATCACCCACTGCGGCAGGAACTCAAGGAGTTACCTCTGAGGCCTCCCTAAACCTCCCCTTATCATCCCATCCCTGCAAAAGCTCTACCCCTTCTTGAACTAGTTTTACATTTTTTCATCTGTATTTCTTCAAGGGCAAGCAGGCTTCACGTATTACATACCCATGGTGGAAAGGGTTTCCTATCCTTTGTCCTCAAACTACTTCTGAAACTCCTCTCCCAGAGAGAGGAGACAGTGTTCACTGTGTGGTGTAAAACGGAGGTTCTCAGACTTGGCTGGTCGTCAAAATCACCTGGAGAGTTTTGTTTGTTGGTTTGTTTTTTCAACTATCCATCACTGGGTACCACGCCCACCCGAGAGTCAGCTTCAGGAGGCCTGGAGAGGAGCCCAAAGAGCTGTATTTTTAAAATGCTTCCCAGACGACTCTGAAGATCAGCCAAGTTTGGGAACCACTGACTTAAGGAACAACTGGAAGATCTCCACGCCTACATTGTTTGAAATCCTTCATTTCACTTAGTCACAGTGCCTGAAATTAGCATCCACTGCCGCAGACACATTTTTGGTGAAGGAGAGTCCTCCATTAAAAGGATCAGGGTTAAAAGTATCTCAGACTCATTTATATGTTCATACGAATTACACTAGAAGCCTGGAATCTGGGAGTTGAGGAAAGGGCCTCAGAAAGAACCTAGCTGTCCCTCCCTCCCAAGACCCCTGTTGAATGTGCAAAGCTGCTTTTGAGGAATCAACAAGCCTTCAGCTTCATCAGGGGGTCCACTCCAAAGGCTAATTTAGCAGAGTTCCCCAAACCTGCTTGTGTGCCCAATCCACAGGGATATTTAAAAAAAAAAAAAAAAAAAAAAAACAGATATTTCAGGGTCTTACCCCAAACCGACAACATCAGAGCTCTTCTCTCATACAAGGGGCTAAGAATCCACTTTCTTACTGCTTTAACACTCCCAAGGTAGCACATTCACAGAACCACACCTGAACACTACTGGTTTCCTATGCTGGCCTTCTCTGAGATCAAAGTGACCATTTACCTACAGAATAAGAGGAAGGTAATCTGCGGCAGAGTTCTCAGGAAAGGGGAACCCGGGTGAAGGATTTGAGTAGCCAGAGGGGACAGAAGGGGTGCCTAGAATGACAAAAGAGAATGGGTGCTAAAATAAAGGAGCTGGGCAAAGGGGAGTCAGCACCCATGGTTCCTATGAAAAGACACTTGAAAGAAAGTACAGATCTTCGTGGTACTCCTTTTCCTGACCTTATTCTATCTTCCAGCCCTTATTTTACTTGTCTCTTCATTCCCTGTTTTGAGTGTATGCTTTCTTGTATTTTATGTGGTTTATAAAAGTAAGCTGCTTTTAATCCTTTCTGAAATAAGAGAATAAATCAACCAACTGACCAAAAACACAAAACAAAATTCATGAGCTTAGGGACAGGCTATATTTACCTTAATACTCTGAGATGTGCTGAATAAGACCATATCTGCCACACCCTCTCCTTTGTAGATTTTGACAGGTTTCCTCTCCGCCTCCCCCACCCCCCACCCCCGCGGGGGTCTGGCCAGTCACCACCTTTCATTACAGAAGGCTCACCTGGCCATGTTCACGGGGTTGAAACCAACCAGGACTGGCAAGAAGATCGTTGGATTATCCATGCAGTAGTCCATCTGGCCTGCCACAAAGGGAGCCTGACAGTAGGAAGAGAAAAAAAAGGCATGATGAGAGGGGTTACTCCAGGTTGCCCAAGGCCCATGTGCATCATAATCCCCCAGAATGCATGTTAGAAATGCATATTCCCAGGCCCAGTTAAGATCTGCTGGATCCACATTTGGAGGGAAAGCCCAGGGCCTGTAGTTTTAACAAGATCCCCCAACGATGTCCTCTGCACAGTAAAGTTTGAGAGCCACTAAACTAAATTGTATGCTCCTTAAGGTCAGTGTCCTGCCCTCCTTGTGTGCCTCCTTCCATATCTAGCATTGCTGGACTTGTTTCTGTTTAGTGAGTTGTTGGAATTAAAGGGCTGCAGTTGTGAGGGAAAATGTGGGTCATTCTAGTCCAGTGCTTCTCAAACAGACTACCTGGGAATCTTGTTAAAATGCAGAGTCAGACACAGTAGGTCTGGGGCCTGAGATTCTGCATTTCTAGCAAATCCCAGGAGATACTGATGTTGCTGCGCAAAGACATACTTAAGTAGCAAGAGACTGGTCCAGGGGTCAGCGTTTTCTGTAAAGAGCAAGAGCGTAAGTGTTTTAGGCTTTGTGGGTATTACAATCTCTGTGCAATACTCAACCCTACCATTGTAGGGTGAAGTGGCCATAGATATTATGTAAACACAAATGTCTGTGTTTCAATAAAACTTTATTTACAAAAACAAGCAGTGGCAGGATTGACCTGACAGTGTAGTTTGCTGACCCTGGGACTAGTCCATCTATCTTGGTTATTGAATAGATTGATACACAGTTATTCTGAAATAGAATCCTTTCCCCATTATCCCACATTCCTACAACTGGATCTTAATTAGTGAGAGTAAAATCAAAATTCCTTATGCAAACTCTTTCTGTTTTCTAGCATGCATTGCATCAATCTATTTTCCATGCTATTCTATTCCCACTTCCTTTCTCCCCATAGGATAGATCCACCCAGTCTGTCTTCACACTCACAGAGAGTCCCACCGAAATGCCAATGACAATCACCCTCTTCTTCCCAGCAGCCACCTAGGAGAGGAGAATGGGTGAAGCAGTGCCACCAGGAGGATTCTAGGATGCAAACCTCTCATGTGGGGATGTCAGGGTCAGGACTGGGGTGGGGAGCAGGGGGAAGGAATGGCCTTTGGCTGGATAGGGGCTTTCGTGTCATTATGGCAAGGAACAGAGGTCTCTGGTTGACTCTGAGTGGAAGACACAGACCTTCTTCAGTTCCTCAATCCCATGCAGAGCACTATCTTCTGTCCCCTCCCTAGATGCCACCACAGACCTAAAAGGACAGATTCAAGGTCAGTGGCACTGGTTTGGAAGCAGAAGCCTATGGTATATCAGGGCAGGCTGCTTTGAGAAAAGGGAATGAAGGGAAAGCTATCATTGACTGAACACCTACTATTCGCTAGGCACCATAATAGATACTCTATAGGGCTGAAAACTCAAATACTTACAAGGGCAAGTCATATAAGTATGTGAAGGCAATAAGTGTAAGGCAATAAGAAATGATGGGGACCAAAGCAAACTAGATACACTCTCCATCTAAAAGCCTTAAAATTAAATTTCTAAAAAAGTAAAAAATTAAATTAAATTTCTAAAAAACACTATCCAGGCCAAACAAAATACTCATAGACCAATTTGGCTTACCTGTCACCTCCTGCAATGAGATAGGTATAAAGAGGTTTCTGTCCTAAACCTTTCATCAGCTGGTTAAAGGAGACCTAAGGGGGAAAGGACATGAAGTAGTAATGATAGTAAAGGAGCCATTAGCTTGGATTTTCAACACCTAGAGGGTAAAGACTACATAAGGATTCTGTCAGGCCGGTGCGAGTACGGCCTGGAATCTGGCACTTAAAATGCTACTTGCAGACGATTGATTGGGGGTGCATGGGCTGTAGAGACAGAAGATATGGGGCTCCATATGGGGCGAGGTCTAGCTTTTGGAAAAGAAGGAGCCAGGGCTAGAGGGGTCCGCCTAGGAGCTTAGCTATGATGAGCTTTGTGGTCCTGAGGGCCACCCCAAGGAGGCAGAGGAAGGAACATCAGGGCTCAGGATACTCACCGACATGAGGAATGCCATCCGGCCGGAGGTGCCCCCTCCACTCAGCACCACCAGCCCCCCCTCAGGCTCCTGAAAAGGGAAAAATGCCTATGTTGTGCCATGGCCTCACTCAGATTGAGGGAAGCCTATTCTTTGCTTTGTCAGTTGCAGAACAGGAATTAGGGAGTCTGCTTAAGCCTCTTACGACAAAAGTGAACAGAACATAGGCAGTATGGTGTGGCAGAAAAAATCCTGGATTTGAGAAAGAAACTGAAGTCAGCCAGTAGCTAACTCTGGCTTAACTACTTATTCAAACCCTTACTTATTCCAGCTTTCTCATCAACCAATCAATCAATAAAGTAGCGCTACCCAGCAATTATTAGCTGGATATATTTGGGCAAGCTACTGTGATTATTCTTTGTTTTCCTATATGAAGAAAAAAAGGAGACAATCACACAACTTTCAGAGGTTTTTGCAAAGGTAATGAGTGTGAAAGTACATGGTCAATTATAAAGTATTATGCCGATAATAGTTATTATAATTACTGTTGATTAGTAAGATGGCAATAAAGATCCCAGAGGGAGGACTAGGAAGAAGAGAACTGAGATCTAGCAAAATGAGAAGTGGAGGCCAAGAAAAGGAGAGAGATGGAGGAAACAGAAGGTGGAGAGGAGCAGATGGAGGGTCAGTACCTTCAGCACTTCCTGAACTTTTCCAGCCACTTGTACCATGGTGGTCAAAATCGATTCACTATACAGTCGCTATCAGGAACACACAGGAATCAGAAGTCAAGAAAAAGACAGTGGATTGGGGTGGGGGGGCTATTGATATTGGGGTGGAGGGGCTTTCAGGGTTTCAAATATTAAGGACTATGGTTTGGTAGAGCAGAGGTTAAGTGCAGTTGGGGTTGGCATTGCTATTTTCCGTGTCCAGGGAATGGGTCTGGGTCACCTGGTACGTGGGCATGACTTGCCCCTCCTCCTGGAAGATCTCAGCATCACATTGCCCCAGCAATCGAACAATTTGCTCAGCATCTGCTTTGTCCAGGTCCTGGGTCAGTGGGTTTGACTTCTCTGTGATTGGCAGGGCTGCCTCATACCCAGACAACTAGAGGGAAGGGGCCACAAGGATACAGGCAGGAAGCCAAAGCCTCATTCATGCCTCCTGATCCGGAGGTGGGAGTGGCAGCAGGCACCGTATTTGGAGACACACACACACACACACACACACAGCACCCAGGGATTCAGCCTGCACTTGGTACTCTGGGCCTATAAGGGGAAGAAGATCAGGAAGGAAGATGGGAAGGAGGAGGAGGAGAACAAAAAACAAGGGTGGAGAAAAGTCCAGATAAGAAATTATTCTAGGAATCAATGCAGAAGACCAACATGGAGAAGGGAGTCTCACCTCCCACTTGCCAGGCTCTGGGGTCTCAATCACATGTTGAAAACGTTTTGTGCCTGGCATGGTCGCACGCTGTGAACACCCTGTTGTGCCTGCCTCTTCAGCCACACAAACCCTTCTGTCACTCTAACTCTGCTTCCAGCTGGCAGGGCCTTATCTGAGCCACAGTGATGATTAACCCAAGTACCCTGGCCTCTCTGAGTACCACCCCCTCAGAGCACCTCTTCCTGCACCCTTTCCTGGTCAGTAGGCCCCCAGTCCACTGGTCACCTCAGGGGAGCTCCTGGGGTCCCTCTTTGCATGTATGCAGACTGTCCAGCCTCTGCTTTGCTCCTAAAGAGGAAAACCTGAGGTTCATTACTCTTGACCTTTGGACACAATGACCTCTTCTCTAGAGGGCCTGGAGCCTGGAAGTTCAGGATAATACCCAGGCTCAGGCTCAAGCCCAGGGCAGTGAGAATCCCTGAGCAAGAGTGCTTTGGGACCAGGATGCATCAGGCGGCCAGAGATCAGGGTCCTCAGGGACAGCAGAGGTCAGAGGACCTGGACCATAGCTTGATCACATGCTCAGAACACACAGTCCTCCTTCCTGCCCCATTTCACTCTTTCATCTCAGAAGGAAGGCAACAGAAGCTTCAGAGCCCCAGGGGGACACACACTGAACTGGATATTACAGGGGAAAAAGTGCCACAGAAATAGAAATGCTGCAATGAGAATTAGAAACCAAAGTATCTGCCCTAAATACATTAGCCAACATTTATTTACACTGAACAACGCACTTTTCACATACTTTATCTCATTGGATACATTAACACTAAGAAGATTGTATTGACACCCTCATTTTTCAGACGGTGAAACCGAGGCTCAGATAAGTTGTCTTTGCTAAAGATCACATAGCTGACAAAATTGGAACTCACACCCAGGCTGTCGCTCCAGATCTCATGAAATAACAAGGATTTCCATGTTTGTTGAATGAGTGAAGTAACTAACAGATCAGTACAAATTGATGATAATCTCTCACTCACACAGTGTTGTAAGATTCATAAAGACATTCCCCAGCATTTTCTCATTCCATCCTCCCAACAGCCCTATGAGATCCTGGACCCTCTGAGTTTGCAGGTAGGAAACCTGAGACTTAGAGGACCAATTTCTCCAGCCAAGCAGTAAGTGGCAGAGATAAGACAAGAGCCATAGGTCGCTACTCTTTAGATTTCCCCCATATACACCCGGCAACCTTAAGAGTCACTGTATCTCCAGCTCTTAACACGCCAGAACCCATAGGTGACGCTCAATAAATATTTGTTTAATAAATGAAAGAATGAATGAGAGAGTGAAGAGAATCAATATCAGGTTATGAATGGGGAAGAGATTTAAAAGCTGACGCAGTCTACAAGTAGGAGATTGTTAAAACAATTATCTCCGCCACGCTATCCCCTCCCGCACGGGAGGTGGAATTCCTCCTCCCCACTTGAATTCCAGCGCGGGAGGGAGGGGCCCTCCCAGGTGCCGGAGACCCTCACACCTGCGCCTCTCCCCACGCCCCCGCAGGCTCCCGGGCCGAGGCCAGGATCAGAGGGATGGGGACCCGGGAGTCCGCCAATGGGAGGGTCGTGGGAGGAGCCCCGGGAGAACGGGGTCGGGGGCGGGGGGGTGGGCAGGCGGGGGATGACGGCTGCGAGAACCCCAGCGGGGCGGGGCGGGCCGGCACGTCCCGGTCGGGCTGCGGCGGAGCGAGCGGGGCCAGCTCTGCAGAAGGCGGCGGCTGGCTGGCCGGGACGGTCACATCCCGCTGCAGGGGCCGGCGGAGCAGCCGCACTGCCTCCCGCACCGGGACTCAGGCCAGCGGCCAGGCCGCGCCGGCACCGCCCCCTGCTCGGGGACAGACTACGCGGCCCGTCTGAGCTCTGGGGGGCCCCGCAGCCCCGCGGCCGGCTCCCGCTACGCCTCCGCTCGCCCTCTGCCCGCCGCTCGGTCCCGCGCTGCCCGCCGCGCCGGGCCCGCGCCGGGATGGGGTAGGGGCAGCGCCACAGAGTCGGGCGATGGGCCGCCCTCTGGGCACCGAGCAGCCCCCTGAGGCCTGACCGACCGCGAGGACCGGCGGAGGTGGGTGTGGGCAGGGCAGAGCCGCGCATTGGGGGTGCCCGGGTGATGCGGGGGCGGAGAAGGCATGGAGAGAAGGGGGGCTCCCGGCCTGCTGTGGGCGGTGGGGAGCCCGGGAGAGCTGCTGCCACCGTGCGTTCTGGGCAGTCCTTGACCCCCCCCCCCAAACTCCTGCCACCTCCAGGAGCCCCGCCTGGATGTCAAGCGGATGCCCCAGTGCCTCCCAGCGGACTCGGTGGGGACCATGGCTTCGCTGATGCCCCTCTCCCCATATTTAAGCCCCACGGTCCTCCTGCTGGTCAGTTGTGACCTGGGCTTTGTGCGAGCAGGTGAGTAAAGGGGGCGTGGGGTTAACCAGAGCTAGTCTGTGGATGGTTCCTTTTAACCTGTTAATTCACTGGCACCCACAGACCGGCCTCCCTCTCCTGTGAATGTGACAGTCACTCACCTCAGAGCCAACTCGGCCACTGTGTCCTGGGACGTCCCAGAAGGCAACATCGTCATTGGCTACTCCATTTCCCAGCAAGTATGAATCACCCTTCTGCTCCCTCAACCTGTGTCCTTGGATCTCTGAACATTCCTTCGGTTACCACCACCCCGGACCTAAGCTCCCCTCCCAGTGGTGGGGGAATCTGGGAGCTGGTGTTTCCTGGCTCAGGCTGCGTTTTTCACCCTACTCCGTGGAGTGCTTGGATGTTCAAGAGTCCTGGGACCGGTGTGAGACTGCCTTCCTGTCCCATCATCTCCCTGCAGAGACAGAATGGCCCTGGACAGCGTGTGATCCGGGAGGTGAACACCACCACTCGGGCCTGTGCCCTCTGGGGCCTGGCTGAAGACAGCGACTACACAGTGCAGGTCAGGAGCATCGGCCTTCGGGGAGAGAGCCCCCCAGGGCCTCGGGTGCACTTCCGAACTCTCAAGGGTTCTGACCGGCTACCCTCAAACAGTTCAAGCCCAGGTGAGGATCTCAGCTATTCTCCACTCTCTAAAGCTTTGGATTCTCTGGCCTTTTACCTGGCCTTTAGCCTCTTGTTTATTTCCCCCAAACCAGCAACAGTCAGGCTTAGATGAATAAAAGGATGATTTAATTCATCATACTGCCAAGAAACAAAGGAAAAAGGGGACTGGATATAGGCAGGCTGATAATGAATCATTTGGGGGGAGGGCTTTTAAGCTTCCTTTTACCCATCCTCAGTTCACATCCTCCACCACAGCCTGCGTGAGTACCCGCCTGCCGCCCTCCTGCTTTTTGGTCTCTAACTACCTGTCCACCAGTAGCTTCCTAGAGAGAGGCTACCAGGGACAACCTGGTGATGGGTCTACCCTGACACCAGTGCCCAGAAGCATAGAAGAACTCTGCAGCTGCTCCCCCATAATCTGGAGTCTATCTCCTCCTTGTTAGGTGACATCACAGTGGAGGGTCTGGATGGAGAGCGACCGCTACAGACGGGGGAAGTGGTCATCATTGTGGTGGTGTTGCTCATGTGGGCTGGTGAGTAAGCTGCTGGACAGGGGTCAAGGATTGGGGCCTGGGGGGTTCAGTGAAGGCAGGAGGTGGTAAAGATTGTCAGGAGGAAAGACAGGGAGAGAGATGGAGCGGGGACATTCTTAGTTGAGGGGGGTGAACAGAAGTTGGAGGAGAGGAAGATTAAGAGGGTGGTGCTTGCACATGGGCACCAGGAATTCAAGGATTTTCTAGGAACTGTATGAGTATCTCACTGACCTTTAATGCTGTGAGTGGGGAGGTCAAGATCACAGCTCAGACTGTATTGTTGTGTTTCAGCTGTAATTGGGCTATTCTGCCGTCAGTATGATATCATCAAGGACAATGACTCCAACAACAACCCCAAGGAGAAGGGGAAGGGGCCGGAACAGAGTCCGCAGGGAAGGCCAGTGGGGACAAGACAGGTGATGTGGGGTCTGTGAGGGAGGAAAAGGTGATTTTGCTTATGGGAGCAGCCATGGAAAGGGAGAAGGCCAAGGAAGGGCAGGAAAAGAAGGAGAATGCATATTTGGGATGGAGGAGGCTATTACTGTGCCACAATTAGAGACTCAAGCTATTTTCTTTTACAGAAAAAGTCACCATCCATCAACACCATCGATGTATGAGTGAAGAAACAGAACCAGAAAACAGATGCACAAGCAACCTGGGGATGGGGGTGGGGATGGGGTCAGGAAGAGCCCCAGATGGTGATCTTCCCAAGACTGAAGGATCCCAGTCTCCTAGAGGGTAATGACACTCCCACAACCTCAGGCCTGGTACCCATCCTCTTTCCACTGTGAGCAGGGCCAGAAGGTAGGTCTCTTAGGGTCTGCACCCCTGGACCTGGGGAATGGCTATCAGATGGGATATGTCCTTCCATCCCCCAGGTCCAGGGGAAAGTCACTTATTCAACTGTATCCCATTAGGTCCCAAACGGGGCCCCCATTTCACCTGCATCAGGACTCTCGGCATCCCCAGCTGCCCCCACATCTTGCCTCTGGGTCTCAGAGAGGGGTGTTGCTTTGGGGACTCCCCCTCCCCCAGCAAATAAAAGAAATTGTCTGAGTCCGGAGGCAGATGCCGCACTGCACTACTCCAATGTCTTCCATGGAGCCTCAGGTGCTCCCCCTCTCACCTGGTAGCCCCTCCAGCTGCTGGTGATCTCACCCCTTGGACATTTTTCCAATAAAGGTTCTTGGACAAACTGGAGCTGACTGTATCGTATACCATATAGTATGCTGAAGACATTTCCCCACTGCTCTCTCCTGACAACAAGGGCCTCTCACACCACCACCAACTCCACAAGAACACTATCATTTTAAGGTGTTTGACTCTCTAGCCAGAGAGAGAGGCCAGAAATGGGGTTAGAAAACTAGAGCCCTAGTTCCTTTTGTTCTGTTTAGTGAGAAGGGGGGAAGGTAAAGAAGGGGATGTAAGTTCTGTATCAGTGGAAACTAAGGTGATACCACATGAGAGGGCCAGTAACCTTTTTATGTTCCCTGCCCACACTGATACCCAAGCTCTTCCCCATTTATCCCTCTGATTCCTCCATCACCCATGAGTTAATTTTCAGAACAGGACTGAACAGCGTCTTGGGACAAACGAAAGAGCAGCTACCCTAACAGATCCCTTGGTGCCACGTGCTCCTATCCTATGCATTCCTGTACTTCTTCCCTCCCCTCACTTTCCCTCCTGTCTGTCTCTGCTCGTTCTGTCAAAGTCAATGATTGTGAAGTGTAAATGAGTTTATATTCACTCTCCGCCACTATGTTCAGAGGAGGATTATGGAAATAAAACTGAGGGGTTGGAAACCCCCTGTCAAAAGACTTCTACTTTGGGCTCTGGGGCTATTTGATTCCTGTAAAAATAGGGGGGATGGTGCCCGTGAGAGAACTAGCTGTGGGCGTTTGCATCCACTGTGGGGGAAAGACTTCAGAACCCAGAACTGGTGTAGACAGCATATGCTACACTTTCTGGAGACTTACGGGTCTTCTCAACTTGGGATCTTTCCAGAGGAGGTATATGAATAACTCTCCTTCTCTGCATCTCAGTCTCTCTGATATATTACAAGAATTTAAGCCAATAATTCTGAAAGGAACCCCGATCCCAAGAGAGATCAAGAAGCCAATATCCCTTCTACTTAACCAAGCTCCAACTCCCGGTATCACAAGACTTAACCTTAACCTATCAGGTGAGCCAAGCTCCGGTTTACCCTCTGCCTTGAACTAAAGAAGCATCCTGATCTGGGCAGCAGTCTTTAATCCACTGCTCCCCAATTCTGAAGTAGGGTACCTTACCTCTCACTGGCCACTGGTTCCAAAACACTCATCTCTCAGATTCTGGACACATCATTTCCTGAGATGGGGGTGGCATAGGGTCTAGAGGTATGGCATGGAGATAGGGAGCCAGGAGTTCAGAACGGATATAAGGGTGTTTAAACGCACCAGCTCTGGGTTGAATCCCAGTTACATACATCCTTTATTATTAGTTTAGGTCAGTAACCCTGCTAATCCTGAGCCTCCTATTATGTAAAATGGGACTAAGGATATCATCGTCTTCAAAAAGTGGCTTTGAGATTAAATGAGATAATGCATGTACAACACTTTGCACAATACCTGGCAGATATCACGCTGAGTATTCACTGTTAGCTATCATTATTAGCCTTGTGGTCCCGTGCAAGTCACGTAACGTACTCGGGTTCAGTTCCATCAGCTGCAAAAGGCCTATGAAAGCAATTGCCCTGCTTTCCATCAGCGTTGTGATGATTAAAAGAATGCACTCAGGTACACTTACACGAAGGCGCGAGAAAGACTGCGATTACGTCGGATCCCGAGTTTGCTGAGGACTTGTGGGCGTGGCTTAAGCCTGGGCTTGAAGGCAACGACGGGATTGGTTGGGGAGAGGATTCAATTCCTCTCGGAGTCCCGCCCTAGATCTCACTGCGCCTGCGCACGTTCTGTTTGCCTCGCCGTGAACCTACGTGGTGACCTTGCGAAGTGTGTGGCGCTCTGGTCGCATCTGCGTCAGCGGCAGTCGCTGCGGCTACGTGGCGGGTTGTCCAGGTAACCACGGGAGTTGTCGCTGCCTGGTGGCATCTGCGAGACAGGTGTTCGTCATGCAGTTGAAGCACCTGAGGACCCTGCTGAGCCCTCAGGTGAGCAGTTGCGTGCCTCTTCCCGCCCCCGCCCGCCTTCACGTTCCAAGAAAAGTGAGGCAACTGAAATTTAATGATGTTTAGCGCCTACTGTACGCGGAAGACTGAAGGCTCTAGCGATGATCTCGACTGTGCGCGGTCGATAGCGTTCAGTATCGCTAACCTCAGTAGCTTTCGTTCCGTTTCCTTTAGCATCGGTTGTGTTCCAGGCCCCGTGCTGGGCGCACATGTAAACGACGAACATAAATCTGCACCCAAATAAACAAACGCTTTAGGTGCAAGCCCCAAAGAGGGAGTGTAGAAGACCTTATACGTTCCTGCTGATGATGAAGATCCCAGACTCAGAAGAGGCTGGGCTCTGGGGGAGGAAGCCTAAACCATGCTGAAAAAAGGCTGGGTTTGGGAGATAGGAGACCAGAATTTAAGTCCTAGGGCCAGCTGTACTTTTTAAATAAATGACCCAATACCGCTGACTTCAGCCCAGGCCACAGTCTCTCTGAACACTCACCCAACTATTTCATTTGGAAAATGGAAGTAACAATAAAAGCAACCTTAGGGGATCTGGAGGAAGAGTTGAAGTAATGTACACAAAGTCCACGGTAAACTGAGAAGCAGTGTAAAAACTGATGGAGAAGAGAGGAGAACATGCAAAATTTAAAGGACAAAATTATACAAAGCTAATAATAATACTGCCTCAGTGTATGTTTAATAGGTAGCCTGGCTGCATAAGTTAAGAAGTTAGGATTGTGTTTTGTGGAGTCCAGCATACACGGATTTAAGTCTTGGCTCTGCCGCTTATAAACTGTGTATGTAAGGTTGAGCAAATTACTTAACCTTTCTGAACCTCAGGTTCCCCATTTGTAAAATAAGTAGAATAATGGCAACTGTCTCAGCGTTATGAGCTAAATGAAGTAATGCATATCGGACACTTATCAAAATGCCTAGTCTATGGCAAGATCTTGTTGATGGTTAGTTATTCTGTTCCCTACCTCATTTCATCCTCGTGACAGTGCTGTGAGGAATCAGGAAGGCTTCACAGAGTATGTGGCATAGCAGTAGGAGGAAATTGGGATGAAAGAGAGAGGTGCTCATTGCTCACTAAATTGCCCCTGAAACTGTAATTAAAAAATTCCTTTACCCTAGTGGAATAATTGGAAATGAAAACCTCCTTCAGTCTTTCAAAATAAGATGTCATGATGCAGGGAAGGGCAGAGGTCCAGGTTTGGGCAAAATGATGAAGGAAGATGATGAGCAATGGTTGTTGAACCTAATTTAATCAAGAATTGGAGCGCAGTAAAGGTGGCGGGTGGCTCCTTTCTGACTCTGGTTTGAGGATTTTGATGAAAATGGACCTTTTTGTTGTTGTTGTTGTTAACCTTTTACTTTGGAAGTAGGTGGGTTAGGAGTGAAAAGTACAGAAGTTTTAAACCAGAGTTCAGGAACCCAAGTAATTAATCACATAATTGGAGCAGAAGCTAAATTTTTTATTCCAAGGAGGGAAGTCCTTAGTGCAGAACCATTGAGGACCAACGCTGGTGGTGGACAGACCTGGCGAGAATAAGTCACTGGGAGAGGATCACTACTAACTTGGGCTTCTGTTAAGTCCTCGAGGGGTGGAGAGGGAGGAACGCAAAAACTAACCAGGTGGCATTGTTCATCCTAAGTCTCAACTCTGATTATCTATTTTACTCCCCATTCTGGAACTTTCACCATATCTCCTTTTCCTACCAATTAAGCCCAAACTCCATGGCCAGGCTTCGAAGACCTTTCCTGAGCTGATCTCACTCTGTTTTTCTTGCCTTATCTCCTCTACTTTATTTGCAAGATAGTTTCAGCTAAATCAAATTACTGTTTCTTGGCCAGACTTGCCTTTGGTCATTAGTTCCCCATTTGTGGATCCATTCTTCAAAGCTTAAAGTTGATCATTTAAACATAAAATTTTCTCAAGCTTCTCCAAATTATTATTGTGCTTCATTATGTGCCGCTTTTATGGGGCTTTTCCTGTTTTTGCTCCATCTTGTTGCCTCGGACAGGGACCATATTTTGCTCTTTGTCTTCCTTTCATCCCCTGGCCAGCCACCTTTCTCAATAGGGTATTCAAAAAATATATATATGTGGCTAAAGACCAAAACTTATCGGACCAATTGAATTTATTTCCATAGCAGACCTGAGATATGAGGAAACAAGGCCATTGCAGGGCAAATTGGTACAATTGATGTAGCATGTTTGCATTATGGGTTTCTAGAAACACCTTGTTCTCCTGGTCCAGGGTTTTATAGCCTTGGAGACCAGCATGCATCACAGGCATCTCTGGTTTAAGTACTATGCTGAGGAAAATTGACCGAAGTCGCGCTAGAACTAAAGGAACTAGAAATGCTTCTGCCATTCTAAACGAGCGCCTGGGTTTATTTTTTGCCCCCGCTGCCACTGCAGGATGGAGCTGCAAAGGTGACCTGCATGGCTTGGTCCCAGAACAATGCCAAATTTGCTGTCTGCACAGTGGACCGGGTGGTATTGCTGTATGATGAACATGGAGAGCGGAGAGATAAATTCTCCACCAAACCGGCTGACATGAAGGTGAAGAGAGTACTCTGTGTACCTGAGCTTGCCACTGGGGCCTTATGAACCTGGAATTCTTCCTAACCGACTCTCCAGCCATAAGCATAGGAAGTGGCCTGCCCCTTCTTTTCTCAGGATAAATCCCTCAAGCCCATTAAGTCACACATGCCCCTTTTTTCTTTTCCATGTGTACTCATTACTTCTTTTCCTTTTCTTTCTTTCTTTCTTTTTTTTTTTTAACTTAGTATGGCAGGAAGAGCTATATGGTAAAGGGCATGGCTTTTTCTCCTGATTCCACTAAAATTGCCATAGGACAGACCGACAACATCATCTATGTTTACAAGATTGGAGAAGATTGGTGAGGATAGAGACTGGGATGTGGGGTGACCTGGAAAAGAAGGGGGGGCAGGAAGAAATGCCTTCCCAGGGAGGGGGAGTAGAGAAGGTGCTGATCCAGCCTGGAACATGGAAGGCAAAGGCCTTCCAGAGTCCGATGTTGCTTCCCTGCCTTTGCTTGCCCCACGTGTTCTGAGAGCCCATCCCTGGAGGAATCAGCCTATGGTCAACGTGAGGCCTTGAGATCCTGGGAGCCCTGGGTGATACAGCATCTATGTTATTGTTCCAAAGCTGTTCAGGCTCCCTCTTATGCCTCCTTTCAGGGCTCCGGTGGAATGGTAGGGAACACTACGGAGCCAGGGAAGGTATCTGCTCTTTCTTCCCTTCTGCTGGCATCATGCGTGGCAATTTATTTTTATGGAAGTGTTTTTAATATGCTTCTCCTCCTTTGTTTGGCAGGGGTGACAAGAAAGTCATCTGTAACAAGTTCATCCAGACGGTAAAGTTCAGACCAATCTCTGGGAGATTAGAATGCACAAACATGTATCAGTATATCTACTTATAAATGTAACTGAGAGTTGCACTTTTTAACATTGAATCTGTCTTTGCACTGCAACGATGGTGCTGCCGGGCTGCCCATCCCCATCCACTTTCCTCCGTAAAGCCCAGTCGTGTCCTCTCCTCCCCTCCCTCGTAGGCAGCTGGGGCAGTGACGTGTGGCGGGGAGGTTCAGGTTGTTATAATTGTGCCAAGCTACAGAGACGGGGTTATCCTTTCCATGATTTGCTTCCTACAGAGTGCTGTCACTTGTCTGCAATGGCCAGCAGAGCACATCATTGTCTTTGGACTGGCGGAAGGGAAGGTAAAAGGAGGAAGAGAAACACAAGAGCGGTTGTGGGTGGCGATAATGGTTCTGGAGAGAGAAATACCATTAAACTCCTTAAGGGTCAAGTTGTATGTTGGGAGAGAAAAGAGAAAGACCATTTTTTTTTTTCTGTGTTTTTTTTTTCCTTAGGACCTGGGTGAGATTGAAAGTCGCCTAACCAGATTTGTGTCCATTTTCCCATTTTCAGGTTCGTTTAGCAAACACTAAAACTAATAAATCATCTACCATCTATGGGACAGATTCTTACGTTGTATCACTGACAACAAAGTGAGTAAGGAAGAGCGGCACCCCAAGCGCTTGGAAATGTATGGAGAAGCATTGGGGAGGTCAGGACTGGGAGGCTGTAATACGGAAGCTGGGGAGGGCTGGTAGCAGGAACCCCAGCTGGGGTAGTGCGGGACAGGGAAGGGTGATTTCTTGGTGAGAAACGATGATCTCTTCCTGTATTTCTTTCCTTTCCTCCTCTTCCCCTGTTTTAGTTGCTCCGGGAAAGGAATTCTCTCTGGTCACGCAGATGGCACCATTGTTAGGTATTTCTTTGATGATGAAGGCTCTGGAGAGTCGCAGGTATGACTAAAGGAGGCTCTGGGATGGGGGTATGGAAACCCAAGATCCCACCCAGAGGAAGTGGAACATTCAGATTGAGATGCCCTGGAGAGGTGGCTACAGGGGCAAGACATCCGAAAGAGGCATTTGGATACAGCCACAGAGAGAGTTTGTGCTCAGGAGGCCAGAGCTTACTGTGTGTGTGGGAAAAGGGGAAGTCAAGTGGATTCTGAGAATAAGGACATTATTTTCAGTTATGTAAAAGGTATATTTATGTGTATAAATTCACAGGAAAAAAAGTCATTTACTCTCAAGAGGGAAAAGGGAAAAGATGGGGGAGAAGACTGTTCCCATTTTACTGTATATAATTCTCTATTGCTTGAATCACTTACATTAAGAATTACATGGGGCGCCTGGGTGGCTTAGTCGGTTAAGCGTCCGACTTTCGCTTAGGTCATGATCTCGCGGTTCGTGGGTTCGGGCCCCGCGTCGGGCTCTGTGCTGACTGCCAGCTCAGAGCCTGGAGCCTGTTTCTGAGTCTGCTTCTCCCTCTCTCTCTGACCCTCCCCTGCTCACGCTGTCTCTCTCTCTCCTAGAAATAAAAAAAAATAAAAAAATAAAAAGAATTACTTATGTACGAGCACCTGGCTGGCTCACTCAGTAGAGCATGTGACTCTTGATCTCAGAGTCACGAGTTCGAATCCCACGTTGGAGGTAGAGATTACTTAAGTAATTAAAACTCAAAGAAAAAAAAAAAAGAATGACTGAATGTTTGTAATAATGAAATTTAAGTCTCCTAAAAAGAAAGAGTCATATGCTACTTGTGGGCCCACCCAGTGTTGGTTAATGTGTAGGTCATCTCCCTTTGGAGGGCCTTCCAGGTGTTTATTAAAGACCTCCAACATACGAGTATCTTGAGGTTTCCTCTTGAGCACAAGGTCAGTAAGTGTGTGTATATGTCATACGCATGTGCGTGAGAGTATACAGCAGAAAGACAGTTTGTGAAGTCCTCCAGATTAGGATATGTTAGGGTGGCAGAAGGTTGGGAGGAAGATTTATGCAGAGTAGGATGGGCAGAGTGCTGGAGCTGTCAGGATCAGAGTGATTGAAACCCTCTATTTCTGTCTCAGGGGAAGTTGGTTAACCACCTGTGCCCACCTTATGCCTTGGCTTGGGCAACCAACAGCATCGTGGCTGCAGGCTGTGATCGCCGGATTGTGGCCTATGGAAAGGAAGGCCATGTGCTACAAACATTTGATTACAGCCGTGACCCTCAGGAGCGGGAGTTCACCACCGCTGCAGCAAGTCCTGGGGGCCAGTCTGTTGTGCTGGGAAGTTATGACAGGTGGGTCCCCTTTCCACGTGCGCTCTGCGCACTTGCCCTGCATGCACTCTGCTTTAGCCCAGTTATTCTCAACCAGAGTGGGAGACGGGATGAGAATCAAGAGTATGTTGGAAGAGATGCTCAGGTTTTAATTCCTGCGCTTCCCCCTTCCTGCTCCCACCATCCGTTGGCACTCTGGCAGTTCCGGAATGCACCAGCGTCTTGGTGTGTCTCTGTGCCTCTGCCTGGGACTCCACAGTAGAATTCATCTCCACTTCCTTTGTGTTACCATTGCCTCTTTTCAGACCACTGACAGTGTTTGGCACGCTATGTTACACTTGGGTGTTTGTAACTCTCTGGCTAAATTGAAATGCCCTTGAGAAGAGGAGCCTATTCAAATAAAAAAATTTTTTTTTTAATCTCCAGTGCCTACATTAGCATCTAGTACATAATACGTGCTTAAATGTTTGGTGTATGAATGAATGAATGAATGAATGAATGAATGAATGAATGAAAGAAAGAAAGAAAGAAAGAAAGAAAAAGAGAAAGAAAGAAAAAGAGAAAGAAAGAAAGAAAGAAAGAAAGAAAGAAAGAAAGAAAGAAAGAAAGAAAAAGAAAAAGAAAGAAAGAGTAAATAAACACCCTGGATCTGGGTCCCCTCATGTCCCTGGAACACTTTTAACCCCAGCTTTGTCGGTCCTGCCTTTCTATCCCCTTCAGTCTCATGTGTATCTCTGTCTTCCTTCTTCTCTGTTTTCCTGCCATTTCTTTTTCCTTATTTCTCTGCTGCTGACAGCTCATTTTTCTCACCAGCCATGATCTCCTTTTGTTGTTTCTACTCCCATCACCCTCACCCCACTTTACTTTTGACTTGATTTTCCCAGCTCCCTTCTGGTGAACGTTTTTGTTCTCTCCTATGAGACTCCCTAGCCCGCGTGTCCTCTAACTTCTTTTCTTCTATGATACAGCGAGACTCCTTTCCTTCAGTTACCCACCCATTTCCACGCTTTTGCTCAGCCTCCCTCTGTTCTAAAAGCCGCCTACTTAATTTCAGACTTCGGGTGCTCAACTGGAGCCCTCGAAGAAGCATCTGGGAAGAGGCAAAGCCCAAGGAGATTGCCAACCTATACACCGTCACTGCCTTGGCCTGGAAACGCGACGGCTCACGACTATGTGCGGTGTGTTTACTAGTAATCCCTTTCTGCATGGGGGACTTTCTCCAAACTAGGAAAAATCTTGCCTTTACCTAAAGCACTCTCTCCTGAAACTAGAGAATCTCCTCTTCCATTTTTGACTCCAATCTAAAAATATGACGTTAAAGGCAGGAAAGAGAAATTCACACTTTATTAGAAGCCAAAAGAGACAGAATTCTGTAGGCAGGGTTGAGTTCTCCGTTTCTTCCCATCACGGTGTGATGCCCTTGAGCCCTGTGATTGCCCCCTCTTTCCATCTGGTTCTTCCCAAAACTGCCAGCCCTTTTACTGCCAACTCTTCTCTAGATTCTAGAACCTAGGTTTTGTGGGTGCCTCTAGAAACCCTCCCCATGCCTGGTACGTTTCATGCTGTCACGTTTCCTCCTAGGGCACACTCTGTGGTGGAGTGGAACAGTTTGACTGCTGCCTCCGGAGGAGCATTTATAAGAACAAGTTTGAGTTGACGTATGTGGGACCTAGCCAGGTAAGCAGCTGGTGGCCTGCCTCACCGCAGTCTTGCCAGCGTTCATTCATCCTTGTGATGCTTCCCTGCCTTCTGGACACAGGCACAGTGTCAACTTTCACCCCTCGCAGAGCTGTTCTGGAGAACAGAATGTGTCTGGGGCACTCTTAGGCAACCTTCCTGCTATAGTTCTTCCAGCTTATTGTAAGAAAATATTTAAACAACAGACCTAAGAGCTTAAGGGGCACAGAGGTTGCTACTTAACTTCTTCCTGGTTTAAAACTTCACTCCCTGTATTCTGTCAACTGGGGAATTTGATCAATAAGATTACGCAGGTATGTCGTATTGCTTTAGGGCCTCTGAACTCACCATGTGTGATGTTGCAAGCTAATTTCTTAGTCCCTGCGCTCACTTTTCTCTATCTCTTTACTCTTTTCTTTTCATTTATTATTCCTTCATTCCTTCATTCTTTCATTTTCTCTCCATTCTCTATGTGTGACACTGTTAGGTATTGAGAATATAATTATTGGTAATACGTTGTCCCTTCATGAAGATCATTCTAGCAAGGGAGCCAGACATACGAAACAACTATATAGTACACCATGGTTGAAGTCATCATAGAGTTTTTACAAAGAGGCACAGGAATGTAGAGAGAGTGATTGTAGTGTAGAGAGAGTGATGGAACTTTCAGAGTCATAGGTGTTACAAGCATCGAAAGAGAATATATGAAAGCATTTCATGAATAGTAAAGCACTCTGTAAATGTGAGGTGTCATTCCTACCAACGATATCCTAGGCCAGATGAGGAAATAAGATATTAGCTTTGTCCAACACTGTGGAGGTGGGCAAAAGGCACAGCATATCTGGGTTGAGAGAAGCCTGGGGGGCTCAGACTTGTTCCTTACCAAGGTGATTGTGAAGAACCTATCATCGGGGACCCGAGTGGTACTCAAGTCACACTACGGCTATGAGGTGGAAGAGGTGAAGATCCTGGGAAAGGAACGTTACCTGGTGGCCCACACATCAGACACACTGTTGTTGGGGGACCTGAACACTAATCGCCTTAGTGAGGTAAGAGACAGAATTGGAAGGGCAGGGAATGGGGCATCTTGAGCTGCTCCTTCAGGGGAGCCATGGTCCCTGGGAGAAGATCTCTGAGGAAAGCTCTAACATTCTGGTGTGGGGGAACTGGTGATCTGGGACTGAGATCCAGGAGGTCTAGAATCCTGGAATATGAATCCTCACTGTTGGACTCTTTGTATGCTCTCTCCCCAAAACTTGGGACTGAGGCAAAATCTGACACAGCACCTCTTTTGTGCAACATAAGAGCCTTCCTAACCTCGATCTCTCTAACCCTAACCCTGTCTTTCTCTCAGCGTTGTCTTGGATACTTACCTATATTGTTCCTTATGTCTTCTCCCTCCTTGACAGGTAGCTTGGCAGGGTTCTGGTGGCAATGAGAAATACTTCTTTGAAAATGAAAATGTGAGTAGAATTTGATGAACCGTCACCATCTCAATAAACCTCCTTTTAGCTCCTATGTCAGAAGGATGCCAGGGGGCAAGGGGTTGAGGAGACAGCAGATCAAGGGGGAGGGTGAAATAGGCAGAGGAACGGAATAAAGAGAAAAGTGGGAGTCACTCTGAACTGACAGTACACCTCCCTCTACTGTTGGTCCCTTTCTTCATGCAAACTTTCCACCGTGTAACAATTCCATTCTTCCCTAGGTGTGCATGATCTTCAATGCTGGAGAGCTAACCCTGGTGGAATATGGGAGTAATGATACCCTGGGTTCTGTACGTACTGAATTCATGAACCCCCACCTCATCAGGTAACCCCCACAAGGTTCTCTAAATATTCAAAACCCCAAAGAACTCCTTTTTAATGTCTAATTCATATGTCTTCAGGTTAATCTAAAAACTTCATCCTGTATGGTACTTCAGGGCCCTTGATAAACATCTCAGTGGCCTAAGCCCATGTTGCCTTACCTCACCCTTCATGTTTCAGTGTCCGTATTAATGAGAGGCGTCAGCGAGGAATGGAAGAAAATAAGAAATTGGCTTATCTGGTTGATATTAAGACCATTGCTATAGGTGAGTAAGACTCTCTCATAACTCTAATAACAGAATAGATGTTTATATACACTTCCATATCACAGGATTGTGTACAGTGGAGAATATAGGAATCTGAGAGGCACCAAGTAAATGAGTGACCCCGCTCTTTACAAAGGGTATGTGAAATGTTCAAGTGTGTCTGTATGCAGATATGTGCATACAGATATACAGCTACATGTATAGGCCTGCCCATATCATTATTCATGGTCTCTAGGCTTGTATCTTAGGGCTGGAAATTGTGAATTGTATACAGGAACCATTAGCAAATTTATGAATTTTCTTGTTTAGACTTCGTAGGATAATAGAGTATTAGAACCAGAAGGGGACTTGTTTTCTGTATACTTTGTCATTAGAAACTAGTGATGACAGACTTTATTTGTATTTCACAAACATTCATGTAAGTAAATAAATTTTATTCTATATAGTAATAACTAATTTTGCATTATATAATATTTCAAGCATAGGAAAATGTGTATAGAATAAAATAGAATTCCCTAAGAAGTAGAGAAAATAGCATATCTGTATAGAGTAGTTGTTAAGAACAAGGGTCTGGAGTCAAACCTCCCCACTTCTGTACCTAGTACCTGTGTAGGTACTGTGTAGGTAAGTTTTGTAACTTTTCTGTATCTCAGTGTCCTCATCCACAAAATGGGGATAAGAATAGTACCTACCTGGGGCACTTGGGTGGCTTTGTCAGTTGAGCGTCTGACTTTGGCTCAGGTCATGATCTCACTCTCGTGAGCTCGAGCCCCACATAGGGCTCTGTGAGCCTGGAGCCTGCTTCAGGATCTGTCTCCATCTCTCTGCCCCTCCCCTGTTTGCGCTTGCTCTCTCTCTCAAATATAAACAAGAAAATAAACATTAAAAATTTTTTAAAAATAGTACCTGCCTCATACGAAAAGCACTTAGACTAGTGTCTGGCACATAATAAGCACTTAATAAATATTAGCTATTAATATTATTGTGTACCCACACCCAGTTCTGTCATGTCCTGACTTCCCTCTCATTGTATTTACTTTGAATCTTTTCTCTCTTATCTTATTGAGGGGCATTTAAGTTGTTGGTTTTTTATTGTTCCCAGTGTTTCTATTCTCTGAGGTTTATACGTAGAGTGGAATTGCTGAATCATAGAAGAGGTACATCTGCAGTTTCACCAAATATTTCCAAATTGCTCTGCAAGGAGACTGTACCAATTTACATTCCCACCAGCAGTTAGAGGTCCCAGTGTTCTACATCCCATCCAATACTTGAAATTGCCTGACTTCATAATTTGGCTCAATCGTTTATGTGAAATAATATCTCATTGTATGAACTTTTTTTTTTGGTTGTTCATTTGTTTTTTGGCTGTTTGGATTTCTCCTTCTGAATATTGTCAGTTCGTATCCCTTGCCTATTTTTAAAATCAGGTTGTCGTTTCCTTATTGACTTGAAGGAGTCCTGTGTATGTGTGTAGACAGCCTTGTCATCTGTATTGCAGATACTTTATCTCAGCATCTTTAAGTGTTCAGACTTTTTAATTTTAACGTAGTTCATGTAATCACTTTTTAAGAAATAGTTTGTGATTTTTGAGGTCTTACTTAAAAAGTTTCTTACTCCCTCCTGTATTTTAATCATTTTAAATTTTGATTTTCACCTAGAATTAATTTTTATGCATAATATGGGTATGGATCGTATTTTTTTTCCATGTTTAACCACTTATTGAAAGTCCATTCTGTACTCACCAATGTCACTTCTCAAAAATTGAGTTTCCATATATGTATGGGTCTGTTCTTAAGATACTTTTACATTTCATGAATTTTATATTTCACATCAGATTATTGATGTAATCAATGATTGTATCATGATGGCACCAAAGTCAAGAGGGGAATTTGGAAACTGGTTTCTCTCTTTCTATTTACAAGTCTATAATGGAAATAATAATATAGTCCAGTGGCCTACGAGCCAGGAGACTTTGGACAAGTCACCTCACTCTGTAGGGCTCATCTTCAATGCGTGTAAAATGACAGAGTTCTTCTCTTAACCTTTTTTGGTCCATGACCCATTTGAGTATCTAATTAAAATCACAGTTATGTAGAAATTAATTTGACAATAAACTATTTGTAAAAAAAAAAAAAAAAAAATCACAGGTCCTTTCTCAGAAGAATATATATAAACACATAATTTTGGGGGTGCCTGGGTGACTCAGTCAGTTAAGCGTTCAACGTCAGTCAGCTCAGGTCATAATCTCATAGTTCTTGGATTCGAGCCCCGCGTCAGGCTTTGTGCTGACAGCTCAGAGCCCTGGAGCCTGCTTCAGATTCTGTGTCTCCCTCTCTCTATGCCCCTTCCCCTGCTCACTTGCGCGCGCGCGCTCCTTCTCTCTCAAAAAGTAAATGAACATTAAAAAATTTTAAACACATAATTTTGTGTGTCATTTCAGTACGTATAATTGTGTATAATTTCACTGAAATAGGGCCCCCACAGCTCTAGTGGTCTATGATTCTACACATAAATTGGAACATTAAAACATAGCTTTATCATTTTGCTTTTAAACAAAAAGAAATTTCTTTTTTATTTTGTTTATTTATTTTGAGAGAGAGCACGCATGTGGGAGGGACAGAGAGAGAGAGAGAGAGATAATCCTAAGGAGACTGTACCATCCGCACAGAGCCCAATCAATGCAGGGCTCAACTGCACAAACCATGAGATCATGACCTGAGCCAAAAATCAAACCTAGTGACCCTAGGCACTCAGGTGCCCCTGCAAATGTCATTTTCAGATGGGTCTTCTCAGCTGCAGACATTAGTGGCATTTGTCTTTAGCTTCAGCAGCTAAAGGATGTGCTCATTGATAATGTATATAAATAAGAGTTGTGAGTGGGCTGTGTTCAGGAGAGTCCCTGAAAGCATCCTAGTCAGTCCTCAGCGGTCTGTTCTGAATGTGATCATTTCTCATATTGTCTGTTGACTCCACACCAAATAAACATCCGTCCCCAGCATGGTCAGCCTCACTGTAGTCAGAGGTGCCTCCTGGATTGTATGTGTGCCTGCAGGGCTGTTTGCCTCCTCGGTGCTCTTACATCATAGGCACTCAAAGTGCAGGTAACTCCTTGGAGCAAATAAATTCATCAAGGTCATTTTATCCATCAGCTTTCCCTCACTGGGGTGCTGGAATTGAGGCTCTTCCTTAATGCGCTCAGTGCTGCCTTCCAGAGGATTTCATGAGTAACGAAGCCAGTTGCTCTGATCTGTCCTGATCTGCTGAGACAACCCCGGGATCCCAGAGGAGAATCCCATTTCTTGATGGATCTAGACCGTTTGAGTCAACCACAGAGTTAAACAAAACCTCAATTTTAGAAGAAATCTAGTATCTTAAGCATCTTAGCAAAATTATGTCGCATTGGTCATTTACATTCCTCATATTCTAGACTGATGCAGCGTTAGTAAAACCCAACAGACGAGTGAAGGCAAGACCTTTGCAGGCTGCCTCATGCCCTGTATCGGATTATATGGACTCTATTCTCTTAACCGCTGACTCCTTTACTTTATAGTGGATCTGATTGGTGGCTACAACATTGGCACCATCAGCCATGAGAGCCGTGTGGATTGGCTGGAACTTAATGAAACTGGACACAAGCTTCTCTTCAGAGACCGGAAACTTCGTGTGAGGAGGTTTACTAAGGCCTTAACCATTGTGTGATCCATAGAGATGTAGTACCGCCTACCACCAGGAGTTGTGGGAGGCTGGATGGGACATAATTTCTTGGTGCTATGCCATTAACATGGCAAAAAGCATAGAAGAATCAAATTACGTCTGCTATCATAGCCCATCCTGTATTACCCTTGAGATGGTATCATGATGGCACCAAAGTCAAGAGGGGAATTTGGGAGCTGGTTTCTCTCTCACTGTTTACACAAGTCTAATAATGTCCTCATGAAACTGCCTCACCCCTGCATGCCTGGCTGACCTTTACCCACATCTCCTGCAGTGGTTTTCAGCTACTCTTACCTGGCAGCAGTGAAGCTGGTTCAAGGACAGTTTCCCCAGCCCCTTATTGACTCTAACCTCAATATGGTGCCACCAAAGAGTTCAACCTCCAGGGCAAAGAGACTATCTGGTGATTTTTCATTTCATTTTCATTATGATCTGAAAGCCACGCTGCAAATATCCAGACCATTCAATTTGCCTGGTGGCCTCACTTTTGTGCCCCAGTCTGGCAACTGTGACCCAGAACTACTCTTAAGACTGAAAGTCTAACCTTCGCCTAACTTAAATTTCTGGGTGTAGATCGTTACTTGTTTGGTCATCTCTTACTTGCCAGAGTCATGATGTACCAAGTCAACATAAACGTCAAGGGTAGCAGATTAGAAAGCTTTGAAATTCAGAACGTACCTGATTGGTGGGTTAGTTCACCATGTTTCACCATTAGGGAAATGGTCAAGGTCAGAAGATACCCCATATCCCCTTCCCCTTCTAATTGTGTTGTCTACCTCTTTCTCCCTCAGTTACATCTATATGATATTGAAGGCTGCTCTAAGACAATGATCCTCAACTTCTGCTCCTACGTGCAATGGGTCCCAGGAAGTGATGTGCTGGTAGCTCAGAACCGAAACACCTTGTGTGTGTGGTACAACATTGAGGCACCTGAGAGGGTCACCATGTCCTCTATTAGGGTATGTCGACACCAGGACACCTCAGGCATAGTGTCACACTGACTGATTAGAGCCCTGAGGAAGCTCCAAAGGCTATTTGGTTTTCTTTGGCCCACCCCACCCCCCATAATCACTGTGATAGAGTTGGCAAGTAAAGCTTAGATTTTCCCACAGCGGGCCAGGCCCCAGAACCATCCTAGTTCAAATTCCTGACATTATATTAAGTCCTTGGAGTATGGGTCTCTATCACAGTGGCCCTGGGAATTCACCAGGCCATAATGAGGAGTTCTCTTAAGCTGGAAAATAATAACTGCAAAAAAAAAATAATAATAATAACTGCCCAATAAAGGGGCAGTTCTGGGGCAGTTCCTGTGTGCTGATTCTCTGTTGTAAGCCAAGCAGAGCTCCTTTCTTATCAGACTGAAGACCAGCCCCTCCCTCCTACCCCACCAGCACCACACACATGCTGGTGGTGTCCCAGCGCCTGCGAGGAACCTGTGAAAACCAAGGAGGCTATAGGGTGACCGGTGTGGGTATGGACAGAGCACTCTTTTGTTCTTTTTTCTCCTTTCTTGCCATTTTACACTAATTAAGTGTGGGTTTTTGGGGTTGTTTTGTCCTTTTTTAAACACTTGTTTTTCACTTTTTTGCTTTGGAGGTAATACATTTTATTCCTGTGGTGGTTACCCTTAAAAGTTTACCGAATACCTAGTAGTCTAAAGTTATCTAGCATCTAAACCTCCCTGCAAATAATACAGTGACCTGAACTTTGATTACCTCCCCTCTGCCATTGTTATCCAGTATTTTGTCATCCGCAAAGTTAGACATTATTCTTTTACACAGCCAGAATTTGTTTAGATTTACCATCATGGCACCAGTTTCTCTGTTTACTTTTTTCTTCTTTTTTGTTTTTTTTTTCCAGTTCACTTTTTCTATTGCATTGCTGATCTTCCCTCTGGAGTTATTTTTCTTCTTCTTGAAAGAAAGTGTTCTTAAGAAAAATGGTCAGTTTCTAGAAACTACTGAAATGTAATTATCTGAAATTTTTTTAAGTTTATTTATTTTGAGAGAGAGCAAGAGAGAGTGCTCTGCACTGTCAGCGCAAAGCCTGATGCAGGGCTCAAACTCCTGAACCATGAGATCATGACCTGAGCTGAAGTCAACTGACTGAGCCACCCAGGGGCCCCTGAATTTTTTTTTTTTTTAATTTTTTTTTTTTTAAATTTATTTCTAGGAGAGAGAGAGACAGCGTGAACAGGGGAGGGTCAGAGAGAGAGGGAGTCACAGACTGAAACAAGCTCCAGGCTCTGAGCTGGCAGTCAGCACAGAGCCCGACGCGGGGCTCAAACCCACGAACCGCGAGATCATGACCTAAGCGAAAGTCAGACGCTTAACCGACTAAGCCACCCAGGCGCCCCTTTCTTCAGTGTTCTAAAGTTTCACTACAGTGTCTCAATATAAATTTCCTTTTACTTACCCTGCTTTGTGTATTTGTGCGGTATGTGGTGTATTTGTGAGTATGCATATTTTCATCAGGCTTGGTATTTTCTCGTCCATGATCTCTTCAAACATTGCTTTTTCTCTCGCGCCGTCTAGTCTTGCCCTCAGACTTGTTCAGTTTCTTTTCCTGTCTTTGTGCCTCTGTAACCTCTCCTTTATTTTCCTTTCTCCTTCTCACTCCACGCTATGTTCCTGATTATTTCTTAAGATAAATCTTTCAGGGGTGCCTGAATGGCTCAGTCAGTTAAGCATCCTACTCTTGATTTCAGCTAAGGTCATGATCTCACAGTTTTGTGGGTTCGAGCCCCAGTCGGGTTCTGTGCTGACAGCTTGGGATCTCTCTTTGCCCCTACCCTGCTCATACTCTCTCTCTCTCCCCCAAATAAATAAACTTAAAAAAAATTAATCTTTCAGTTCAGTAATTCACTTTCATCATTGTCTAATCTGCTATTTAAACCACCCATTGAGGTTTTTCTTTACTTCAAATATTAAGTTTTTCATAAGGTTTTATTTGGTTCTTTCTCCAGTCTGCCTGACCATTTTTTTTTTAGTATATGCTCTACCAGAGCTAGCACAACCTGGCCATTTTTTTTTTAATTTTTTTTAAAATGTTTTGTTTATTTCTAGGAGAGAGAGCATGAGCAGGGGAGAGTCAGAGAGAGAGGGAGTCACAGACTGAAACAGGCTCCAGGCTCTGAGCTGGCTGTCAGCACAGAGCCCGACGCGGGGCTCGAACCCACGAACCGCGAGATCATGACCTAAGTGAAAGTCGGACGCTTAACCGACTAAGCCACCCAGGCGCCCCACAACCTGGCCGTTTTTGATAGTCTCTTGTTTCTTAATTTATAATTTCATCTCTTAGGTCTTTAAACATTTTACACTTATTTTATATTCCATAACTGTTTTTCTTCATAACTGTTATTTTTAAAAATTGTTTCAAGGTTTTAAAATTTTTACTTATTTTGAGAGAGAGTGTGCATGCCCATGAGTGGGGGAGGGGCAGAGAGAATCCCAAGCAGGCTCCATGCTGTCAACGCAAAACCTGATTCAAGGCTTGAACCCACAAACCACAAGATCATGACCTGAGCCGAAGTTGGATGCTTAACCAACTGAACCACCCAGGCACCCCATTATAACTTACTATTTTTATTACCAGAAATGCTTGGAGGTCCAAAACTGGTGTAGTTCCTGTTTCCTCCTATACAGTGGTTAACTTATATTTTGGTACTTTTTTTCTTGTGAGCTCATGTTATATTGAATATAAACTTTTAGAATTTCAAGGGCCTAAAATGGATTTGTTTTCCTGCAGAGATGATTTGTTTGCTTCCACAAGAATTAGGCATATTAATGACTTTTGTTCCCTTTACTGAAGAGAGGCTCCCAGTTTTCATGAGGGATTCTCAGATTCAGCCTCCCTGGCTTGCTGGAGGACCCATGATTTATTCTCTCCAGAAGTGTGTGCCTTCAGGGCAGCCATACCCTTTCACTTGCTCAACTTCTGTTTTGTGCTGCTCGGGCTTTAGCTTACTGATCTCTTTCTTTTCTTTCCTCTTCTTTCTGTTCTTCCTTTTCTTCCCTTTGCTCCCTCCCTTCTCTCTGTTCTCTCCCCTCTGTTCCCTTCCTCCCTCCCTTCCTTCCTTCCTTCCTGAGATGGGGTAGGAAGCACGCCTAGTGATTTCTTCAGGTGAACTCAGTAACAAATGGATTATAAAGTATGTCCCAGGTTGAAGTTATATTTTAACAGGAGGACTCTTAAGCTAGAAGCAGAAGGGGATGTACACTTTGTCAGTTTACCTCCAGGCTGGCCCAGCTATGAGTGTACTTTAACCCAAGGATATTACCATAGATAAGGAATTTTTACCTGCTTGGAAGAAACTAAATATTAGGCAAACAAGGGCCACTGTAATTCCCTCAACGTGTGAGCACTAGGGGGTTGGGTAAGGGTGGGTCTGTTATGCAGTGGAGGCAGTGGAAACACTAACCTGGAATTCGCCGGGGGTGGGGGGTGTGGGGGCATTGAAATTTTACAGGGTGACATCATAGGCCTGGAGCGGGGCGGGGGGAAGACTGAGGTGATGGTGACCGAAGGTGTGACTACAGTCGCCTACACGCTGGATGAGGGCCTGATCGAGTTTGGAACAGCCATTGATGACGGCAACTACACCCGGTGAGGGGCTGGGCTGATCACCCAGGAGGTGGTGGGAGATGCCAGTTCCGAGGCCGGAGGATTTGGGATGGGCCATAAAACTGGCCACATCTAAAAAGAACCTGGTGGGAGGAGATTAGACAAAAAGGCCAAACAATTGCCTGACTCTCCCTGCCCTTTCCCCCAGCCCCCCTCACCAGTCTTCCTCTGCGTCCTGATGGCCCTGGACTGTTGCTTTGCTTCCTTGTCTCTTCAGGGCAGCAGCCTTCTTGGAGACTCTGGAAATGACCCCAGAAACAGAGGCAATGTGGAAAACCCTGAGCAAACTGGCACTAGAGGCAAGGCAGCTCCACATTGCCGAAAGGTGAGGTAGACCAGAACGGAGGTGCTGGGCAGCCAGGAAGGATGACAGTGGGTGATGCCAACATCATAGAACCCTTCCATGTCGTTATTCCAAACATTCTTCCATCCTGGGTTCTAAGAGTATGTCTTTTACTGTTTTGCTTCCCCTTCGTATAACTAGCTTCCCCTTCAGAGCTTTAACATCCATATCTTCCGATCCATGCTTCACTGTGTATTTCCAAACGTGGATTAGGAGTGTAGTTAGTAGGACAGACTTGGGTCTCCAGACTTTGAGTTGTCTTGGCTCCATTTCCCAGCCTATATAACCTTCAGTTCAGCTAAGCTTTCCAAGCCTTGGTTTCTCAATTTCCTATATGTAAAATGGGGGTAATAATAGTTTACCTCATAGAGCAGTAAAGAAGAACCATGGCGGCAGTGAAGAAAGTAAGAGAATCTGTGCAGAGTACACATTAAACGTCTGTAGCTGCCATTTTGTGTGGGAGCCCTGTGTCCCTTCTTTCCCGTACCTCTACAGCTAGACTGCCCGCGAGTCCCAGGGGCTCTGACTCGGCATCTTCAGAACCTATCCTGGATCTCTCACTGTCCAGCTCTACTGTCTCCACCCTAAAACAGATCACACCTCTCCTACTTGCATTGTCACAGACGCCTCTTAACTAGTCTCACCAATACTGTTCTTCTACACCTACTGTCCATTCGTCCTGTGATAGCTGAGCTGACTTTTTAAACCATAAATTAGATTATGTCTTTTTTTTTTTTTGCTCAGAACCTTCCAGTTGTACTTAGTATAAGACCCATACTCCTTGCCATGTCCTAAAGGCCCACAGTATTTGGCTTCTGCTTCCTTCTCATACCAGGTACCTATTTGCTCATTAGTCCCCAGCCACACTGGCATCCTTTGGGCACTGTTCGCACACTGAACTCACTCCGGCCATAGCACCTTTCCACTCGCTGTTCCCTCTGCCTGGAATAATTTTTCCCCATCTCACCATGACTGACTTTTTCCTCATATGTAGGTCTCCGCTCAAATGTTGGCTTCCCGGGCCTTCTCTGACTATCAGCTTAAGTGTCTATATGTAATGTCACACTGTTTTCTTTTTCATTCTCTGAAATATCTTTGTTGGCTAATTATTTGTTTCCACTAGAAACTAAATTCCCTGAGAGTAAGGCCCTCATCTGTCTTAACCCCCTTATGTCTCTAGTGGCAAAAACATTGTCTGGCACATAATCGATGCTCAGTATATATCTTCTGAGTCAGTGAATTCATGATGATCCTGTACTAATACCGCTTATTACCATTATTGCTTCCATACTACAGGTGCTTTTCTGCCTTGGGCCATGTAGCAAAAGCTCGATTCCTGCACGAGACCAATGAGATTGCAGATCAAGTGTCTCAGGAATATGCAAGTATCATCCTTCTGAATCATTCAGTGTCTCAAGCTGAGATTTCTCTTCATGCGCAGCACCCTGATCCCTAGCCTTCTAGCCATGGCCCTTTTCCTCGGTTCTGCCCATCCTGCCTCCACCCTCAAGTCGGACCACTCCGGAATTGCTTGTCAGACCACATCCACCAAGCCCCGTGAAGCTTTTCAGCTTCTAAACCTTCTCTCTAGCCTTCCTGTCTAGGCTCACGCAGACAGAATGGCTCCCGCAGCAGCAGAATAACCGGAACCTTCTTCCTCCCCACAGGGTGGAGAAGGAACAGACTTTTACCAGGTCCGAGCACGCCTAGCCATGCTGGAGAAGAACTACAAGCTGGCTGAAATGATCTTCTTGGAACAGGTGATGGGGAGAAGGGGAACCAGACTGAGAAGGGGACCCCCCCCCCCAGGGTACAGGGGAAGCAAAGCAAACTGAGGGAAGAGCACTGGGGGAGAACACTTAGAAAGGTTTATACACTTAGGTGCTTACTTATCCGTCTGCATTAGTCTTAACAGTTATGTCTTTCTTTCCTCAGCTGTCTGCCATCTCCCCCTCTGCCCCAGAGCCTGTCCTGGCAGTTCTAGCACACAGAGGTAGATCCAGATTTGTGGGGCCTGAAGCTTACACAATTGGAGGAGCCCTCTTTAGAAAAGATGCCTTGGAATGGGGGCTCTGCAAATACAGTGCCCTGAGGCGCAAGCTTCTCTGTTTCATAATAAATCCACCTCTGCGTGTGCATAAGTAAAGGATGAGGCTTTTAGTCCACACTCGCTGGCACCTTAGCCAGCCTGAGGACAGCCTTCTGATTTCTGATCCTCATATCTTCCTGGTGTCCCTCTTTCCTCTGCCCCAATCCCCCTAGAATGCTGTTGAGGAGGCCATGGACATGTACCAGGAGCTGCACCGTTGGGATGAGTGTATCGCAGTGGCTCAGGCCAAGGTACTACCAGCTCTGGCTTCTCCACAGTGCTCACAACTCAGTTCACCAATATCAGAAACCTCTTGTCAAGGAGGCTATAGGAACTGGAACAAGTTTGGGGCTGGCAGTTAGGACATGGTGACCGGGAGGACTTCCGTTGTCACAGTGGGATTGGAGAAGCGTGGGAAGCAGCAGGGCAGGAAGGAGGGTTGTGACTCCCCTTGCCTCTCTGCTGCATGTCCAGGGGCACCCAGCCCTGGAGAAGCTGCGCCGGAGTTACTACCAGTGGCTGATGGACACTCAGCAGGAGGAGCGAGCAGGTGAACTACAGGAGAGCCAAGGGGATGGCCTAGCAGCCATCAGCCTCTACCTCAAAGCTGGGCTCCCTGCCAAAGCGGCTCGACTGGTGCTGACCCGGGAGGAGCTGTTAGCCAACACGGAGCTGGTAGAACACATCTCTGCAGCCCTTATCAAAGGGGAACTGTATGAAAGGGTATGGCTGGCTTCCCATTCCTGTCCCTTGCCTCCGAGGCCCAGTGCCCCCTCCTACCCAAGGAGTCCTGAGTGCATCGTCCTCTGTGACTGGTTGCAGACTCTCCTTCTTTGGGGGCTGATACTTGATTCTTTGGGTGGTAGGGCTATCGTTGTAGTAATGTGGTGTGTGTTACTAGGCAGGTGATCTCTTTGAGAAGATTCGAAATCCACAGCGGGCCCTGGAGTGCTACTGTAAAGGCAATGCGTTCATGAAAGGTACTACCACCGACATCCCAGTCTTCACTGGCTCTTACAGCTCTTACAGACTCTTGCTCAAACGGTCCCCTGGCACCTATTTTGTGCATCTGTTCAGGTTGATCGGCTCAGTTCTCCATTCCTCCACTTCACCTATATTCCACACTCCGTTTCCCTGCCTTTTTCTGAGTGCCACCCCTGAAAGTCTTAGCTGAGCACCTTCTCTGTTTCTGACAGCGGTGGAGCTGGCTCGATTGGCATTCCCAGCGGAAGTGGTGCGCCTGGAAGAGGCGTGGGGGGATCACTTGGTGCAGCAGAAGCAGCTTGATGCAGCCATTAATCACTACATTGAAGCCAGGTATGGGGGTGCCAGGTGATGGGGCAGGTAAGGGCACTCAGGCCTAGAAGAAGAGAGATCGCCAAATGTAGGTTGGAATATGCTTGAGGTGTCTCCCTGCCTCCATCTGTCTTACTCTTTTCTCTTACATACATATGCCTTTCCCAACGATGCCAGGTGCTCCATTAAGGCAATTGAGGCTGCCCTGGGTGCCCGCCAGTGGAAGAAGGCAATTTATATATTAGATCTACAGGACCGGAACACTACGTCCAAATACTATCCCCGCGTGGCCCAGCACTATGCATCTCTGCAGGAATATGAGGTGAAGAGGAGGCCCTTTCTGCAGCCTGAGGCAACGCAGCACAGGATTAACAAGTAGAAAACCTAGAGCAGGAAGTGGGGGCCACCTCACCACATCCTTCTTTTTGGGTCCCAGGAGCATCAGCCACCCTGAGTGGGAGGAAGGCGGTTTACTGCCGTCCCTTCATTCCATTTTGACACAGACCCCTCCCCCAGATACCTAAAGCTAGTGTACAGCTCTCTTCCTCCACTAGCATGAATGATTCTTCATGGCCAACTCCATCACAGTTAGGATGTAGAGTTGCCTTACATTGCAGAAATGGGAGACCCTCTTATTTATTTTTTTTAATGTTTATTCATTTAAAAAATGAGAGAGAAAGAACAGGGGAGGGGCAGAAAGAGAGGAGAGAGAGAATTCCAAGCAGGCTCCGCGCTGGGAGCACAGAGCCCGATGCGGGGCTCAGCTCACAAACCATGAGATCATGACCACAGCTGAAATCAAGAGTTACATGCTTAACGGACTGAGCATTTTTAAGCTCCCATTTTCCCCATTCTGGTTTGGGCTAGTCTTTTTTTTTTTTTTTTTCCCAAAACCATAGAAGGAGTGGGACCCCCATCGTCCTCTTTTCTTCTCTGTTATTATACAATAGCGGTATCCCCAGCTCTCCATCCCAGCCGAGGTTTGTTCTTTCCTTCCTTCACAGGCTGCTTTAACTCTGTTGCTCTCTGCCTTTTGTATCTACCTCTCTCGAACGCAGATTGCTGAGGAGCTCTACATTAAAGGAGACCGGACAAAAGATGCAATCGACATGTACACTCAGGCTGGCCGCTGGGAGCAAGCCCACAAGGTAGAGGGTGGGGTAGAGGTCATCAGAGAATCCCACCTCTTGGCATCTGTTGCCACTTGCTTTGGTCTCTGATCTCCCTGCCTTCACTGGGTTCCCTGAAAGCTGAGAAAGAGTCCCAGAATAAAGTCTGGGGAGCCTTGATCCCCAGCCACAGGCAAAGGCAAGGATGAAGAGGCCTGGGTTCCCAAGCCTGTAATTGTGATGGGCATGATGGGCTTGGGAGCTGGGGCCTCTAAAACACCACTCCCCAAGCTCTAGTGACAGATGCCGCTTTGGTTTTGCGTCTGCTCCCTGAACCCGGTGGATACAGTGGGAATATGGGAATGGGGATGGATGCCCCCAGCACAGGGCATTCTTGACCCTTCTGCCTGAGCAGAATATAGTTCTTTGTGCCTTGTGGACTTGGAGTTCCCTGGACTTACTAGGAAAGCGACAGTAACCAAACTCCTGTGGTTGTTGGGAAAGTTCCAAGTTCCTGAGAAGACTGGTTGCCCCAGGGGCCGGCTTCCCGGGCTGTTCCACATACCCTGTGCTTCCCTTGGAAACCGGCCCCGGAGGCTACTCTGGCTCTGTGTGTCTGCACAGCTGGCAATGAAGTGCATGAGACCAGAAGACGTGTCCGTGCTGTACATCACCCAGGCTCAGGAGATGGAGAAGCAGGGCAAGTACCGTGAGGCCGAAAGGTGAGCTGCGGCCCCAGAGGGGATGTGGAGGGAGGCTTCGGGGCTGCAGGGAGGAAGGAGTCTGAGGAAGAATGCCCTCTGCCTAGAAGGCAGTGACAGGATCTCTCGGGAGTGACGGTGGCTGCAGGAATCTGGGTGTAGGAGGTCCCAGGTGTATCTCCCATCCCCAGGCTCTACGTGACAGTGGAAGAGCCTGATCTTGCCATTACCATGTTCAAGAAGCACAAGTTGTATGATGATATGATCCGCCTGGTAGGGAAGCACCATCCAGATCTCCTCAGTGACACACACCTCCACCTGGGCAAGGTGAGCCCTCCTCGTGTCTCTGCCCCTATCTCCCCCAAACAGGCTGCATGTCGCCCTCTCTCCGTCCTGACGTACCTTTCCGCAGGAGCTGGAGGCTGAAGGCCGACTGCAGGAGGCTGAGTATCACTACCTCGAGGCTCAGGAGTGGAAGGCAACAGTGAACATGTACCGCTCCAATGGGCTTTGGGAGGAGGCCTACCGGGTAAGGAGGCCAGTTCCCACTGGGGACGTCCACCCCTCTTTCCTACTCAGGTGACTAGTTCTGAACTAGTCACGGGTATCTGAAAAATGTCCACACCTGTAGGCGAAATTTCACATATGAGAAGGGTTTGTAGGTTACCTAAAATTCATCCTTGGACCGTAAGCAGGTTAATAGACCCTGAAACGTAGCCCTCTCCCCGTTGTTCTGGTAGAAATACCTGGTCCTGGTGAAAGCTGAAGTCAGGGCAGAGGTGAGAAGGGAGCAGCCGTGTGTCTCTTGCCTGGGAGGGTTGCCAAGTGGCTTTGCTTCACAGGTGGCCAAGGCTCACGGAAGCGCTAATGCGCACAAACATGTGGCCTATCTGTGGGCAAAGAGCCTGGGAGGAGAGTCTGCAGTCAGACTGCTTAATAAGCTGGGACTCCTGGAAGCTGCCATTGACCACGCCGCTGACAACTGGTGAGGCCCTGAGTCTTCTCCCCGCTGACCCCTTCCAGTCAGAGCCTCCGTATAGACAAGAAAAATCGCTGTATAACTGAGAAGCATTTCTAAAAACTGAGGCGAGAGCGAAGATAGCCTTGGTAGAACTTGATGGAGAGGCGAGAATGAACTAGTAGCTCTGCTCCTATTCCCTGGGAGCTCAGATGAGTGTTTGTTTAGCTCTTCTAAACGTGGGGCTCAATCTCACAACCCGGAGATCCAGAGTCTCTCACTCTACTGACTGAGCCAGCCAGGTGCCCCAGAGAGAACAGCTTTTAAAGCTAAAGTGCACTAAGCCAGGAACTTACTTCTGAGTCATGGAAGTGTGATTCTATTAAATGCAAAAAGCTTTTCTCAAGCACCTGTTACGGAAGACCAGTGATAATCCTGCATCGAATCAGATTGCTGAGGGCAGTCAAACTCATTCTTGAGAGACTATTTTTCTGCTAATGTAGTCGTGGTTCAGGAGGAGGTGGTGGGAGAAAGAGGAGCCCTTGCTACCCTGGCAGCTGTCGTGCTGTGAGGCTCACTCACATCCCCTGCCTCGTGCCGACCCCCTGCTTCTAACATCAGCTGGTCTTGGGAGGCACAGGCTTTTCCAAGTGTCTCCTGATCCGCGTCTTCCTTTACATTTCTCTGTGCTTCTCTATCCCTTCGTACAGATTCCCTTTCTTCATTTGTCCTTTTTCCTCCCCCATCCTCGCCCTTTCTGTTTTCTTTTGCCCTGTTTCTCTTTTTCTCTTATAAAATGGAGTATTAAGTAGGCAGCCCTTATTTGAACCTTCCATTTCAGCTCCTTTGAATTTGCTTTTGAACTCTCTCGGCTAGCCCTCAAGCACAAAACCCCTGAGATTCATCTCCGAAACGCTATGTACCTGGAGGATGAGGTATGGATGTGATCCCTCTCCTTTAGTTTTGACCCTGACCTCCTCCCCTCTCACAGCTGCCTGTGATGGCAATCTGCTTCTCATAATGTATGGCTGCCCTTCTTTCCCTATAGGGTAAATTTGAAGAGGCTGAAGCTGAATTCATCAGGGCTGGTAAACCCAAGGAAGCAGTCCTCATGTGAGTTACCCCATAAATTCCTTAATCCTGACCTCTCGGGCGCAGCCACAGGACCCTGCATGGTCCCCTTCACCTTCATCTGAACCTAGTACCAGTAAATCTTATATCCTCCCTTCAGTGACATGGCTGTTTGCCTCCCACTGTTGAGGACTCAGTCCTACACTTAGCCTCTCCTGTGTCCTCATCTGGGAGCAGGTTTGTCCATAACCAGGATTGGGAGGCAGCTCAGCGTGTGGCCGAGGCCCACGATCCAGACAGCGTCGCCGAGGTGCTCGTGGGGCAGGCCCGGGGGGCCCTGGAGGAGAAGGACTTTCAGAAAGCAGAAGGGCTGCTGCTTCGGGCCCAGAGACCGGGCCTGGCCCTCAATTATTATAAGGTGGGGCACCGGATTCAGAGCCATGAGGGAAGGAGAGAGTACTACGCTGACCCCGGCTACTAGGAGAGATCCAGGAAGTTAGCACTGGGGTGGGGAGGCAGAAGGAGACGAGGAGGAGATGAGGAGAAGAGAGGTCCAAGGACCCAGGGATCAGTGGCCCATAGCACCCGTGTGGCAGTGGGAAGCTGTCATGCCTGCCTCTGCTTCCCTGATACCCGGAAATCTGAGCAGGAGGCTGGATTATGGAGCGATGCCCTGCGGATCTGCAAGGATTATATGCCAGGCCAACTGGAGGCTCTGCAGGAAGAGTATGAGCGGGAAGTTACCAAGAAGGGGGCCAGGTACGAAGGCAGGAGGCAGCAAGTGTCAGCAGGGCTGGAGGGTGGGCCACACAGTGTGCACACGATAGGCCACCCTGCCCGTCCTGTTCCCCATCGTGTGTATTCTCATCTCGTCAGGGGTGTGGAGGGGCTGGTGGAACAAGCTCGACACTGGGAGCAGGCTGGAGAGTATAGCCGTGCAGTCGACTGCTACCTCAAGGTGCAGGACTCAGGAAGCAGCAGCCTGGTGGAAAAGTGCTGGTTGAAGGTGAGGCCTGCGACACCCTTCCTGGCCCTCCGCTTCCCGGGCCACCCTCACACCCAGCGTTCCCCCTCAGACGTCCCTCTTGTTCCTCCCGTGCCTTTCGTTTTTATTCAAGCAGCAGAGATCTGAGTGCTTATGAGACATTAGAGCCATGAAGGCTGTAAAAGGGGCGTTCTAAGGCAGAACCCTAATGGCCGGAAGTTGGGGGAAGTTAGACTAATGTGGCTCCGTTAATTGTGTATCTCAGTGAAGACTTAAAGGGTGCAGTGCAGGTTGGGGTTCACAGAAGGGTGGGATCTCTGGGCTAGAGGAGTCAGGGAGGTTTTTGAGGGAGGATGGAGGCCATGAAGAAAGCAGAGGCTCCTCCTCTACCTAGCAGCTCCTGAAAAGAAGCATCTAGCAGATTAAGTCAAGCCAGTATGTTCCATCAACTCTAAAACATATATATATATATATATATATATATAAAATCACATTTTAATATCTTAGAAATTGGGATACTTGTGAAGTTTTAAATGACGCATCTTAGATTCAGAGAAGTTATAAGTGGGGTGAGATTGATCAGCTTCCTAAATAACATATTGGTGTAATGATGCCCCTGCAGAATTTCCCTCTGGTTTCTGAGGACTTGTAATTGAATAGCCCCTAGAACTTGGCGGGGGGCGGGGGTGGAGAGTAGAAAGGACTGATGGTTGGTTATGCAGAATTTAGCAGATTTAATCAGCAAGTGTTTTTTAAGCACCTGTTATATTTTACTCTGGAGCACTGTTTGTTGGCATCTGCGCATGGCTATACCTTCTGCAAACTAGCTTCAAAAGTTTTGAAGGGTTTGGCAGATGAAGAAAGTGAGGCACGTACAGGTAGGGGAAAGACCAGAAGGACTTGCATAGACTGTAGCTAAAACTGGCCCATGTACATGGAAATTAAAATCTGGTGAGGATGTTAGCATCACAGTGGAATGGACTAAACTTATAGAATGCCTGGGTTTGTAGAATTACTGAGTTTTAGGGTTGGAAGGTGTCTCCAAGATCATCTTAGAGCAGCGCTGTCCAATAGATATATAATGCAAGTCACAAAAGTAAGTCACACATGTAAACTTAAAATTTCCTAGTAGCCACACTCAAATAAGTAAAAAGAAGTACAAGAAAATAATTACATTTTACCTAACCAAATATATCTAAACTCATTTCAACATGTAATCAATATTTTATTGATTGCATATATTGTTGATATGTCATTTATTTTATTTATCTCAACTTATTGAGATATTTTACGTTCCTTCTTTCATACTAATTCTTTAAAAACCAGTGTGTATTTAAGCTGATAGTACATCTAAGTTGGGACTAGCCACATGTGACTAGTGGCTTCTGTGCTGGACAATACAAATCTGGACCAACCATCACTCTTATGGGTGAAGAAACTGAGGCTTAGAAAAGCCCAGCACAAAGGCAGAATGCCGCCTTTCTCTGTACCTGCACTTACCAAGATTTTGTGACAAAGAACTTGAGAAACCAGTTTGTCGGAGGTGGCAGGACCAAATGCAGTGACCTCAGACGACAAAGGGAGTATGTGACAGAGCAGGAGCTGAGAGGAACAGATAGGTCTACTATCTGGTTTTTTTTTTCTTTTTTTTTTTAAATAGTTTATTGTCAAGTTAGTTTCCATGTAACACCCAGTGCTCATCCCAACAAGTGCCCTCCTCCATGCCCATCACCCCCCTTCCCCTCTCCCCCACCCTATCTGCCCTCAGTTTGTTCTTGGCATTCAAGAGTCTCTCATGGTTTGCCTCCCTCCCTCTCTCCCACCATTTCTTCCCTTCTTCTCCCCCACGGTCCTCTGTTAAGTTCCTCCTAATCCTCCTATACGTGCAAACATATTTGTCCTTCTCTGCCTGACTTATTTCGCTCAGCATAACACCCTCAAGGTCCATCCATGTTGCTACACATGGCCAGATTTCATTCTTTCTCATTGCCATGGAGTATTCCATGGTATAGATAAACCACATCTTGATCCATTCGTCAGCTGATGGACACTTAGGCTCTTTCCATGTTTTGGCTATTGTTGAGAGTGCTGCTGTGAACATTGGGGTACATGTGCCCCTGTGCATCAGCACTCCTGTATCCCTCGGATTCCTCACCAAACTCCACACACTGTTATTTAAAGGCTCTAAAGGACCGTGAGGCAGGCTTTGCCCAGGAGGGTAGAAGGTGAAGGAAAGTACAGGACAGACCGTCTACAACTGAAAGGAATAAACAGATCAGGCTGAGGATGCCCAGCGGTATTGGTCTCTCCTACCCATTGTCATCTTCTATTCAACCCCTCAGGCAGCTGAACTCGCCATCAAGTTTCTGCCTCCCCAGCGCAGTCTGGAAGTAGTTCGGGCTGTGGGACCCCAGCTGATTGGAATCAGAAAGCACAGCGCAGTAAGTAGAGTGCTGGGACCAAAGAGAGAGATTCCACAGAGAGGGATGGGAACAGTACCAGCTACACCCAGAGGGGTGTGGAGGTGGGCTCCTGGAGGGTGTGACATGCAGTTCTGTGGAAACAGGAGGGAAAGATAGTCTCCAAGCCCCATTTTCCCACTGTGCAGGCTGCAGAGCTCTATCTGAACCTGGACTTAGTCAAGGAAGCGATCGATGCTTTCATTGAGGGTGAGGAGTGGAACAAGGCCAAGCGTGTGGCCAAGGAGTTAGATCCCCGGTAAGCTTCTGACCCCTTCTCGGGTCTGACCCCTTCTGGGAAGTTCTCTTTTTACTCCCTTTTGTAAAGAGAGGGAGTTCTCATGGGAAGGGTGTGCATCCCGGGACCATGCAGCGCTAGATCTCTGCACATCTTCACAGGTATGAAGACTATGTGGACCAGAATTATAAAGAGTTTCTCAAGAACCAGGGCAAAGTGGACTCGGTGAGACATGCAGAGAGCTAGCAAGCGGGAGAACGCATGGAGACTCAAGAGATGCTCTCCCTCCTTTCCCTGCGCATGTCATCTCTGTCCTCTTAACTCTTATCTTTTCCACCGATCCCTAGCTGGTGGGTGTGGATGTGGTGGCTGCTTTGGACCTGTACGTGGAGCAGGGCCAGTGGGACAAGTGCATTGAAACGGCCACCAAGCAGGTACTGCTCTTTCTCCCATCCCCTGCTCTTCTAGACATTTTCCCTTGTCTCTACTTGGCCCAGGGCTGTATCTCTCTTACTTCCTCCAAAGCCCAACCACAGAAATCCCTAACCAGCATCAAAGAGTCCGTCTTCCGCACTCTTGAAACTGGGGTCAGAGGCCTGGCTGGGCCTGGCTTGCATATGCCTTGGCCTCCTAAACAAATCCACGGCTTCAAGTCACCACCCCACCCTCATTGCCTGGTCTTACTGATCCCAACCTCCCCGTGCTTTTCCTCCATCCCCGGGACAGAACTACAAGATTCTGCACAAGTATGTGGCTTTGTATGCGACTCACCTGATCCGAGAGGGTGGCTATGGCCAGGCACTAGCCCTGTATGTGCAGCACGGAGCCCCTGCTAACCCACAGGTACCAGCCTGCTCTTTGGGGTGAATGTTTCCTCAAGGAAATTGTTACCTTCTTCTCAGAACCACCCATTCCCTCAGGAACGGTCTTCTCGCGTGTGCGCGCACACACGCACACCCGCGCACACACATACACACAGCCTGTTTTCCTTTTTGGCCCCACATGCACTTTCTCTTCTGGCTATCCCTTCTCACTCAGCTCTCCTTTCCCCATTCTCCCTAGAACTTCAACATCTACAAAAGGATCTTCATGGACATGGTGAGCTCACCGGGGACCAACAGCGCTGAGGCCTATCACAACTGGGCTGATCTTCGGGATGTGCTCTTCAACTTGGTGAGGAAGTCGGTTCCACAACAGAGTGAGAAAACTACTCCACCTGTCCCTGTCCTCCTGTCCTCTTTTATAACATATACCTTCACCTTCAGATGGTGTACACCTTTGTCCAGGTGACCATCAGCTGACCACCCCATGGCTCTGGCCCTCCTCTGACCTCCTGACTCAGGCTGTGCTCTTCCTACTCTAGTGTGAAAACGTGGTCAAGTCTAGTGAGGTGAACTCTCCAGCCCATGAGGAGTTTGAGACGATGCTGCTGATTGCTCACTACTATGCCACTCGTTCGGCAGCCCAGAGCGTCAAACAGCTGGTGAGGTGGGGGGAGGGGGGAGCTCTCAGTCTTATAGACACGTCTTCACATGTATGAAGTTGAATGAATTCAAGTTCTGGATTTTCAAGCTTGGTCCACGTCTTACCTACCTTCTCTTGTTTAAAGAAATCTTTTTTTTTTTCTTTTTCTTTTTTTTAGAATTTTATTATTTTTTTTTGTTTTTAGCATTTTTTTTTTTATTATTGAGAAACAGAAAGAGACAGAGCATGAGCAGGGGAGGGGCAAAGAGAGAGGGAGACACAAAATCCAAAGCAGGCTCCAGGCTCTGAGCTGTCAGCACAGAGCCTGATGTGGGGCTCGAACCCATGAGTGGTGAGATCATGACCTGAGTGAAGTAGGATGCTCAACCAACTGAGCCAGCCAGGCGCCCCATAAAGAAGTCTTTAACCCTTGCTAAGATGCTTTTCTTCCTGACTCCTCCCTTGACTTTCTCGGGGCTCTCTGCCCACACAGCTCCACCTTCATTATGCTTAAACATTCAAATCCCACAACTTCTGTATTGATCTCTTACAATATACACATACCTTTGGCTTTCTCTGGATAGTGTACTGTAGATTTATTGTGTGTACCTGAATGATAGAAATCATCTAGGCCTGGTTCTCTTGTGTGTATGAAGAAAAAACAAAAAACTAAGACCCAGAACCACTTGAGATCCAGTGCAATTTAATATGGATTATTGGTTTTCTGGTTCTGCCTTAATTATAAGGTCACTGGCCTGGTAGCTCAGTCACTACCATTCCAGGATCATAATGTTTTGACTTTACTCTATAGGAAACTGTGGCTGCCAGGCTTTCTGTTTCGCTCTTACGCCACACCCAGCTATTACCTGCAGACAAGGCCTTCTATGAAGCTGGCACTGCTGCCAAGGTGAGCTGGGACAAGGAAGGGTGTGGCCGAGGAATTAAGGAAATCAAAAGTCAGAAGGTAGACTACCCGTCTGCTCAGGTAGAGCAGAGTGCGGGGCTGATGTTATGGGGGATATCGTTTTCCTGTGACTTCCTGAACTCCTCCCCCTGCATCCTGGAAAAGCAGCATCTGAGCCCAGCTGCTCGCTCCCACTTGCAACTTTTTTCTGCTGCAGGCAGTTGGCTGGGAGAACATGGCATTCATCTTCCTCAACCGCTTTCTGGATCTGACTGATGTGAGCATAGAGTTGTGCCCAGAGGGTGGGAGGTTTGGCCTGTCACAAGCTGCGTCTATCTCATGGTTGCCCACTCTGCCACAGGCGATCGAAGAAGGGACTCTGGATGCCCTTGACCACTCTGACTTTCAAGATACAGACATTCCCTTTGAAGTGCCACTCCCAGCCAAGCAGCATGTACCGGTAAGGATACAAGATTGGAGAACGGGAGGCCTCACTGGTGTTAGGATGTTGTGAATGGAGGACACGTTACTCTGGCCCTGCTAGTCTTTATAATGACCATCAGTTAGCAACATCTTTGGAAGGGCTTCAGCCCTCACTGTTCCTTTAGTGAAAGTAGTAGCAGAGGAAAAAAACTAAGGTGATGACCACGAACCCCATCCAAGAAGGATCACGTATGGGTTAAAGGTGATGCATGGAACAACAGCTTAGTAAAACTCCCCACTCACCGCCTTCCACTTGCTGCTGTGGAGGCTGGTGCTGAAAAGGCTGCTGCCCCCTGTCCTTCCTAGGAGGCTCAGAGAGAAGAGGTTCGAGACTGGGTACTCACAGTCTCAATGGACCAGCGGCTGGAGCAGGTTCTGCCTCGGGATGAGCGCGGTGCCTATGAGGCTTCCCTGCTGGCGGCGAGCACTGGAGTTCGGGCACTGCCCTGCCTCATTACAGGTACAGCACCCTATAGCACCCAGCGTTCTGTGGTGGGTGGAAAGGAGGGGCAAACAGCAGGTTCAAGACAGTATTCTTCGGGCTCCGTGCTGACAGCTCAGAGTCTGGAGCCTGCTTCAGATTCTGTGTCTCCCTCTCTCTCTCTGCCCCTCCCCTGCTCGTGCTTTGTCTCTCAAAACATAAACATTTAAAAAAATTTTTTTAAGTATTTTACTCTGATTCAGTAAATGTGGCAGAAGAACTTGTTTGTTTGTTTTTTTTGAGAGAGAGTATGAGCAGGGGAGAAGAGCAGAGGGAGAGGGAGAAAGAGAATCTTAAACAGGCTCCATGGTCAGCATGGAGCCTGACACGGGGCTCAACCCATGACCCTGGAATCATGACCTGAACCAAAATCAAGAGTCGGGTGCTCAACCAGTTGAGCTGCTCAGGTGTTCCGAACATTCTACTTCCTGCTCCTAAATTGTTCTTTGTTTTCTCCCTCAAATGCCAGTTCATCTTTTTTTCTTCTCCTACAGGATACCCCATTCTGAGGAACAAAATTGAATTTAAGCGGCCAGGGAAGGCAGCTAACAAGGATAACTGGAATAAGTTCCTTATGGCGATCAAGGTTAGAGAGGGAGACTTGAAGGGTCAGGGCAGGGCTAACAGCACTGAAGGAAAATAGGAAACCACTAGAAGGGTGGATGGGAATGTCAACAGGGCAGGTGCAGGCCCTGAACACTGCTTCCCATACTAAGATAGGGTTGATTTTCTTAATAGAAGGAATGCTTTTCCTTAGCACTAATGAGTTCCTCCTGTTTTTCTGTCCACAGACCTCCCACAGCCCATTGTGCCAGGATGTGCTGAAATTCATTAGTCAGTGGTGTGGAGGGCTACCCAGCACCAGCTTTTCCTTTCAGTAACTGTTAGAACTGGGTTCTCTCCCTCATTAAAGTCTTGTAGATAACAGAGTCCAGGCCACTGTGTTCTTCGATCAAGGTCATCTCCAGTATCAGCCCAGAGACCTTTAACCCCCAAGAGGAATCAAAATCAAGTAGAAGAAAAGAATTATTTTATTATAACTGTTTATGTGATCCTGGGGGTCAGTGGAAAACCTTGTGTACTGAGCCTCTGGATCCACACCTGTTCCACAGAAGGGAGAACCTGGGTCAGAGGGCAAGCAGCCTGGCAAAGAACTTGACCCAGTTCTAAGAGTGGTTCCCTGCCTCTCCCCCTTCCCAGGCCACAGTCCACAGATTACCTGTCCTAGGCCCAGCTTTTGTGTGATGACTGGATTTCTTGATTTTGATCCAGTAGCTGCTCATTTTCCTGTCTTTTACACTTAGGAAGTTCAAACTCTGTCAGTTCCTCCAGCTACAGGGGAGGATGGAATTAGTACTCCTGCCCTGAATTACAGGCAGTCTGTTTTGAATGAGCCCTTCCTGTTCATCTTCTTTACCTGCTCCTGAAGCCCTTCCTTCCTGCAGGGCCCGACCCCACGTAAGGTGAGTGCAGCCACACAGCAGTAACCAGATAGAGCGGCCTCTCCAGCAGACATGACTAAAGAAGGGATCCAGAGAGCCAAGGCTGTGTCCTAAAAGGTGAAGAGGGAGCGTGAGGCACTGAGAGGGAGCAGGGCAGGAGGCAAGTAGGGGTGGTTGAAAAGGCAGGACCAAAGCCCTCTAGACTGCAAAAAAGCCTGCAAAAAAGCACGCACTCACATAGATTCTTGTGGGGTCAAAGGGGCAGTCGGTGCGTCCAGGCCCCTGGTCCATCGGTAGCAAAGGATCCAGCAGTCCTGGATGGCAGTCAGCAATAAGACGGCGGCCACCGTTGGCCACAGTAAGTGACACAGCAAGGAGGACGCCCAGGGAGCAGGCAGCAGATAAGAGCAGGTTCGCCAGAGCTAGCGCCAGGAGAGCCCAGTGCTGGTGGGGGCAGAAGATCAGGGTGAGTAGCTGCGACTCTCCCGCCGCTCAGACACCTCGGTTTCTCTATTTGAGGCTCCTCCTCCCAACTGAAGGTGAAGCTGAGTCGGGGCCAATCATTTCCCTGACTCGAGACCTCATTAAAGCTCCAAAAATCCCCTCACCAGTCCTGGGCGCAGAAGGTTCCTGGATGCCAAGAGGGCCACAAGTCCCACGGAAACACTCTGGAAGACACAATGCCTGAGGCCCGCGCCTCTCTCCGCCCCGCCCCCTCCCTCACGCCCGCGGCCCCGCCCCCCCCGCCGCGCTCACCAGCAGCCCCGAGCCCACGGAGATGACATTGGCCGTGGTGTACTCCGGGGTGACGGCGCCGCGGGGATTGGCCACGTGTCGCAGGACGGTGCCGTGCAGCACGGCCCCCAGGAGCAGGTTCACGTGGCCCACCAGGATCAGCGCGAGGCCCACGCGCATAAGCCGCCGGGGGCCGCGGGCCGCGTCTGCAAAGCACGGGGGAGGGGGCAGGCCTGAGCCGGGAAAGGAACCGGAGGGCCCCTCGTGGCCGCCCCCCCAGGGAACGAGGGGCCGAAGGGTGGGTCGTCGGCAGACGCAGGGCACCGAGACCGGGGCCGGAAGTTACCGAATCTGCAGAGGCGGCAGCACCTCATCCCGGCCCTCCGCGCCCCGCCGCAGGGCAGCTCTACCTGGCCCCGGCCCCTCCCTCGCTCCCCGGCCAGTTCCGCCCGCCTGCCACCTGTAGGCCCAACCCCACGCCCCGGGCGGGGCTCCGAGCTCGCGCCCCCTAGCGGGAAAGGCGCACACACACATGACGCTTGTAGCAAAAAGTAGACTTTTATTACAGCAGCAACTGAGGCGAATCGAATGGCCCCCCAGGGCCACCACTGCAGCACCACCCTTCTCTCCCGCCCCGTCCGCCCCAGCGGGATTGTAGAATTCAGCTCCCCCAGCGCCCGTGGGCCTCCTTCCACACAGGCTGGGCGGGAGCCGGCAGATCAGCTACTAGCCCCCAACTAGAAGGCGGCTGCTGAGAAGGCCCAGGCCCACGTCTGTGCAAAACAAGTAAACAAAGTGCAGAGGGGAGGAAGAGGGGGGAAGAGGGAGGGTGATGCTCAGAACCAGGGAGCCCCAAAGCCCTCCTGAATAATAAAGGAGAGAAGGGGCTTCACAGGGTAATACTGACTGGGGGGAAGGGGCAGGAAGGCTGTTGCACATCTAGCGACGGCCACAGCTCTGATTAGGGGCCTGGCCCGAGTGAGCTCTAAGAGGAGACGGTGACAGCGGCTGAGTTGAGGGTGCTGTTCCTGGCAAAATTGAACTTGTTCAGGGTCTCCTCTAGCAGAGAAGTCAGTCGGCTCTGGTCAGCCTGGGGGAGAAGAGCTCGGTGAGACGGGGCGAGAGGAGAGGAGAGGAGATTGGAGGCAGCCAGGGCGGCCGAAGGCAGAAAGCTCACCTCGCTAATGAAGCCCAGCTGCACCAGCTCCGCTGCCAACTCAGGGATGTTCTCATCTGACAGAGAAACGGGAGAGGGTGAGCACCGTGTGGGAGCAAGGGGCCCAGAGCCCTTCCAACGGGGTTACCCCCGGCTGGGAGAGAGCACCACAAGCAAAGCTGTAGGACCCATGCTCCAGTTTTAGGAGCTGTTTAAGACACCCGTTCCACACATCAAATGTGCTCCTGCCTGGTAACCTTCCCCACCCCTGCGAATGCCTCTCACAGATGAGGCTCAAAGACTCATCCTCTGAGGGAAAGGAGACACTCACTTGGCATCAGGTCACAGCTCAGGTGCCGGTTGAGTTTGTCCTCCAGCTTCAGAAGAAGCGTCAGCTGGAGAACAAGACAGTCAAAATATGAAGAACCTCTTCTCCACCACCTGTCCGCCCAGCCCTCTGCAGCCCTGGCCCTGAGCCTTACATGGTGTTTGACTCCCTCCTCCACTGACTCGATGTTGCACTGCATCAGCACCACCTAGGGAGAGGGCACAGACAGGGTCACTACAGCAGACACCAGTCAATGAAAACCCCCAACAGCTGGAAGGCTTTCCAGTCCACAGGACAAGCTTGCTAGAAAGCAGAAACAGTCTTTTCTCTAAAGGACAAAGCCGTATTTAACATGTCCTCTCTCCCTTCCACCATGACCACAGAGACCTCCACACCCACAAAGCCCCACCTTGCGGGTCTCCACCTCAGCTGGTTCAGGTGTTGGAGTCTTGACAGAGGGGGGCACAACAGGTGATGTCACCTCCTCCTGCTGTGGCTGCTGGGGCCGAGGTAGCCCAAAGGCTGTCAGGGGGTAGATCCCATTCCTGGAGGGAGATCAAGACAGGTCACATGGGCTCTGTGAATGGCTCAGGACACCCACTCAGGCTTCCTCAAGCAAGCCTTTCCTCTCACCTGACATCTTCGAGGAATTTATCCAATTCCAGAGCTGGTGACTGAGAGTACCTGCAGGAGCAAAGAGAGAAAGCAGGTGAAAGGAAGGAAATAAGAAAACAGCAGTTTCAACAATTACCAAAGAATGGACAGTTAACAGAACCCTCAGGGTGGCAGTGACCAATCTGTCCCTTTCAGACCCTCTCGGTTAGTTACTCACAAAGTCTGAACTGGTTCTCTTCCTGGTCCTGCAGGGATTTCAGCCAGTACAGCACTGGTATCCATGTTTTTTGTGATCTCCTCCAGAGCATTCTCTGGGATCATGTCTGGAAGGCATAATGAAATGGGAAGTTATAGAGGGATAGTCAGATTAATGTCAGGGGTCCTGGGAGGGTAAAAAATTCCTTTGGAAAGGGAAGAGAAAAGAGCGTGCTAGTGATAGTTATTAAGGCTCCAGATGGGAAGAAAATTCCTAGCAGGAAAAAAAAAAAAAAAAAAGAAAAGAAAATTCCTAGCAGGGCCAAGGGGACTCACGTTGGTGTCCCACAATGCAGTGGGCAGCAAGGAGTTTGAGTGAGGGCACTTCAAACAGTGCTGGGTGGAACAGAAGTTCTCTGGCTGTTGGTCTGCGAGCAGGCTCAGAATGCAGGCACTTTTGAATGAACTCCTAGAAAAAGGAACAAGGAAGTAGAACAGACATCTGGCAACCAGCCCACTGTGTTCATCTTTATCTCCCTCACTATACTTAGCACAGACTTTGTACATACTAGGTGGTCTGCACAGACTGAGGAAGCAGACTATTAAATGTATCTGAAAGGGCTCTGAAAATTCTAAGGTATTAACATGAAAGCTATTGTTCACTGTCTTTCTGGTTTTAATTATCTTTCTGTTCTCCAACCACAAGCTTCCTCTTTCCCTTACTATTCAAACTTAACGAATTCTTTTTCCTTATTTCCTACTTCTCTATTAGCCCACACACTGCCCACTCACTCCTCTTCAACTCTCACCAAACCTTCTGTTTCCAATCCTATCTGTTGTGACCAATGATACTCACCATCTTTTTACTTCCCAGCCCTACAATTTCCTTTGTCTCCTACAATCACATATTAAATTCATTAGTCACTTATTAAATTCCTTTATTTCCCAGCCCTACAATTTCCTTTGTCCCCTATAATCATCTATTAAGTTCACTGGCTTTCTGCAAGGCTCACCCCACCCCATCCCACCTCCCCTAGGTCCCATGACAATCAACCTGCTTTTCCTACTTAGAAACGTGAAGGCCAGCAAGGTCAGATACCTAAACTGTTACTTGAATGACCCAACCTAATGCTGAACACTAGCGTCAGGACTTCACACTACTCTTCCTGTCACACTGTCTAATGATTTACAAACTATTCCTGTTTGGACCTTCCTGTCCAGCCTTTACTTACTATACCCTATCTACTGATCCATAACCTTATACCCTTTAAATCTTAGCTGTTTTTTTCAGGGCACTTTCCCTACCTAAAACTATATATAAATATAAAATGCAAAATAATGAATTTAGTTCAAACTGATCCGTTTGGGGTTTTTTGTTTTTTGTTTTTTAATTTTTTAATGTTTTTTACAATTTGTTTCTGAGACAGAGAGAGACACACACACACAGCGTGAGCAGGCAAGGGTCAGAGAGAGAGGGAGACAGCGCCCCTGATCAATTTGTTTAAAAATATCAAGATGGTTGTCAGGGCACCTGGGTGGCTCAGTCGGTTAAGCATCCAACTTCGGCGCAGGTCATGATCTCACGGTTCGTGGGTTCGAGCCCCGCGTCAGGCTCTGTGCTGACAGCTAGCTCAGAGCCTGGAGCCTGTTTCAGATTCTGTGTGTCTCTCTCTCTCTGACCCTCCCCTGCTCACGCTGTCTCCCTCCCTCTCTGTCTCTCTCTCAGAAAGAAATAAAACATTAAAATAAGAAAAATTTTTTAAAATATCAAGATGGTTGTCTGAAGAGCATATACCAATTACCTGAGATAACCACTAAGTTAGTTTACTTCTAGGTAGACACACCTAAATTAACATATAACCTTTACCACACAACCTTTACCCCCAGTGCTACCCATCTTAAACCCTAACCTCTGTGTGTATGTACAAAACACAAGGTAGGCACCACCTAGGGAAATGTTCACTGCTTTTGCCTGTCCTTTCTGCTTTCTGTTCTCTTGCTCTTAGAAAAGAGCATATTCTTGGGGCGCCTGGGTGGCTCAGTTGGCTAGGCGTCGGACTTCAGCTCAGGTCATGGTCTCGTGGTTTGTGGGTTCAATCCCCACGTCGGGCTCTCTGCTGACAACTCAGCACCTGGAGCCTGCTTTGGATTCTGTGTCTCCCTCTCTCTCTGCCCCTCCCCTGCTCACGCTCTGTCTCTCTCTCGTTTTCTCTCGAAAAGAAAAAAAAAAAAAAAAAAAAGAAAAGAAAAGAGCTTATGCCCAGTAAATAAAAAGGAAGAAAAACCTAAAGATGTTTCAAAGTCTGTTAAGGAGAGAGTGATCCAGAAGATGTTTACCCTCTGTAATGGGTCTTCTAGAAGCTGGATGGCACTGCTGATAGCTTCTTGTGGCACATATGAGGACTCTCCATTGCCCTGAATTTCCAGCACTGCCATCTGCAGTGAGGGGGAACAGAGAAGACAAGCAGAAACTTGAGAATTTCAGTGCTCCAGAATCACTCCCTCAAGACCTTACTTGTCTTCCCTCCATTTCCCCCTTCTGTCTTCTAATTTGACCCCTTTCCGTCACCACTGCTTGTGGTTTCCTCACCTCCAGTGCACACATGCCAAAGGAGTAGATGTCCACTGCTGTTGTCACATTAGTGACTTCTAGGGGAAACAGAGAAGGTTCTGGTGAATCAGAGGATGGGGGCAGGGGGGTAGCAGAAATACCTTTTAAGAACTTTTTGTATGCCAGCAGAGAAGGACTGGATTATTCAGTTATATTACCTCTGTGCCTGAGGTTATAAGGTGGAAACCTGGAGAACAGGGAGAGGGCAGAGAAACTGAGATGCCTTACCTCCATACTCTGGTGCAAAGAAGTGTAGATTCTTCTGCTCTTCCCGACAAGTCTTCACATGATTGTTGATAGTGTCAGGAGCCACTGGGAGTAGGGGAGATACCCACAATCTGACCACCATCAACAAAGCATAGTCTCACTCCAGAGAGAGGTCCCCAAAAGCCAAATTCTCTCCTGAAGTCTCTAACCCTCAAGGCGCAAATACGTCCCTTTCCCATCATGAACCACAGACTAAACATGAATACCACCTACTTCCCTTTTCTCAGGTCTACCGCTTCTCGTTTACAGTCCCTAATTCTGAACCAACAAACACTCCACACTAAACTAACAAGTATACAGGGGGAGCTGGTGAAGGAGCGACGAAGGCTAAAGTAAAACTTTTGCTTGTGACCTGTTCACCTTTCCCAAAGCTCAGGAATATCTAATCCCTGAACACATGAAAATGGTTGGTCTAGTTCTTTCAGCCACCCTGCAAATAGCATAAAACCCAGGCAGTCCTTCCTAATCTGGAACAATTAAAGATCTCGGAACTTGGATAAAGAAGAAGAAGAAGAATTAACATACAACCAACTAAACAACCTCCCTCTTACCCACCTTTGCTGACTGAAACTCAAACACAGCTCATAGTTGAACCAATACCCTTGAATCGGTCTCACTTTTAATCCACCAAAATTTGGACTCCTGCTCTACTCCCTTATACCTCAACAGTGCTGTCACAGGGCTGAACGAGGAACCAGAGCCGGACCCAGTTTGGACTCACTCAGATCATAAACAATGACTACAAATCACAGAGAGTCTGGGAGCACAGTATGATTCAGGGAACCAGCCTGATGATGAAGGGGAAAAAGAATCCAGGACATAAGCGGCCAGCCAGGCAGAATCCACAGGTTACAAGCAAGTTACGGAAGGGCAAGCAGGTGGAGGGCTGGTAGGGAGAAGCCAAGCAGGCATCAGTAGGCAGGGGAGGTAGGCAACAGGGCTTGCTCCCACGACTGCATGCACTGGGCAGCCGCAAAGGGAAGCAGAGGGAGCACAAACAGAGCCCCAAGTGGGGCAACAGGGAGCTCTCACCATTAGCAAAAATCCTATGAAAGACTGTTGGGAACAGAGCAGCCCGTAAGCGGGAGGGAGGAAAACAGAGAAAAGTTGTGAGCGATGGAGCAGCCAAGCCCCAGACAAATGGACACACAAACCGCACACAGACACGGCACACAGAAATGTTATACACTGCACACAGATACACGGCAAATGGAAGCACTCACAGCAGGCACAGCCTGGAACCTCCTTTGGTAGGGTCTGGCCCCAGGGCTCAAGTCAGATCTTAGACCCATCTCTTGCCGTTTCCCAACCTCCTATCAAGATCTCTGAATTAACCCACTTCCCTCCAAAAAGGTGTAAGATTAGACCCTGCCCCCTCACTGACTGGCCTCTCCCTGGGAATTACCCCTAGCAAAGTCCTAACTCTTACCACCAGCCCACACCTCAGAATTTTGCCCTATTCTCCCCACTCCTTTCATCTTACCCCCATGGTTCCCAAATTCCCGAGGCTCCCCTGCCCAGAACCTCTCCCTCCCCTCACCAGAGCCAATCTTGATGAGTCCGTTGTGCTGGATGAAGATGGTGTCACAGGTCAGGTTCCCATGGATGATGGGGGGGTCACAGGAGTGCAGGTAGCTGTGGGGGCACTGGGCTGTTAGAGGGGCCACTGGGAAATTAAGGGCAGGGGGAACCCAAGGGTTAAAAGGAGCAAGGGCCTGGTCTCCTGCTGGTCACCACAAAGATAATCCCCACACTCTGAATCTCCATTATGCCTGATGAGTTAAATAGCTGGATAAGCACTGGGAGAAAGAGGTGGGAGATATATCGTGGTTAGGGCATTAGAACAGACCCTTTAAAAGACCAAAGGGGCCTAATCTTGAAAGTACAGGACCCAAAAAAGCGGGCAGAGGCAGAAAAGAACAGCAGAGTAGTGTCCTAAAATCTGAAATAGGGGGAAAACACACCAGATCCTACTTACCTAAGGGCAGAGAGGATCTGAGTGCACCAGCGCTTCCAAGCCTGGAACAGTTTGATCAAAGGGTCAGCAGTAATCCCCTCTCTCAACCTTCCAAGCAGTTCCCCTGATTAGGTTCATAATTAATATAATCTTTTGAAAAGCCCCCAAATCAGCCTAAAGCTTTGTCTGCTCTCCCTCCATACCTTTTCATTCATAGTCTTGTGGTTCTTTTTGGTCTTCTTCAGAAATTGCTTAAGACTCCCAGATGACATATATTCTGTGATAAAAATGACCTGGGGAGGCAAAGCACTCAAATAAGACCTTACAGTAGAAATGGTCCCCTATGCGGTGACAGAGACACCACATATATATTCGATTTGGAAACGTGGGGGTGGTGACTACTGTTTCCAGTTTTCCTCCTATTGTTGTTAGCACCACTTCCTTGGGTTTAACAAGACAAAGAAAACTACTGAACAGTAAGATCTATGGGAAGGAAATAAAAGTTCACTCGTTTCTGCCCCATCTATAACAAGACAAAAGGCATACGTTGTAGGCAAAGCCATACTCTCATCTGCCCAACAGCTAATTCCACTTTCATTTCAAAACTACCTTGTTTTCATTTCTAAATGTAAGAAGAACAATAAATGTAGCTAGGCTCTTTGCAGGGAGCTCAAGAAAAAGTTCTTACCCTGGCCTTGTTCTCTTTAATGTCAGCCCAATACTTGTGAAACTTAACAATGTTGAGATGTTCCAACTGAATCAGATTATCAAACACAGCACGGACCTTTTCCTGAAAGCAGGGGAGACAGTGGAATAACAGAGTTCAGAAATCACTGTAATCCTGAGAAGCCATTCCTCATCCCTCCCCAGAAATGATGTAACCCCAATAACTCTCCTCAGCAGCTTCCCGACACCAATCCCGCTTTAACACGTGCATGGTCACATCCTAGAGGCTACATCCTTTCAGCACTACCTACCTCCTGCAGCTTGTAGTTCTTGCGCTCAGAAAACTGGACCTCGTTCCACACAACCTCTACACCCTCCTCTGTATCCATGGCCAGGTATGCACTGTCAATACCTGGTACGTTCCGTTGATTCACCTGAGAATTCAAATGAAAAGGAATCATCAGAGTTTCCTTATAAGCCCTCCATTTTAATACTCCACACATCTGTTAAGAGTTTGGTCTGGCCCTCTGGGACTTTCCCCTTCCACTTCTCACCTCTCAGAATTCACTCTCCCAAGAGTGACACTACCACCACCTTACCTCTTCTCGCCTCTTCTGCCAGCGTCCACATGGTGACTCTTCCAAGATCTCAGACTCATCTTCACTTTCTTCTTCTTCCTCTGGAGAAGCAGCTGAGGTCGTGGAGGTCACAGGAGGTGACACTGACGTCAGGCCAGGAGCTGAGGATGAGGATTCTACCTTGGGGTCTGAGCCACTGCTGACTACTGTCTGGGACTCCCCTTCCGACATGCTGGAACGAACACTCAGGCCTACATTGGTTGGGGCAAAGATGGAGGGAGAAGGTAGAGTGGGTCAGGATAGATCTATAAAGATTTCATCCTAATAACCTCATCTGGGGATAAAAAGAAAATAAAGCAGGTTTCCTTTAAATCCCAAATCAAATTAATCCTTTCTGAAAAATAAAACATTAACTACTCTCTTAGTCTAGAGAAATTATCTTTTTTTTAAATATTTTCTTTTTTATTTATTTTTTTTTTAAATGTTTTATTTATTTCTAGGAGAGAGAGAGACAGCGTGAGCAGGGGAGGGTCAGAGAGAGAGGGAGTTACAGACTCTGAAACAGACTCCAGGCTCCGAGCTGGCAGTCAGCACAGAGCCCGACGCGGGGCTCGAACCCACGAACCGTGAGATCATGACCTAAGCGAAAGTCGGACGCTTAACCGACTAAGCCACCCAGGCGCCCCTAAATATTTTCTTTTTTAAAGCTTAGTTATTTGAGAAAGAGAGAGTGTCCCAAGCAGGCTCTACACTGTCAGCTTGCATCCTGACATGGGGCTTGAACTCACAAACCGTGAGATCATGACCTGAGCCAAAATCAAGAGTTGGATGCTTACCCAACAAGAGCCACCCAGGCGCCCTAGAGAAGGGAAGCTATCTTGGTTGAAGATGACCCACCCAAGAATGGCAAGCCTAAGATTTATGACAATGAAACCCTCCTCCTTGGTAAGGTCCAAATGAATAGCAAAATCAGGGACACCATTCCTTCTTAGCAATATTCACCCAGTAGCCTTCCCTTTGAATCCTTATCTGCCCCTATTTCCACTGTGTTCAAGAACTAGCTACATGGGCCCTGTTCAGAACAGATGACTCCAGACCCCAAAATGTTCTACTGATTTAGCCCTAAGGCTTGACCTGCAGCACTCTGAGCCAATTTATCTAGCTGAAACTCTCAGCTGATTTATACCACTAGAACTAATTCTGGTATTCACTATCTAGCTCTTCTATACACAGATCAAGTCTGCCAGTCCATGCTGAGGCTACCCTTGGGCCAGGTGACTGACAGTGGTTAGTGACTTCATTCCTGATGACTTCACCTTCTCTGTGATGGGAGTGTGCAAATGGGTATTGGTTAGCAACATTTTTTTTCATTCACTCATTCAACAAATGTTTATTAAGCACTTATGGAGGCCACGTACTGAGCTAGGTACTTGAGACACAATAGTGAATAAAATAAATAAGTGCCCACATTCATGGAGCCACAAATTAAAAAAAAGGTCTAGGACTTTAAGCTTCCAGCTTTCATTTCATTCACATGGCTCAAAGGCTCCACCCTCTCAGATACTAGATCTGATGGAGACTTTCTCTCAAGTACAAATAACTCAAGATACAGCCGTTACGGAAAAAAGTACTATACAGTATAACATTTTTTTCAAAGCACACGACTATTGGAAGAAAAAATTCTCAAAAGCTAAATGTCACTAACATGTCCAGTCAGTGACAACCGCCACTGAATGTTAAGCCATATGTCTAGAAACAAAGGCTGTGAAGGCGTTAAAACCTGTATGCTGGGCTCAAGGGGGTGCTCCAGGATACAAGTGACATCCTGGAAAGTACATCTGCTCCTCTAAGTCAGTTGAGAATACAGGAGCCTTTGATCAACACTTCTCTTTTGAAAAGCCCTTATTTTAGAACTCCTGGATACCCACTTCTGCCCATCTCTGCCCGAATCAGGAGATTCTTATTAGATGACATTCTAGTAAATACCAGAGGACAACAAAGCACTACGGAAAAATCTGGCAAGATATTCTTTCCTGTTAGTTTTTTTTAATGTCTATTTATTTTGAGGGAGAAAGAGATAGCACAAGCAGGGGAAGGGCAGAGAGAGGGAGAGAGAGAATCCCAAGCAGGCTCCACATTGTCAGCACGGAGTCCAAGTCAGGGCTCAAGCCCACGAACCGTGAGATCATGCATAACCTCAGCCAAAATCAAGACTCAGACACTTAACCAACTGAACCACTCAGGTACTCCTTTCCCTGTTATTTTCTAGGTCCTGCCTATCATAGATTTTATTCAACCAGCCAAGAAAGCTACTATCTGTAAGTCTTAGTAATCTAAGAAAAACAAGTTAGAGATCATTTCCCTTTTTGTTCCCCTGAAAAGTAGCTAAGAAAATGGTAACAAAGTTCATATGGATAACTCTCTAGCGCAGCTATATTTCTAGAATGCATCTTGAATCTGAACAGCTAAGTATAATTTCCAGCTAGATTATAATAGGAAATAAAACCTGTAGAGCCAATGGGCTCTAAGGAAATTTCTAGACCCAGGGCACAGAGAGTAGAACACCACCAGAAAAGCCAAACCTTTACCAGTCATAGGCATGTCCCTGGAATGTGCTGGTCTTCTCCCTCCCCAATCTTTCCCCAGCAGGCAAAATGAAGATAATGCCCAAGATCTCCCAATCACTTCCCTTACTGATGAAGAATCTTTGAAACGCTGCAAGTTTTGTCTCAGAGTCGTTCAGAGGTTTAAGAGATCACATATGGAAAAAGGCCATTTACTGCCCCTAAAAGAGAATCTCCTCGCCACCTCCAGCCACCCCGAGAAGTATACTGTGTTCGCTTCAGAGTAACTTGGGTAGATCGTCGCGCAAAGTTTTTCTCGGAGACTTTCATTTATTGGACTGCAGCCCCTCTGCATTTCAACTTCCTCAGCAGCAGCTCTCGGGCCACAGGCCTCTGGGCTGCCCACACCCGGATCAGACCAGAGGGCCTCTGGGACCTACAGGACGGTCTGGTCAGACGTCAAGAAGCGCAGGGGATGGCTTCACGCTCCAACAGGTCGCCCAGCCAGCCGTCTGCAAGGGAGCAGGGGCAGTCCCGCAAGCCCGGGAGCCAGCGGCGGCCACCTCATCAAAGGCCAGCCCCGCGGCGCCGTCAGGGGCGCAGGCCACGCCCCCGCGCAGTCGGCGCGTCGGCCTCCGCCAGCAGGCGCGGCCCCGACGCTGCGCTTCCGCAGGCCGCGGGGCCCGCCACCGCCGCCCCCGCCCCCGCCCCCGCCGCCGGCCCCGCCTCTCGTCAGCCCCAGTTAGACACGAACGCCAGGGCCTCGCGCCCCGCGCCGGCAGAATTCCGGGTCGCCGCCACTCAGGGCAGGCTGGGAGGGCCGAGCGGGGACCGTGGGGCCGAGGCGGTCCCTCGGCTCCGGCGGACCGGGCCTGGGCCGCCGACCGAGCAGGGCCGTCCCCAGACACACGCCTGCCGGGGTCCCAGCGCCCTGGGCCGCGGAGGCCGACCCTTCCGCCGTCTCGTCGAACCCCTCCCTCCCGCTCACTCCCCTCGGTGCTCACCTCCCGACTCCGCTCCCCGCAGCCTGCGCTTCAGCTCCAGCTCGGGTTCGGGGCCGCGGACCAGAGAGACTCCCTCACAGCTGCGCTCCGCAGCGCAACCGAACTGTGGGCCCCGCCCTCGCGGCGTCCAGACCAACAGATGGGCGGTGCCGCACTGCCGTTGGGTTTCCATTGGATGAGGTTGTCACGATGGGCGGTGCCCTGGGAAGACGGTCGCTCGCAGGCAGTCTTGGACACGGTCTCCTCTTCTTGAGCCTGTCCGGCGGAGACCTCTTGGAGGCTTTGGGTGTTCTGTCTCAACTGGGGCTGGTCTCTGTGTCCACCCCTCGTCCAGTCCAGGTGCCTCCGATGATTCTGCTAGGCGAAAGGCCGGCCTTCCCTCTCTTCTTGAAGGCGCCATGACAGTTCTAGTCCGACTAAGAGACAAAAGGAGCGAGAGACGTAGTCTCAATCTGAGAGGAGCGCCCACCCACTTTCATTATGTGGGGGTGAGACTGCGCAGGACACCAGTTCTTCAAAAACTGTAAAAAATTCCCTGAACACATTCTAAAAATGAATAGTTAACGCTTCGTGATTGCATAGCACAGATATTTGCCCAAACTTTGCAAGAGATTTTCACAGATAACTCATTTGATCCTAAGAAATTGAAATTACCATTCAACGCTAGTTGACAAATGCAAAAAACTGAAACAGAGGCATTAAACTATTCACCAAAAGTTGATGGGGGCCAGATGTAGCATCCAAACAGTAAGATTTGTCAAAGACTTCCTTGAAAAGATGTTTGGAAAGAATTTGGGTTGACTTCAAGGAAGTGGAAAGAAAAGAGGATAGATTCTGGGTGAACCCATTGATCTTCGAAAACTAAACGCTGGCTCTGAGCGGTAAGAAGTTAACTCTGCCATTATACGTACAACACGAAGTGAGGAAGATGAATTAATCATCAGAACTTGGGAATGTCATAATTGGGAAATTTCACTGCCCTTAAGTGGAATCTCTAATCTTAATACAAAGAAGAATACTGTGGCAAAAGCCCTCATTTTTCATCTCTTCGCCTCAAAATACTATTTTTTAACATGTATTTATTTTGGGGAGAGAGAGAGAGCATGAGCGGGCTCCAGGCTCTAAGCTGTCAGCACAGAGCCTGTTGTGGGGCTCTAACTCACAAACTGAGATTATGACCTGAGCTGAAGTCAGCGCCTTTAACGCCTTAACAGACTGAGCCACCCAGGCGCCCCTCAAGATAACTTATTTTTAAAACCAATCCTTCATCCTTTTTGTTTCTTTTACCTTTGAGATGGCTCACACACTCTCAGAAATCTGATGCAAGTTATGGCTCTTGTTTTGGATATTTAAAACATGCATTTGTCCACCAAATTTAGCATATAATTTCAGAAGAATTGAGGTTAAAACGTTTTGTTCTAATCTTCAAAGGAAAGATGTACCTCCTACTGTCCAGGTTAACCTTTCCTCCTTGTGGGCTCCAAAGCAATTGGAGCACCTGCTCCACTATAAACATTCATTAAATATCAATTGATATTATATTATAGTTTACCATTCTCTTCTGTCTGATCCTTATCATTATCAACCTTTCCTTTTCAACTAGCTCTTTCTTTCAAATATGCATAGAGAACCCGTTGGCATCCTCCAGCTCTCATTTTATTTTCAACTTTTCATGGTGGAAATGCTGAAATGCATTTTGCAACCTCATTTATTATGTTTTCTGCTTTTAAAAAAATAAATGCATACCTATTGTAAAATGTCAAAGCATTTCAAAAATAGTTAACATCATAACAATATCTAAAAGCTTCTATATGCTATAGTCCACTGTTTTAATTGCTATAGGCATATTAACTCATTTAGTCCTCAAGAATCCTATGAAATATTGTGAATTAACAATGGCTATAGAATTTTAAAATCTCTCATAATCTTCACTGAAATAAGAATTTGATGTATATTTCTCCATTTTTTCTATGCATATATTAATATGTGTGTATATAATTTAAAATGAAAGCAAGCCAATACTACTGTTACTTTTTTCCATAGCTCATACAGCACTATTGTAATTTTATAACCACCGTAGAGTATTCCATTATCCAACATTTAATTAATAACTACCAGGAGACATCAGGATTATTTCCAACATTATTATAAACAAAGCTATAAAAAAATCCTGTTGCACGCATCTTTAGCTATTTGTGAAAAATATTTTTATATACTCTTAAAAGTGGAATTGATAAGTCAAGGGCTAAGGCCATTTTAACTTGAATAGATATTGCCAAGTTACTCTTCAAAAATATATCAAATAATACCATCAAGAGTATGTTAGGATTGGGGTGCCTGAGTGGCTCAGTCGGTTAAGCGTCCAGCTTCGGTTCAGGTCGTGATCTCGTGGTTCATGAGTCTGAGCCGCACATTGGGCTCTGAGCCTGGAGTCTCCTCTGAATTCTGTGTCTCCTTTTCTCTCTGCTCCTCCCTCACTCATGCTCTGTCTCTCTCTCAAAACTAAAGATACAAACATTAAAAAAAATTATGTTAGGGTTAAAAGAAAAGATATGTTAGGGTTCCTGCTTCCCAACATCCTTACTAACATTGGATATTACCAATCTTTTCAACATTGGTGATACGTTGAGAAAAAAAAGAGATATTTTAACTTGCATACATTTAGTTAGGAGTAAAGTTAAACAAGACTTTTTAAGAGCAGTTTTAGGTTTACAACAAAATTTAGAAAAAGGTACAGAGATTTCCCATATATTTAATGCACCCCATATGCATAGCCTCTCCCCCATTATCAACATCACTCACCAGAATTGTATACATTTTATTATGGATAAGTGTAGAGTGACCTATCATAATCACCCAAAATCCAGAGTTTACCTTAAGGGTTCACTCTTGGTATATTACACTCTATAGGTTTGGATAGTCATATAATGGCATATATTCATCATTATAGCATACAGAGCATTCCCTAAAAATCTCTGTTCTCTGCCTTCCTATCTCAAGCAACAACTAATATTGTCTCCATAATTTTGCATTTTCCAGAATGTCATGTAGTTGGAATCCTATAGTATGCAGCCTTTTTAGTTTGGCTACTTTCACTTAATAGATAACATGCATTTAAGGACCCTCCATGTGTTTTCATGACCTGATAGCTCATTTCTTTTTAGTACTGAACAATATGCCATGGTCTAGATGTACCACAGTTCATTTTATGTGTTCACCTACCAAAGGACATCTTGGTTGCTTCTAACTTTTGGCAATTATGAATAAAGCTCCCATAAATATCTGTGTGCAGATTTTTGTGTGGATATAAGTTTTCAACTCCTTTGGGTAAATACTAAGGAGTGAGATTTCTGGATTTTTAAGATTATGGTCAGTTTTATAAGGAACTACCAGGCTGGGGGCTCCTGGGTGGCTCTGTTGGTTAAGCGTCCAACTTCATCCAACTTTGGCTCAGGTTTTGGCTCAGACCATGATCTCACAGTTCATGGGATGTAGCCCTGGGTTGGGCTGTGCGTGGACAGTGCAGAGCCTGCTTGGGATTCTCTGTCTCTCTCTCTCTCTCTCTCTGCGGATTCTCTGTCTCCCTCTCTCTCTCTCTGCTTTTCCCCTGCTTGCTCGCTCGCTCGCTCGCTCTCTGCCTCTCAAAAGAAGTAAATAAACACTAAAAAACAAACAAAAAACCTACCAGGCTGTCTTACAAATTGGTTGTACTGTGTTGCATTCCTACCACCAATGTATGAGAGTTCATGTTTGCTCCACATCCTCCCAGTAGTTGGTGGTGTTAGTATTCTTGATTTTGTCCATCCTAATAGATGTTATGATGTCTCATTTAAAAAATTTTCATTTCCATAATGATAAATGATGTGTAGCATCTTTTCATCTGTTTATTTGCCACCTGTATATGTTCTTTGGTGAGATGTCTGTTAAGGTCTTTGGCCCATTTTTTAGTAGAGCTGTTTTCTTATTGTTGAGTTTTAAGTGTTTTTTGAATATTTTGGATAACAGTCATTTATCATGCATCCTTTGCAAATATTTTCCCCCAGTTTATGGATTATCTTCTAATTCTCTTGACATTGTCTTTAGCAGAGCAGAAGTTTTTAATTTTATTGAAGTCCACTTTATCAATTCATTCCTTCATGGATTGTGTCTTTGGTGTTTTATCCAAAAAGGCATCAGGGGTGCCTGGGTGGCTCAGTCAGGTAAGCGTCCGACTTTGGCTCAGGTCGTGTGATCTCATGATTCATGGGTTAGAGCTCCGCGTTGGGCTCTGTGCTGACACTCAGAACCTGGAGCCTGCTTCAGATCCTGTGTCTCCCTCTATCTCTGCCCTGCCCCAGCTCATGTTCTGTCTCTAGCTCTCTCTCTCTCAAAAATAAACATAAAAAGGGGGGAGGGGAAAGGGGAGTGATGGGCATGGAGGAGGGCACTTGTGGGGATGAGCACTGGGTGTTATATGGAAACCAACTTGACAATAAACTACTAAAAAATGAAATAAACCCTTAGCAACAACAAAAATTTTTTTTTTCAATTAAAGTTAAAAAAACAATATTTAACAAAGAAAAAATTTATTAAATAATCATAGAATAAAGAAAGGCACTGCCTTGAGATTACCCACATCTATCTAATTCTAAACTTGCTAAGTGACTTCATTTTCCAAGTGGACTACAGCTTGCATTTTGACATGCTGGTTGCACAACTCTATACATCTACTAAAAATCTTTGAACTCACGGTATGTGAATCTTACGGTGTAAAAATCATACCTCAATAAAACTGTCTAGAGCCTTTCAATATCTTGGTTTCCATAGATCAGGGCAATTGAAAAATCCATTGGATTTCTGCTCTGAGCTTTTCTTCTTCAATGTGAGACTCACTGGTCATGCCTTCAATCTGCTCATTCCTCTAGGTACATGATGTAGATCCTTTCTTCCAGGCTTGGCATTTACATTTCTTTAGGACCTTAAATTAAGAGAAGCCTAGGTTTCTTGATAATTGTGAATTGTCTGAGGTACTTTAAAACATACACATTCCCAGGACCTTCCTTCAATCAACTGGATCCAAATTTGGGGGAGGGGAGGATTTGGGTATCTTTATGTCTAGGAATCTTCCCAGGTGATTCTGATGCAAGAAGCCTGACCTGTCATTAGGCTGAAGGGTAAAAACCGTCACCATAACTCACACCTTATTCCTGTCTAGGAATGATTCCTTGGGTCATTGCCTCATAACTTAGGCCTCTGAGCTTCACTGTTTAATTAAATAGAATATTATTTAACTCTACCTCTACATCATGTCATAAGAAATTGAATCAACTTCTAAGATAAAGATAATGGATAAGTAGGGGCACTGGGGAATAAAAAAAAAAAACAGACATCCCATGTAAATTAACAATTTACCTGAGATTATTTGATTTCCACAATAGTTTATAATTATGCTCGAATCAAATTCATCTATAATATATTTTGCTCTATGTTTTACTGACATAAAGGTAATTATATGCCTTCTCTCCCAGGAATGTTGTGAGTTTAAAATAATTATCAAGGGGCACCTGGGTAGCTCAGGCGTTAGACTCTTGATTTTGGCTCAGGTCATGATTTCATGGTTCCTGAGTTCGAGCCCCATATTGGACTCTGACTGCTAGGGATTCTTTCTCTTTCTCTCTGCCTCTCCCACTCACTCTTTCAAGATAAATCAACTTTGAAAATAAAATAATTATCAGATCATTCCATAGCTTTTCCTGGGCTAAAGCCCTAATGTAATCTTTTCTGTTTTGTTTTGTTTTACCTTTGCTGTAGTAATAAAGACACCTTTCCTAAATAACTTGTTTCCTGATAAAATATAGATACAAACTATAAGGAAAGGACTTTGGACATCCCTCTTAGCACTGGTAGTTTAAGATTCCATTATTTTACAGCTTATAGTTGTACTGCCAGGCTTGAATCAGAGAGTAAAATTCAATTTAATTAAACAAATATTTATTTAGTGCTGACTACATGTCAGGCACCATGCTAGGCAGTAGGGTAACAGATGAATAAGACAAGTTCCAGTCTTCAAAGAGCTCTTATTTATTTGGAAAGATAGCTGTATAAACAAAATGTTACAACACTTAACAAGAGCAACAACGGAAATATGTATAGAGTTCCATATAGAAAAGGACATGATTGACTTCATGGAAGAAAGATACCTGGGAAGATGTGGAGGGCTGAGTAATGGCCCCAAAGGTATCCACATCCTAATCCCTGGAATTTTCTACTGTTCCCTCATATAACAAAAGGGACTTTGTAGATGTGATTACGGATTTTGAGATGGGGAAATTATCCTGGATTCTCAGGATAGGCACTAAACATAATCACAAGTGCTCATAAAAGAGGGGGCAGAAGATCTGACTATAGAACTGAAAGAAATGTAACCACCAGGAAGCAAGAGGTTGGAGTGGTAACAGGGAACGCAGGCAGCCTCCCAAAGCTAGAAAAGGCAAAGAAATGGATTCTTCCTTCAAGTCCCCAGAAGGAACCAGGATTGCTGATACCTTAACTTTAAACTAGTGAAACTGATTGCAGATATCTGGTCTCCAGAACTGTAAGAAAATTAATTTGTGGTGTTTTAAGTCACCAAGTTTGTGGTAATTTGTTAAGGCAGTCATAGGAAATTAATATAAGGTTTCCCAGAGAACAAGACTGATACCTGTCTGACCTGGGTTTTAAAGAAGGAATAGAAGTTCAACTTGCAGTTAAAGGAGAGAACAGTCCAGAGAAGACTGAACTCTCATTTTCTCTGACTCTCCAGACTTAGAAGATATGAATTAGACCATAAAACCTATGATTTTCCATTCCAAGTTTTGTGACATATGCCTCACTTTTTAGAAGTATGAGCTGAAGATTTCCAATGTAAGTGTTACTTTTTTTCCCTTTGCCTCACCTCTGGCTTTTCACTTTGAAATTTGACCTCTGTTTTTACAAAGTTTCTTCCATCTGGGAAAGAAGAGAAAACTCTCCAAGGAGAACATTCTTAAGAAAGTAAATGAGAAAACTAGAGAGAGAATCTGATAAGGACCCTTATTTATTATTGGAGCAAGCTTGGAACAGAGAGTGACAAAGCCCTCTCCAAAAGCAAGTAAGGAACTCCTGGCTTGATTTGTATGGGACTAAAAAAAGAATTAAATAGTGAAAATAAAAAGTAAGAACTTTAGGGTCGCATAGGTGCTTCAGTCAGTTAAGCATCCAACTCTTAATTTTGGCTCAGGTCATGATCTCATGATAGTGAGATGGAGCCCATCATCAGAGTCTATGTGGGGCATGGAGCTTATGATTCTCTCTCTCTCTTTCTCTCTCTCTCTCTCTCCATTTCGTTTGCTTGCTATAAATAAGTAAATAAATAAATATTTTAAAAATAAGAGCTCTAAACCAGATATAATTGAAGACAGAATAAGTTAATTCACTCAGAATGCAGTATAGAGACAGATAATAATTGAAAGAGGGAGCCTGGATTGAAAGCCCCAACATGTATGATGAGGGTTTTAGAAAAATATAGAAAATTGTAATGAGATTTATGGTTAAACGATGTCTGAAAACATAATTTTTTAAATGTTTATTTATTTTTGAGAGAGAGCATGAGCAGGGGAGGGGCAGAAAAAGAGGGAGATAGAGAATCTGAAGCAGGTTCCAAGCTGTTAGCTCAGAGCCCAACGTGGGCCTCAAACCCATGAACCATGAGATCATGACCTGAGCCCAAGTCAGACACTTATCCAACTGAGCCACCTAGGTGCCCCTGAAAACATAAAAGTTAAAAAAAAATTTTTTTTAATGTTTAGTTATTATTGAGAGACAGAGAACGATTCAGGGAGAAGGAGAGAAAGAGAAATAGAATCTGAAGCAGGCTCCAGGCTCTGAGCTGTCAGCACAGAGCCTGATGTGGGGCTCAAACCCACAAACTGTGAGACCATGACCTAAGCCGAAGTTGGACGCTCAAACAACTGAGCCACCCAGGTGCTCCAGAAAACATAATAACGTTTAAGTGTTTATGAAAGACATTAGGCCTCAAATTTTTATTTAAAAAAAAAAAGCTTTTAGGGGCTCCTGGGTGTTCAGTTGGTTAAGTGTCTGACTCTGGATTTCTGCTCAGGTTGTAATCTCACAGTTTGTGAGTTTGAGCCCTGTGTGAGGCTATGTGCTAATAGTGCAGAGCCTGCTTGGAGTTCTCTCTCCCTCTCTCTGCCCCTCATCTGCACATGTGAATGTGCTCCCCTACTCATTCTTTCTCAAAATAAATGAACTCCAAAAGAAAACCAAAAAAAAATCCCACAAACTTGGGGCGCCTGGGTGGCTAAGTCAGTTAAGCGTAGGACTTGGGCTCAGGCAATGATCTCACAGTTTGTAAGTTTGAGCCCCGTGTCAGACTCTGTGCTAATAGCTCAGAGCCTGGATCCTGCTTCGGATTCTGTGTCTCCCACTCTCTCTCTCTCTCTCTGCCCCTCCCCACTCACATTCTGTCTCTCTTCTTCAAAAATAAATATAAGGGGGAAAAAGTCAGATGCTTAAAAAAAAAAGCTTTTTTAAAAAAATGTTAATGTTTATTTATTTTTGAGACAGAGTGTGAGAGAGAGAGTAGGGTAGGGGCAGAGAGAGATGGGGGGACAGAGGATCTGAAGCGAGCTTCATGCTGAGACCAGAAAGCTGGACGCGGGCCTCAACCCCACGAACTGTGAAATCATGACCTGAGCTGAAGTCAGACGTTCAGCCGACCAAGCCACCCAGGTGCCCCCAAAACAAGCTTTTAGTACTAACAAAATAAACACATGTGGAGGCATATCATAGGGATATTTGCAAATATCAAGGATACAAAAAAATATCAAGGATACAGAGAAAAATGTAAGAGCTATTAGAGATATGAGAAAGAAACAAAGTACCTACGGAACAACAGTAAGGCTGATAAAACACCTCCTTGTAAACCTAGAATTTTATCTCCAGCCAAACTGTCATTAAAGAGTGAAGGCAAAATACATTTTGGTATGCCAGAAACAGTTAAGAACAGTTAAGGGATTATAAGAAACCCCCCCCAGGGGCGCCTGGGTGGCTCAGTTGGTTGAGCGTCCAGACTTCGGCTCAGGACATGATCTCACAGTTTGTGAGTTCAAGTCCCATGTTGGGCTCTGTGCTGACAGCTAGCTCAGAGCCTGGAGCCTGCTTCAGATTCTGTGTCTCCCTCTCTCTCTGTCCTTCCGCTGCTCATGCTGTCTCTCTCTCTCTCTCTCTCTCTCTCTCTCAGAAATAAAAACATTAAACATTTTTTTAAAAAAAAACACACAATCTCACTGAAAGACCTATTTATAAACATGGCTAAGATGGTATAACAGGAACCAAATTTACCACTGCCTTAGCCATCTAGAACACTGGATCAAATATATAAAGCAACAGTTTTCAGATATTGGTTAACAGGCAGCACAGAATGATAGCCCCTGAGAGAAGGGAAACGAAGTAAATCCTATGAGTACCCCCAGATTATTACCTAGAAAGAGTTTTCAGGCCACATTGTGGAGAGAGCAAACCCACACAGAGCCTAACAATCTCACTGCATTGAGAAGACAGACTTGAGAGCAGGGAGGCCAATGTGGTTAACATTTCCAGGGCAGAGATCCAGAAAGGATGGAGTTACACAGAGAAATAACTATGGAGCTTTGTAGAAGGATCCTCTCGAGATTTTGTCTGTGTACTGAGCTAAACATATACATGAGGCTGGGGCGCCTGGGCGGCTCAGTTGGCCAAGCGTCCAACTTCGGCTCAGGTCACGATCTCATGGTCTATGAGTTTGAGCCCCGCGTCGGGCTCTGTGCTGATGGCTCAGAGCCTGGAGCCTACTTCGGATTCTGTGTCTTCCTCTCTGTCTGCCCCTCACCTGCTCATGCTCTGTCTCTCAATAATAAATAAACATTAAAAAAAAAAAACATACACATGAGGAAACTATCTGGGTTGAGGAAAGAACCATTTGGGAGGAGTAGGCAGACCAGTGGAAAGAAAGCCATTTTGGCGGACATGGTAGGATTCCAGCTGGCAGGTTTCCTTTTACTGCTGTTTGTCCCTAGCAGACTACAGAACCAAGGGATTACAAATGTGAGGTCATTCATTTCTTTGAATGTGAGCCTCAGTTAAGAATGTTTGCCCCCATGGTGACTGTAAGAAGCAGCAAGGTTTTTCTAAGTAATATTGTGATATTCACGGGCCAATTTGTCAGACTCAACTTGTGTGTCCTCCATTCTCAATAGACAATATAGCTAAGGAGATCTCTTACTAAAGGATTTTGAGGAATCCCAGAGGAATGGGTAAGTGTGCCACAGATCTTCCCTGGAAATTACTATGGCTTTTTTTGCCAGCTGTCCCTGCTACCAACCACTGCTGCTCTTGAACTTTGCCACCACTTCCTTTGGGCTCTCCACATGGTCCACCCACTGGACCTAGATCTCTTCACTTTATTCCCTAAAGCTTAGCTCAGTCCAAACTATGTAACAAGATACAGAGACACGGACATTTAAAACAAAGAGGACCTCAGCTGCCATGAGAAGTGGCTGTTCTTCAGATTCCCAATAATACAGAGCCACCTCAGCTGCCCCATTTCCCCCAGCAGGAATCTCCAGGCTGTGCCACTTCCTGGAACCCTAATGCCAGCAACAGGGATGAGTCCGAAAAGAATCATTCTTTTCCATTCAAGGCCTGCTTATTTCCACTCTAGAATATTTGACTGAGGGACTATTTTTTTCCTTAAGGGGAAAATATCAGCTCAATGCTGGTCTGCTTAACACAATCCCAAGAATCACTGACATTTCCCAGACTTTGGGATAATCTGGGTATATATAACATCCTTTTGTGATATGCCAGTGGTTCAGGCCAGCCTGTCCCCTTATGTGAGGTGCAGAGGTAAGATTTGTACACTCCTTAGGGTGGCTCCAGGTTTGTGATCACCTATGAGCAAACACTTGGATAAAAACATATCTAGATCTCCTAAGAACAAGATTTTAAGAGACATTCCAGTCCATATTCTTATTTAGGGGAAAAATAATCTCTTTTTCTCTGTAAGGGCATAATCCTGCAAAACATTTTCTATTACTAATAAATAACTCCAGCATCTCAGCCTGAAATATCTGAATTTTAGGTTAATGTCATTTTAGGATTTTCTTTAGGTTAAGGTGAGTATTTCCTTTATGCTTTTGTAGAGAGGGCTCATTCTGGTGATTTCCCTGAGTAAAGGTAGACAGCTTCAAGATGAACTTATGTCTGGCTTTCTAGAAATATAAGACTGCAACTTAAAATAGAGCATTTCTTTGACATTAAAAAAATTGCATTTATTGGGCAGCTTTTTATTATTTTTGTTAGAGAGAGAGTGTGTGTGTGTGCAAGCAAGGGAGATGGGGCAGAGAGAGAGAGAAAGAGAGAGAGAGGGAGAGAGAGAGAGAGAGAGAGAGAGAGGGAGAGAGAATGAATCTTACATAGGCTCCATGCTGAGCATGAGCTCAATCCCACAACCCTTGGATCATGACCTGAGCCAAAATCGACTTGTCCCTTCAACCGACTGAGCCACTCACACAACCTGTTGGGCACCTTTTAAAACAGTACAAAGAATGGGGCGCCTGGGTGGCTCAGTCAGTTAAGCGTCTGACTTTGGCTCAGGTCATGATCTCACGGTTTGTGGGTTCGAGCCCTGCGTTGGGCTCTGTGCTAACAGCTATCTCAGAGCCTGGAGCCTGCTTCAGATTCTGTGTCTCCCTCTCTCTCTGACCCTCCCCTGCTCATGCTGTCTCTCTCTCAGAAATAAACATTAAAAAAAATTTTTTTAAAAAAGAAAAACAGTACAAAGAAGATTATGGGTTAGCCCAGAACTTCAGAAATGGACTCTCTCCCCTCTTTTTTCTAGTAACTTCAAAATATCTTCATTCCCTCTATCTTAGCTCTAAATCTTGCCCCACACTTTTTTCTTTCCTCCCCTGGATCAATCTTCCACCTTTAATCACAAATGGGAAAGAATATCAAAACGGCTGAGGGGCACCTGGGTGGCTCACTTGGTTAAGTGTCCGACTTCGGCTCAGGTCCTGATCTCACAGTTTGTGGGTTTGAGCCCTGCATCGGGCGGGCTCTGTGCTGACAGCTCAGAGCCTGGAGCCTGTTTAGGATTCTGTGTCTCCCTCTCTCTCTGCCCCTGCCCCACTTGGGCTCTGTCTCTGTCTCTCAAAAATAAGTAAATGTAAAAAATGATTTTTTTAAGTAAAAAAATCTTAAAATTGCTGAGCTTCCAAAGACAGTATCTTATGAACAGTAAAATATAAGGAGAAACAGTATTTGAGGGAAGTATATAAAAAGTCAAGAATAGAGTTAGGAGCTCTAGGAAAAGCCTGGGAAGGGCAGGGAAGCCTGGGAGGACCCACTTCCCAACTCCTCACCAGTCTCTCATTCTCTCCTCATTTAACATCTTCCACATGCAGGTTGAGTTTCTTAGTCTGGTCTGCTACCCTCTGGGGGTCTTGTATTTCCAAGGCACTATGAATTTTTAAAACGTCATGCATTTTAAAACTTTGTGCTTTGAGTTTTATATTATAAGCATGTGAACCTATTTGGGATTATCTGTATTAAGACGTTATATTTTGAGTGATCTTGAGTTTATGTTTAACAATTGAACTGGTGTCACATTATACTCTGAAGTTAGCCTTCTAATTTTAAGGCAACGTTGCCTGGCCTGGGACAGGGAAGGGTAGGGATGGTCTCTTGAATCCCTTGGGACCTGCAGAAGTATGTCTCAGTAGTTCGCAATTTCTCATGTTTGGAAAACACTGGCTTAAACCACCTTCTCCCCTTCTTTCTCTCATGAGAGGTAACTGGAAAGAGGCTGAGAGGCTAAAAGAAACAAAAGCTTTTAAAAATGACTAGTATTTGTTAGTTTATCTTCAATGCTTGACCAATTTGAGAGATAATACAAGCAATCTAGTGATTTTTTTAAATAAAGCAAAGGTGGGGAATCTGGCTGGCCCAATTAGAAGAGCTTGCGACTCTTGATCTTGGGGTCATGGGTATCAAGCCCCACGCTGGCTGTAGAGATTACTAAAATAAACTGAAAAAGAAAAGAAAGGAAAAGAAAGCAAGCGAGCAAACATGATACTGGGACATATAATTGTGAATATGTGTAGGAATTACCAAATGCTTAGAATTATATTCTATCCACAAGAAATCAATCCCATGCCTTTTATCCTTTGTTGTTGAATAAACTTGGTATATATTTTAGAGACATTTTTTTATCATTCAGTCTAGCCCTTAAAGTACATGTTCAGGAGCTGCTTCAGTTACTATGTTTGATTAGTCACATTTCTGAAGCTCACAGGTTAGAGACTCAGGAAAATCAATCTACTAATAAAACATTTTGGTGGATTTTTGAGTTAAAACAATTTTTTTCCTTCCTACCAGAGTATGAAATCTTTGTGTCCTTCTTAGTGTACTTTAATGGTTGAGGGGAAATGGGGATAGAGTAGGGAGAGGATGATCTTCATATTCTTTCCCCAGGTCTTTCCATGAGACCCTTTACTATCTCCATTTCCCCTCTCTGAGACACCACCACCTTCCCAGCATCTTGATTTTTCCTTCAGTCATATTTTTTCCACTTTTCCCCTTGTCTATTGTCCATTTTGTTTCAGATAAATTTTTAGTCTGAATAAAAAATAACTTCAAATAACTTAATATCATTTTCATCCCATATTTAGCATGTGTATGTGGATACTTAATAAATGTAGTTTATGGTTGAATAGCACAGCATTTATGCAAACTCAACACTTTGTATTCAGCTCCTCTTATCCTTAAAGCAATCTGAAAAAGTAGGTATTATGTTTTCCTTGAGGAACTGAGCCTGAGAGAGAATAACAACTTGTGAATGACCAGTTAGGTTAATATATTTCAAAACTTATGTTTTTTTTTCTCATAATGTCACATTCCATTCTTGGGCGGGGGGGGGGGGGAGAGAAAGGAGGCTGAGCAATTTCATGTTCCTGTTACACTGCCTTGTACAGAGATCTCATCTAGGTTCACCATGACCTACGGGGCCTTTCTAACATCCTCTACCCTCATAGCCCAACTTCAATGTTTTCAATGTTTAGATATCTAGTTGTCACCTTAAACTGAACCCACCATTTTCTCCCCCAAACTAGTACACACGCACCAATGCCACACCATTTTCTGTTAATGGCTCCACCAATTTTTGTCATTTGGGGTCAAAACCTTGGTGTTATTCAACAAAAATATTGAGCACATCCAAGAATTGTGCTAGGGATGTTGGGGTATACAATGGTTAGGTTTGATGGGGTTTCTGCCTTCATAAAGGCTTCAGGAAAGACAAACAAATGGGGAACCCAAGCTAGTATATGGATATTAGAGAAGATGTCTTGGAGGATGACAAAGATGGGTGGATGTGGAGGTGTGTTTGATAAATAAAGGCATAGGAGGAGAAAGCATGGCTTTGGAGGAACCCAAAGATGTACTGCTGAGGCTTTAAGCAGTCATGGAAATGGAGAGAAAGTGCGACAGATATGCTAGTTCAAGCATGAAGTGTCTGGTAAGCTATGTTAAGGAATCTGGACTATCTGAAGAGCAGGAGGAAGCATAATTCGTTTTCTATTTTAAAAGAATCAATCTGCTCATAGTTTGGCCGATTTCCCTTTTCTCTTGATCCTCTGAATCCAATCTATTACAAAATCCTGATTTCTTATGGTCTCACTTGTTCATCTCTATCTCCACCATCACCACCTTAGTTCCAGCCCTTCTCATCTCATGCTTAGATTAAGAGCCCTTTAACCAGTTAGTCTCCAGACTTTCTTCCTCCAATCTACACTGCACACAATGACTACAACAGTCCTAAAATGCTACACCAGGATAACAGTGAAGCCCAAATTACCCGTCTTGGCGTTACGACTATCTCTACTCTATGTAACATTACGACTTAAAATCCCTTTCCAAGGAGGCCAGCCAGCTTCCTCAAAAATCCTCCCAAATGCAGTTTACATTCTTTTCGCACTCCTGCAATCTTGTAACATTATTCTCTTCTCCCCCTCCTAATGCACTCCTGGGGCATCCTGAGGACGTCAAGCAACAGCTCGTTCTCCTCTCCCTTGATTTCTTCTCACCCTGCAGAGACTGTGCCAAACATTTCTGCATTGTATTAACTCGTATGATGTTACAGATCGAGGTTTTTCACTTTCTTTTGTCAGAAAAACTCTCTCATAAGGCCGGGCCAGGTATTTCAAGCGCTCAGAGCAAATGGCTAGTTAACTTTAATTGAGCCGAATCAGGCGGGTTTGCGGAGTCTGAGCCCGCGATGGGGAGAGGGAGCTGACACACTGGGGGATGGAGCCGGAGCGCCGGGTCCCACACAAAAGAGCTTCAGACAAACGCGCGAGAGGCCGGGGTAGGGGAGCGAAGGCGGGGCGGGGAGAGCGGGGGACAGTAAGGGACAGCTCCAGGCGGCCGGCCGCTAGCCGGGCCGCGGGTGGCAGGCTGCAGCCGTTGGTAGGCGTGACCGCGCCAGTCTCGCGGGAGCGGCGGTTGGGCGGGCCGTTGTCCCCGCGGGCGGGGCGAGTTGCTAAGGAAATGACTGCCCGCAGCGCCGCGCCGCGCCGCGCCGCGCCGGCCGGGCGGGGTCTGGAGCGGCGCCGTTTCCGCTTCCGCTCCCTCTCTGCTCCCGTCCCGTTACCGCCTCCTGGCCGGCCTCGCGCCTTTCACCGGCACCTTGTGTCGGCCGTGCCGCCGGGCCCGTTCCTGCCACGCGCGCCCCCGGGGCTCCGGCGCCGGCACGGGTCGCGTCCCGCTCGCCTACTCCTGAGGCCGCCGGCCAGCAGCCGCCATGGGTGCCTACCTCTCCCAGCCCAACACGGTGAAGTGCTCCGGGGACGGGGTCGGCGCCTCGCGCCTGCCGCTGCCCTACGGTTTCTCCGCCATGCAAGGCTGGCGCGTCTCCATGGAGGTGAGGCGGGAGAGGCCCAGAGGCGGGCCGCTGCAGGGCGGGAACCTGACGGAGAAAGGGAGCGGGGGGATGGGGTCATCCCCGGGGAAGGGTCCGTATCGGGAGCGTGCAGCTGTGGCTGCGGCGGCACTTTGACGGGCGGCAGCGAAAGTGGGCCCGGGGCCGAGAGGGAACTGCAGGTGTTTGGGGACCGTGTGCCGGTGGCCAGTTTGGCGGCGAGAGCTCGGCCATGTGGGGAGAGGCACCTTCCGCCCACTGATCGCCCTCTCCTCGTGCCTTCGCGCCATCCTCTCCTGCCAGCCCAGCCCTCCAGGCTCATAAACGGCGTGAGGTGCAGTGTGGGAGTTAAGATGAAAAGAAAGACTATTTATTCATTTACTTTTGCGAGGAAGAAGAGAATAGACGCGAATGACTTTTTTCCCTCCTTAAATATGTGGTGTGAGAGGCCTTTTTAGACGAGGAGCTTGACAGTGAAAGGAAGCCTAGGCAAGTCCGTTTCAAATGCTTTACACCGAGTTGCTTGGCTCTGGACACCAAATGTTAATTTCAGAAGCTCGCCCTTAGTGTCACCCGTTTGTATTCTCTTCAGGGCCTTTTACGACCTTTGGAAAACTTGAGTTGTGTCCGTCGGTATCATTACTTTTTTATTATGCTTGATATTTTTTCCCCTCGGGATTTTTCTAAAACTTACTCTGTAATTGTCATGTGCTTGTGCTTACTGTAGTTTATAGTTTCCTTGACTTGTAACCATTTTATTATAACCTATAAAGAACGGAATTTTCTTTTCTAGAAAATTTCTTCTGAATGAAAGTGGAAGGTGGAAATTTTCTGGATAAAAAAGGAGTAGTATTGGGCAAAATGGATGTGAAACTACAAGGGAGAACAGGAAAAATCATGGTAGGAAGGAAAGGTAGAAAGACATGTGTAAGACATGTCTTTGTGAGTAGTGTTGTGAGAGCTAGGCAGAAGGGCCAGGGAAATGCTCTAATTATTTCTGCGATTAAGGGTTTATCCACTTACTAGGTGGGCTTCAGGTAACAGCCTAATAGTGTCTCCCTCGGGAATTTCTTCAAATGCCTCGCTCCTCCCTGTGGTTAGCTCTGGAATGACAGTATAAACTTCAACGGTTTGTTCTCAGACTCCAATTTTATACCCACAGCAGACCTTAAACAATTCTGTCGCTAGCTATAACATTTCAACAATGAAGGGGATCCTGTGGCTCGGCTCATCTAATTTGGCTCCCGCATTTTACAGCTCAGAAATTGAGACCCAGAAAGGTTAGGACATTTATTTCTTGGTGGGAAGAATCTGTGGGATGAAAATGTTCAAGACACTTAACTGGACACTGTTCTCATCTGTGCCAACCTGAAGCACGGCGTTCACATTTCAGTGTGGTGCTCAGTATTGAGCTTACTGGGTCCTTGGTAAATGTAACTGTCTGAGTATTAGAAATATCTGGATAATAGCCGCAAAAGGAAAACCTTAATGTAAGGCTAGGGTTTGGGTTAGTTGCTATTGGAGGTTCCATTTCTTTGGCGTTTTCTGTTAATATTGTAAGATTTGAGGTGACTTTATTCTCACATTACTGTAGGAAGGCTTTTCCTTCAGGTTTCTCGGTCCTTATTTTCCACCCTCTGCTGCAGTTTTTCTTTATTGGGGGGGGAGATACCCTTCTTTCTAGTTTACTGAGTTGATTGGATATTTAGTTTTCCAAGTTGTTTGCCCAGTGATTCTGTGCTGTGTGTTTCTCTGCAAGGTATTTCCCTTTATTTTTGGTTTCTCCTCTGGTAATTACAAAATGACTTTTTTTCATCACCAGCTGTTTGTAGAGATCTTGTTAGACTATTTCTTAGATCCTAATCTTCCTGAGAGGTAACCAGTTCAGGTTTTAAAATCTTCCTATTAAGCTGCTTCTGAATTTACCTTTGTTTGAATGGTTAAATATACTTAATCAGACCCTCTTGAAGCCCTACTTGCGATCCTTTTCTGCTGTATCAGTAGTTTTCCTTTTGGCTTTGGTTCCTTTGTGTTCAAAGTATTACATAGTTTCTTTGCTATGGCAATAAAGTAACTATGACTTGTAGCCTCTTAAGTGAATCTGTCTTTTCAGAAAGTGTACACACCTGTTCTTCTTAAGCCTTAGGACTCAATTCCACCAGTTTATTAAGTCTGTTGACCTTAATTGCCTGGTCCTAATGATTCCTTTGAGGTAAGTTTATCATGCCAATACACATTACAAAAGGTTGCTAAAATCCTGATTGATGAATAGATTCAGCCTTAGTACTGTTTTACCCCTTCTCTTGAGGCAAGGATGGCAACTATCAATAGCTGGCATTTTATACTTTCTGCCTCTCTCCAGCCCCTCTTGCTGTGGAACCAGGGTGTTTTGAGGAGGGGTAAACAAAATACCACAGTTGATGTTCCCTTCCCTTCTTCCTTCTCCATGGTTTGGAGGGACCCTCAAGCTGGTTGAGGTATGTATTTTGGGGGTTAACAGGTAGGTTGTGGAAGGGTGCCTGAGAAATATATATGGAAAGGCTCTGAGTTTTTGGTGGCTAATGAGAAATCAAATCTGAAAACGGTTTGAGTTGATGTAGTTTTAAGGGACATGGATACTTTTAGTTTTGGGTTGTGAGGCTCTCTGGAGGTGACAAAACTGCTTTCTATGGGGAGTTAGGATTTTTTAAAATTCTATGAAATATATTTGCCTTCTTTAAAAGGCAGTATTAATACTTAGAATATACTTTTGAGTAGACTAGCTGTTTATTGCCATATAGAAGCTGGCTTATTAGTGGTCATAGAGGGGTCATCTAGAATTGATTGTAGATCATGTTAAGCAGAAAATTCTTAAGGTACATGACAGTTTCAGTCATTGTATTAATGAGGCAAAATATAAACTGGGTTTTATATACCACAGGAATCCTGTGGGGTTCTGCTTAAGAGAGAGTGGGTATCTGAGGCTGAAGAGCATTTATTATTTGGTCCCCAGATTAGTGCCTCCTCTCTGTATCTTTTTTTTTTTTTTTTAATATTTTTATTTATTTCCAGGAGAGAGAGAGAGACAGCGTGAGCAGGGGAGGGTCAGAGAGAGGGGGAGAACACAGACTCTGAAACAGGCTCCAGGCTCTGTGCTGGCAGTCAGCACAGAGCCCGACACGGGGCTCGAACCCACGAACCGCGAGACCATGACCTAAGCGAAAGTCGGACGCTTAACCGACTAAGCCACCCAGGCGCCCCAGCCTCCTCTCTGTATCTTAAAACACTTTTTATTTACCGAATCAGATCAGAATTCCTTTGTCTAGGATGCAGTTAAGCAACTTTTATTTTATAAAAGGGCATTTGATTAGCATGTAGTTCCTATTCTTCACAAATCAGAGATAGTATGAAATGATATCAAATGCATATCCATGCATATGGAGAAATTGTTTCTACTATACGATTCCTTTATAAGTTTTTAAGCAACAGGAAGTTGCAATCAGAATTTATTCCTCGAGATTTCAAGAATATTTTACATAAATTATTTCTATTGCCCAATTACAAAGCACATGTTACTACTGTTTCTTTCCCCTGACCCTCTATTGGGTTAATCATCTTGGAATTGTACTTTGAGAGGTAAGGTAAGGAACTTGCTTTGAATTTGAGTGTAGAAGTTTAATAGATCTGATCAGTAGTTCTTGCCATTGTAAGCTGTTCTTCAAATTATGCTGTCTGGAAACATAAACCTTTAGAACTGAACTTGAAGCATCACTGATGTGTAATGACATGCTTTAAACTGGGTACTAATTTCAGTGGAGTTTTTGGTTTCCCTTTAGATCCTGTTCAGAGATGGAGTCTACCAACCTTTAATCATATATAGTACTTGAAAAAATATATATGGGGTGCCTGGGTGGCACAGTTGGTTAAGCATTCGACTTTGGTTCTGTTCATGATCTCACAGTTAGGAGTCTGAGCCCCACATCGGGGCTCCACACTGACAGTGCTGAGAATCCTGTTTGGGATTCTCTCTCTTTCCCCGTCCTGCCCCCACTTGGGTGTGCTCTTTTTCTCTCTCTTTCTCTCTCTTTCTCTCAAAATGAATAAACTTCAAAAATTAAATATAGATTTCTTTTTAAAGCATTTTATTGAGATATAATTCACAAACCATATCCATGTAAAGTGTACATTTCAATGATTAATGTAGTCACAGGGTTGTACAGCCATCACCACTATCAATTTTAGAACACTTTCATCACCCCAAGAAGAAATCATTTAACCATTACGAGTCATTCCCTGTCTCCCCTCCTCTAATCCCTGTCAACCACTAATTTATATGATATTCTATGTATTTATCTATTTTTAACATTTCACATAGATGGAATTATAAATATGTCACCTTTTATGTCTGCCTTTTACTAAACAATATTTCTAAGAGTCATCCATGTTGTATCATGAATCGGTACTTCATTCTTTTTTGCTGAATAATATTCCATTGTGTGGACATTTTGTTTATCATTTCGTCAGTTGAGGGATATTTGTATTTTCACATTTTGGCTATGATGAATAATGATGGTATGAACTTACATTTACAAATTTTTATGTGGAAGTAAGTTTTTATTTCTTTTGAGTATACACTAGGGGTGGAATTGCTGTGTCATACAGTAACTCCATGTTTAACATTTTGAGGAGATGCCTAACTCTTTTGCAAAGTGGTTGCACCATTTTACATTTTTACCAGCAATATAGGAGGGTGTCAGTTTCTCTACATCCTCCCTACACTTGTTATCATCTTTTTTAATATAGCCATTCTAGTGGGTGTGAAATGGTATCTCAGTGTGGTTTTTACTGTATTTCCCTGGTAGCTTATTATGTTGAGCATCTTTTCTTGTGTTAATTGCCACATATATATCTTTTAAGAAATGTCTATTCAGATTCTTTGTTTTTATTGGGTTGTCTTATCTTTTTATTGAGATATAAAGGTTCTTTATATATTTTGGACACAATTTCCTTATCAGATATGATTTGCAAATATTTTCTCCTATTCTGTGGTACTTTTTGCTTTCTTATTCGTGTCCTTTGAAGCATGACAATTTTTAATTTTGATGAAGTCCAGTTTCTCTATTAAGAGTTTTATAGTTTTAGCTTTCACATCCATTATGAATTAATTTCTGTGAATGGTGTAAAGAAGAGTCCAATTTCATTCTTTTGCATATAGATATCTACTTGTCCCAGCAGCATTTGTTAAAAAGGTCATTCTTTTGAGTGCCGGGAGGCTCAGCCGGTTAAGTGGCTGACTTTGGCTCAGGTCATAATTCATGGTTTGTGAGTGGAGCGCTGTGTTGGGCTCAGCACAGAGCTTACTTCAGATTCTCTCTCTCTCCCTCTCTTTCTGCCCCTTCCCTGCTTTTTCCCCTCCTTCCCATTCTCTCTCAAAAATAAACATTTAAAAAAGCTGTTTTTAAAAAGGTCTTTCTTTTCCCTCATTAAATTATCTTGGCATCATTGTTAAGATCATCTGACTACAAATAATGGGAGTTTATTTCTGGACTCTTAATTCCATTTTATTGATCTATCTACTTATTGTTATGCTAGTACCACACTCTCTTGGTTACCATAGCTTTGTGATAAGTTTTGAAGTTAGGAAGGTTAGAAAGTGTGAGTTTTCCAACTTTGTTCTTTTTCTCGTTTCTTCTTTTCTGGGTCCCTTGTATTTCTCTATGAATTAAGGATCAGCTTGTCAATTTCTGTGCAAAAGGCACCTGGAATTTTGATAGGGCTCGTGCTGAATCTCTGGAGTCAATTGAGGAATATTGCTACCTTTAACAATATAAAGTCTAGTTTTCTTGTGATGTCTGTGTGGTTTTGGTATCAGGATAATATTGGCCTCATAGAATGAATTGGGAAATGTTGCCGCCTCTTCTGTACATTGGAAGAGTTTGTGAAGAGTTAGTATTATTGTTTTAAAAATAGTTGGTAGAATTTACCAGTGAAGCCTTCTGAGACTGGGCTTTTCTTTGTGGGAAGGTGTGTGTGTGTGTGTGTGTGTTTGTTTTATATTAAGCTGTGGTAAAATATACATAACATAAAATTTATCATCTTAAACCGTTTAAAAATGCACAGTTCATTGGCCCTGAATCAAGGCCAGCAGTTTGTTGAAGCTGTTGGTTTCAAGCAGGAGCCTAAATAAATGTCTTTCTATGGTCTGTTGGCCATTTCAGAACTTTGGAAATGTAATGGTCAGTTCATTAGAAAGAAACATCTGAATAAGAAAAAAAAAAATGTACAGTTCAATAGTGTTGAGTATATTCACACTGTTGGGCAGCCAGTCTCCAGAAGTGTTTTCATCTTGCAAAACTGAAACTCCACCAGTTAAACAGCTCCCCCTTCCCCCTGCCACCAGCTCCTGGCAACCATTTTACTTCCTGTTTCTATGAATTTGACTATCTTAGGTACCTCATAGAAAAACACGTTTGTTCATTTGTAACTGGTTTATTTCACCTAGCACAATGTCCTCAAGGTTCAATGTTATAGCATGTGTCAAAATGTCCTTTTTAAGGCTGACTATCCATTGTATGAGTATACCACATTTTCTTTATCCATTCATTTGTTGATGGACACTTGGGTTGTTTCTACCTTTTAGCTGTTATGGATAAAGCTGCTGTGAATGTGGGTATACAAATATATCTTCAAGACCTTACTGCAAAGTCAAAGACTAAGGTGTCTGCTGAGGGCCCACTTTCTGGTTCATAGATGGCTGCCTTCTAGATGTATTTTCAAGGTGAGGGAGCTCTCTGGGGTCTTTTTATAAAGGCACTAATCTAATTCATGAGGGCTCCTCCCTCATGACCTAATTACCTTCCAAACACCCCACCTCCAAATAACATCACATTGGGAATTACATTTCAACATAGATATTTTAGATACACACAAAACGTTCATTCTATTCACTGAAGTAATATATGCGTATAATTTTAAAAGTCAGGTAGTAATACATGACTTTTTAAAACCAAAAACATAGTTCCCCTCCCAACCACCTTCAACCTTTTTATCTTGGTTTGTAAAGATTTAGATAAATATATACATCATAAATCTAAATGTTTTTGCATCCAGTGAAACAGAACATTTATGGATGTATTTATAACCTTAGGAGACTGACATCAGGCAGGATAACCAGGCTTTTATTCATACAGATCCATTTGTTGTCCAGAAGGTCAAAGGGTTCTGTGTGAGACATGATTTAAGTAAGGCAGGGCCTAAGAATCCTGACTCAGGTGACCTGTGTGTTCTGAGTCATCTCCAGACTATCCGTGGTTATTGTTTTATGATACGTGTCTAGGTTTAGAGTAGGAAATGAAGGAGGAGGCATCTATAAGGTATTTGTCCTGAGGCAACTGGAGACTCACCATCATAAACGGACACGGAAGTCTTATGATGTTGCAGAATGTAGTTTTAGGCCTGAAAGCTGTAAAGACATTTAAGACAGTTTTTGCTTTCGTGCTGGTTTACAATCTAGTTTTGGACCTATGACTCTCTTTTCCCCCATGGAATGCTGGTTAACAATACAAGATAGTATATGCTGAGCTTAGAGAGGGGAACAATCAGAGCATTGGTGTGCTTGAGAAAGATCTCTTAGAGGTGGTGAGACTAACTGGACCTTATGGAGAACGTATAAATTGGGACAAAAGGAGAGGAGGAAGGTGGAAGGAAAAGAAGGATATTAGAAAGAGGAAAGACTGAGTCATGCTTACTACCAAGAGTGGAGTAGTTTCTTTTGGGGACTGGTATGAAAGGTTAGAGATTAGGTTATAGAGATGGGTAGGAATGATGATTGAGTGCCTTAAGCTGCTTGCAAGTTGTGCGGAATTAATCTTATATGCAGTAGAATCCATTGAAGTTTCTATCAATAAAATATTGGTATTTGGATAATCTGGTATCTGGATGTATGTAGGCTGGATTACAGGGGCAGAGAATAGAGGCAGGAGAGAATATAAAATGCTATTAAGAGTAGAGTAATCCATAAACAAAGTCATGAAGGAAAACTTAGTAGGACTTGGTGATGGATGGTGGCAGAGAGCCAGGAAGTCAAGGAGGACTGGTATTAAGTGTTGCATAGGAAAGATTCCATGAACAGAAATAAGACCTGTAGGGGAAGTTCTGAGTTTTTGAAGCCTGCTGAGTTTTGGATTATATATGTTAAGTTTGAAGTGGAGAGGGGCATCCTATAGAAACAGGCAGTTGGAACTTCACAGAACCCACAAGAACTTTCAGGAAAGCTGACATGGTTTTTACTATATAATTATAATACAATAGTTGGGAAAAACGAAGCCTGCAGAATGGCTATTTGGGTTGCTGTTATTGTTATTGCCTGCTCTGTGTAGTAAGATCTTAAAGGAAAAGGTTTTGGAGTGAGGAGTTTAAGCATGTAAATCTAAAAAAAAAGATCATTTTAACCAGTTGCCAATAAATGGTTTAATGGATGCTTTGTTGAATTAAAAAACAAACAAACAAAAAACAAATAAAAAGCGAAGAAACGCTGCCCCCAGAAGTGAAGGAGAGATTAGGTAAAGCTGTAGAGAAATTTTGAGGTAGAATAGAGGTGATGAAGTAGTTCTTGATATATGACCTTGATCTAAGTAAAGTAAGAGGTTAGCTCATCTGCTAAGAGTGAAAGAAGAACATTGAGAACTTGAACAGTGTAGGAAGGGTTTATGACTGGCTGCAGTTAATATATTTAAGCATCTATGCAAGACACACACACAAAATACTGAATGATGGAAGTAGGTGCACAGTCAACATGATTTCATGACATTTTATGACTAGCAATACTTAGAGGCTCTGATTCAGGCGTAAAGAAAGCAGTTGGTCGGGTTATACGAGGTTGGATGAGTTTTTCTAGATTGCTAAGAGACAGTGTTGAAATACTTGGCTCTGGCTCAGAAAGGGTCAGAGAGAAGGAAAAGCAAGGGTAAAGGTATAGAGGCAATGAACAGAGATGCAAAAGGGGACACTAAAGTGCTTAGAGAAGGTAGTTCCAAGTGATAATATAGATCCAAAGCCTCACCAGGCAGTAGAAGGGAAGGTAATGTGGAGTAGTTCTGGGAACTGAGACCTCAAGGTATAAGATGAATCTATGTTAGGCATTCCTCTATCATAGAAGAGAAGATGGAGGCACACCAAGAGATAGCTGGCCAGCAATCATGCAGTATATTGTAGCGTGGCAATTCAAGAGACAGTTCATAGGTTCGTTTTATTGTCATAATCATTCAAACTGGAATAATATGGGATATTGTACAAGAATTTTAAATGTAGAAAAGTAGAAAATAATTATTACCCAACTCTTAACTCTGCATTCAGTTTGATATATAATGTGGTCTTCCAGACTCCTCGCATATACATACAGGTGCTTTTTTTCTCTTTTTATCACTTAGTATATTGTGAACTTATTTCTAAATTAACACATATTTATTTCTAGTTGCATGTATTCTGTTGGAGGGATGTACTACTTGTAATCTAATCTCTTCATGGATATTTCGATGTTAATAATGTTTTATTATAAATAATGCTGTAATGAACATTCTTATATTCTTGTACCCTTGTCTTATTACTTCCATAAAATAAACTTTTAGAAGTCCAATTGCTAGATCAAAGGGCATGCACGTTTGAAATTTTGATACTTATTACCAAATTGTGCTCCAGAAAGGCTGTACTAACTTATATTCTTGCTGATCAGGATGTGTTTTTACTCCACTCTTATTACCACTGGTTGTTAACTAATCTTTTTCCTTATTTTAATTTGCACAAAAAGATATTTCCTTGTTTTTAATGTTCATTTCATTGCTGTTGAGGTTAAGTACTTTTTCATATGTTCACTGGGGCTGGATCTGCTTCAGTGTCACATGCTTTTGTGAGAAACAGATGAGGAAGTAAAAAAGATCATTTGAATAGAGGTGTGGGTTAAAAGGAGATGATACAGCTTTGATTTAGAGTTGCATTGCAGGACAGAGAAAGAAAGACCGATTGATTGTCCTATTCCACTGGGAAAGAGTAGACAAGAAGACTGCTTTTCCCTCCCTAGAATTAGTTGGACTAGTTTCTCAGTGATATATTGAGTCTCCTAAAAAATTTAATTTACTTTTTAAAAATTTTTTAACGTTTTTATTTATTTCTGAGAGAGAGAGAGAGAGAGAGAGTGCGCACGTGAGAAGGGGAAGGTCAGAGAGAGAGGGAGACACAGAATCTGAAGCAGGCTCCAGGCTCTGAGCTAGCTGTCAGCACAGAGCCCAACACGGGGGTCGAACCCACGAACTGTGAGATCATGACTTGATCCAAAGTCAGCCGCCCAACCGACTGAGCCACCCAGGCGCCCCAATTTACTTTTGAAAAAGCTAAACATTCCCATGGCTCAGTCTCACTCCCATCGCACAGTTACCTGCTTTTCTTAGTTTTCTATGTATCCATGTGGTATTACAGTGTGAAAAGACAAATATCTATGCCATGCTCCCTCTTCTTATACAAAAGCAGTTTACTAAATATATCATTCTGTACTTGCTTTCCTTCTGCACCTTACTTTCTTTATTTAACAAAATATCTTGGAGATCTTCCATGGATTTTTTTTTTTTTTTTTTTTTTAAGGAAAGCAGTACTTGTGGAACTCCAGAATACACTAAGACAGTTTTAATTTAATGTTACTTAAATGTGTACAAACAGCACTGGACATAACTTCCATGCCAACAAACCATACTACAAAATCAACAGAATTAAAGTCAACATCAATATGACACAACTGTTCGGCCACAACTAATTAGATACTTACAGCAAGACTTATGTAGTGACTGCTGAGGTATAGTTTCTTACGGCTTTAGGAAGCCTGTATGCACTTGTACCTTTGCCGGTGCATTTCTCCCACCACTTTTCTGTAATCCAACCCAGTCCTCTTTCATTCTAGCCTCTATTCCATAGCACTGTCCTCTTTCTGTAGGAGTTATATCATCATGCTATATGATTTACCTATTTATTGTGTTTATGTGTATATTCTTCATGAGAATGTAAGGTTTTTTTAATGAAGTGCAGGTCTTCTTTTTATTCACTGATATATCCCAAATACCCAGAACTGATTCTGGCACATAACAGATAGTCAGATATTTGATGAAGAAATGAGTGAATGAACAAATGGAGTCTGAGAACCACTGGTGGAGAATGCTGGAGCAGTCATATAAGTCAAAGAGTGTAGAAAAGAAGTAGGTTCAGTAAGGTCTAACCCTGGCTTAGATGGAAGGGAGGCCAGTGTGGCTGGTTGTGGAGTGGTTGGAAGAGGGAGAAGTTGACTTGTGGTCTGTAGTGCTCTCTGGATCCTGGGAATGAGATGCAGAGCCAGTTATTGACAACCTTAGATAGGCCATTGTGTGCCCTCCATGGCAGCCCATTAGATTCTGGGACACTTTCTCCTGAACTCAATCAGAGGGAAATACAAAATAGCTTTTTTCCATTCTGTCATTTACTACCTTAAAATAGCTTTTATTTTTGGGGTTTCTGGGTGGCTCAGTTGGTTAAGTGTCCAACTCTTGATTTTGGCTCAGGTCATGATCTCACGATTTATGGGTTGAGCACCTGCACTGGGCTCTGTGCTGACAGTGCAGAGCTTACTTGGGATTCTCTCTCTCTCTCTCTCTCTCTCCTCTCTGCCCCTCCCCTGCGTATGCCCCCTTCCGAAATAAATAAACTTAAGAAAAATAGCTTTTATTTTCTAGATTTGCATAACAAAGGCATAGTCTTATTTCAGGGACAATGGAAGAACCACTGTACTGATTTCCTAAGAATTGATATAACTAGAAAATTTTAAATGCCAGAAAGAGGAAGGAGAACCACTGACTTACACAAGGGTAATCAATTAAAGTAAAGAGTTGATGATATTCTTTTTGTTTGTAGAAAGTAACTAAAAGGGAGGTGCGATTGTTTTCCTAGATGGGGCAGAGTAAGCTGTGGCACATACCCCCCTGGTTCAGCGGTCTTGGCTTGAACTACGGCACAGCCTGGAATATTTGTTTGGGGGTGGTGGAGTTTTGTTATTAGAAGAATTTGATCAGTTCCAGTTCTTCCAACCACATGTTGCTGCAGTAGGGCCATTGCAGACTTCTCTTTAGGTATACTGTGCCATCAGCATTGAATGATACCTCATTTCCACCTTGCAGTAGGAGGTAGGATGGCTGATCACATGGGGCATTGTAAATTTTAGTTAACAAATACACACACAGTGTAGCTTAAGAATATTATTTCTTGGGAAGATTCTTTTGTAAATATAGCTTCCGCCTAGCCTGAGGGTAACTTCTTGAGTTAAACTTAGAAGAGGGAATAATTTATTTAGATGGTGCTTTGGGAAAGTGCCAGTATAAGTATATATAGTTTTACAAATTTCTAGTGCTTTCACTTAGGCTGTTTTATGATTCCCCCAGAAACTTCTCAGGTTGGTAATGCCCTTGGGTCTCTTTTTTGCTATCTTCCCTAAGATTTTCTTCCTTGAAGTTCACTGACTCATAGAATGGTCCTGGAAGTGACTTTAAAGATCCTTTACTCTAGTTCTTCCCATAGTTACCACAAATCCAAAGGGGTCAGGTCTAGAGTTCCAACAGCCAGACATTCTGCCATCTGGACTCTGAGATCTCCTAGGCTGAGGCTGCTAGACTGCAGAGGTAGTGACCTGATTCATCTCTCTCCCTTCCCTCGTCTCCTTCCCTCCCTTGCCTCCCATTCCTTTCTCCCTCCCCTTTACTGCTTTTCTTATTTTATCATCCCATTTTTCTTTCTTATTTCTAGGCCATCTAGGTCAGCCAGGGAAGGGTTAGTGAGATTAAGGTATGAAGGAGATCCTCATGACCTGAGGTGCACAAGGAAGAACATCCTTTGACCTTGAGAAATGCTAATTATGCTCTCTTTTTCCTAGGATGCTCACAACTGTATTCCTGAGCTGGACAGTGAGACAGCCATGTTTTCTGTCTATGATGGACATGGAGGTAATGTTAGTAGATCATATTGGTGACATTCTTGGACCCTAGTTCCAGACTTTAGAGGGCAAGAACAGATCCTTTGTTCTTTTCCTTTCCAAGGTTCTGGTCGTAAGATATTGTTTCCATTCCTAGTGCTTTTTTTCCTCTTTTCTGCCATTCTACCTTCCTAACAAGATATTGTATGGGTTTATAATCTCACCAGGCCTTGTTTTAATCTGAAAAGCCTCTTCCTATATTACAGTTTATCTTTTTCCCAATGAGAATTAAGTATACAGGTAAGAAAAGACAAAAAGTATATTAATATAGCCCTGAGAGAGTTGATGGTGAAATCCATTTCCTGGATCAGAACTTCCTAAACAGTTGTCTTTTTTTTTTTTTTTTTTTTTTAATGTTTTATTTATTTCTGAGAGAGAGAGACAGCATGATCAGAGGAGGGTCAGAGAGAGAGGGAGATACAGAATCTGAAGCAGGCTCCAGGCTGTAAGCTAGCTATAAGCACAGAGCCCGACACGGGGCTCGAACCCACAAACCATGAGATCATGACCTGAGCTGAAGTCAGACGCTTAACCGACTGAGCCACCCAGGCGCCCCAACAGTTGTCTTTCAAATATGTTTCAGCTGTATAAGATAACCATTTCCTCAGCCCTTAGGGTTCAGTCCAGTATGGCATATAAATATTATATTACTTTATATGTGGGAAGCAGGGCTCTAGGTGACCTTACTTGTCTTCTAGGGGAGGAAGTTGCCTTGTACTGTGCCAAATATCTTCCTGATATCATCAAAGATCAGAAGGCCTACAAAGAAGGCAAGCTACAAAAGGTCTGTCTTTTCACAGTGCTCCTTCTCTACTTCTGTAGGTTTTCCCTTGTTTCCCAATCCCATGGTGTTTCTTTTCTTGTTGCCAGTAAGCTGCTGTTTACTGCATTTCTTAAAGAATTCTGTGCCCCAAACATTTTATCCCTACTTGAGCCTTTTTAGAGCTGCCTCATTATTCCCAGGTCTCTGAACTGTTTATTTATGTGTGAGTGTCTCCTCATGTTGCAGATTACACTGTAACTTGCATGCTGTTTTTGTACCCGCATTGTATATAGGCAATTCATTTTGTACCTCCTGTACTTTTTCTGACACTTGCCTTCTACTATTTTGCTTCTATCCAGGCATTAGAAGATGCCTTCTTGGCTATTGATGCCAAACTGACCACTGAGGAAGTCATAAAGGAGTTGGCACAGATTGCAGGGCGACCCACTGAGGATGAAGATGAAAAAGAAAAAGTAGCTGATGAAGATGATGGTGAGTGTGGCTAGCATCCCTTATTTGAGAGGAAATCTGCATTTTAAAGAACTCTTCTTTAATGTATATTATTTCAGTATCAATTCTAAGAGAGGATGACTTCATAGGGACTTGGGGAGTCCCCACATTAGAGAACCTTATGTTTTTCCTACACTACATGAGGTTATGAAAGGAGAAAAAAATTAACCTTTGTGTCTAGTATCCAGAGTTCTAAGCATTTTATATATATTATCTTTTGTCATTATGGTAGGGTCTCTCTGGTTCCTGTTAATGTTTATGTGACGTTTTTTTTTTCCTAGACAGGAGCTGTCATTAGCCTCAGGAGCCAGTCCTTAAGCCTGGGCTGTAGGCCTAAGACTAGCATTGTGAGCTTCCTGGGTCCTCAGCCATAATGAGGTTTCTAACTTATCAATCAAAAATGAGAAGTGATAAGAGAACTATAGTAACTAGTGTTCCTTTGACTAAGAAGAGGGTGAAAGACAAAGACTAAAGGAAGTCTCTGCAGGCAGACATTACCTGAGAAGAAACCAAAGGGGTCTTCTGAGACTTGATAGGTGAGGGGAGCCTTAGGAGTAGGCAGGGGTGGGGAAGTTGGAACTCAGGCCTGCAAGGGCTTGGATGCAGGAAGAGGGGCCAATCCTATGAAGAGTCTGGTGTGGGGGTACTGATTCAGCCTCTTCCCTGCAGTGGACAATGAGGAAGCTGCACTGCTGCATGAAGAGGCTACCATGACTATTGAAGAGCTGCTGACGCGCTATGGGCAGAACTGTCACAAGGGTGCTCCCCACAGCAAATCTGGAGCTGGGACAGGCGAGGAACCAGGGTCCCAGGGCCTCAATGGGGAAGCAGGACCTGAGGACCCATCTAGGGAAACTTCTTCAGAGGAAAATGGCCCCACAGCCAAGGCCCACACAGGCCTTTCCTCCAACTCAGAACGTGGGACTGAGGCAGGCCAAGGTGGCGAGCCTGGCACTCCCACTGGTGAGGCTGGGCCCTCCTGCTCTTCAGCCTCTGACAAGCTGCCTCGAATTGCTAAGTCCAAGTTCTTTGAGGACAGTGAGGATGAGTCAGATGAGGCAGAGGAGGAAGAGGAAGACAGTGAGGTAAGGGCCAGTGGGAGCAGACAGCTGCTGAATTTGCAGAAGGGGCCTGTTTGGTCACCATACGTAGCTTTCAACTCTTTTCCTTCTCTCCCTCCCCC